>NC_043957.1:49932235-50257235 GCF_902148855.1 Sphaeramia orbicularis | reverse complement strand
GAAAAGTCTGAAAAGGTGTCGGTTAAAGCTGCAGATTGTAATTCCTGTTCTTGGCTCAGACATCTTTGGGCAGACTTATTCATTCACATTTATTCCTTCCAAAGAAACAGTTCTCACTGTTAAAAATAAGAAAAGCCAAATTCCTTCTAAACAGACTCGAAGTGTTGGAGGTTTACTCCAAACCTACGTCCAAACCATGTCAGATGCTTCAGTGTCAGAGAAACAGGCCTAGTTTAAAGAGAATTCCCTTTGCCTCAGTGATAAATAGAGTTATCGCATTAAAAGAATAATGTCCATCTGGGAACGTGTAAAGCGGAGTTGAGATCAAAGAAACAAAAGTTTATTGATCGCAAAAACAGCAAAATGTTATTTTCAGTCCAGATCAAGCTGAGGTGTCCTATTCCCTGTCCTCCAGTCCTTGATCCAGTCTGTTGTCTTATCTTAATAAACGTCTTCAGGGAAGGGGAAGTTCAACAGGATGCACTGAGTGAATTCATAAGATAGAGCGGAATGTGTGTCTTTGTGCATGTTCGTGCGTTTAAACATGTCAATACCTTTCTCTGCAGTGGCTTTCCAACCCCGTATTATAAATCAAAACGTCCTCTGTCCTCCAGAGAAATACAGCTTGTAACGAAAGATGTGATTCCTACCTCCTCCTCTTTTATTCTCTCCTTCTTTCTCTCTATCTGCCTCGTACACACAAACACTCAAATTACCACGATGAGGTTAAAAAAGCCTGTCACTTCATAAAATGTCACGTTTTTACTAATGTTAAAGTCAAACAGTGGAAGAGATCAAAGCCGTACAAAATGTGTTTGATTTTGTGTGCGTGTTTGTGTGTATGTTTGGGCTTCCTCTTCGCCTTCCTGTCGCTTCCCTCCTTTTTCAACCTCTGCACCTCTACGACAGAAAATAAATAAGTAATAGTTAATATCATCATATGTGATTGAAGGGGCTCTGAAATGGAGGAGTGAAGAGCATGGCTCGATGAAGTGAAGTGTTGAAAAGAGTGATTATTTTTGCTTCACTGAGGTCTTATTTTTCAAAGTGCCACTAAAAGCATGAGAGACTTATGTCACTTTGCGCTGGGAGGATGGAGCAGCTGAAGGGTGATTTGATAAGAGATGAAAGAAAGGTAGTGACACCCCGCCCCCATTTTTTTAAGACCTTTGCTCAAATTCTTGATACTTCAAGTGGCTCCAATCATATTCCCCACGAGGCGCTGCGATATTTATGGCCGAGTGCCCACAGCCAAAGCTAATATTATGAGCTTCCATAGTGCCATCCATATTGTTTTACCTCCCGTTGCCTGCGGTGTGGAATAAATAAAAGGCCTGCCTGCCGCTATAGAGTGGCATTGGCAGTCTTGGCTTTCAAAGCACTCCTCTAGCAGTTTGGAGAGAGGACCAGGCTGCACAGAGGAGGGGAGAGATGGGAAGAAAAGGGGCTGTCACTTTAGGTTGGGTAATTTTTGACGTGCACGTCAAGGCCTTGACAAGGTGAATGTGGCCGGCTTGTACATTAGAGTCAGGCTCACAGGCAGCACAGCACTGGGGACAGGTAGTAATGCAGTCCCAGAGAGTGCTGCTCATCTGCTCACACTATGTACTTGTCTGGTGCCACACAAGGATGCCCCCTGTCGCCCCAGCTCCACTCCCCCATCCCTCTGCAGAAATGACTTTAGTCAGTGAGGAAAGAATCCATTTACAATGTGTGCTTTATAACATCTCCTTGACAATGCAGTAGTGGATTAGAGACATTTGTGATGAATCTTTTATAAAGACTTTTTCCCCATCTTTCTTTTCCATGTGCACAGGCTTTCTGGGTCCTGGTGCGCCACATGCACACATGTCTGTTCGGATGTCATCGCAGCAAAAATAGGGAGAGGAGATAGCAATGGGTACTCACGCACAAAAAAAAAAAAAAAAAAAAAAGAAAGAAAGGAGAGGCAGAGTGACACAGAATCGTCAGAGTAGGGGCATTAAAATTTATCTGCGAGTCACAATGGCTGCCATGATAGCGGCGTGAAACTTTCCTTTGAAAATGAATGTCACTTGTCCTCTCAGTCATCCACTTCGCTCGCAACCAAGACAAGCGCTCTCTGTCCTCATCAATTCTTCACTGCCATTTTGACATTCATTTGGTTCATTTGCATAACTGCTCCCTGTGTCTCTTGTTTCGTCTCGGCTTGAGCGTAGCATTCCCTTTTACCCAACTTTAAAATACTGCTTTAAAATTAATGGCAAGCCCAAAGAAATATATAAATATATCTAAAGCTGACATGATGTTGTTCTACATTATTCCCTTTGAAAAGCGAATTTGTTCATACTTAAAGGTACTCGGATGTGGTGGGTGTGAAGGCTAACAAACACACTCTTGGTTGTCTGGACTTGCCATCTCTTCTGTCTGTCTGCTTTGTGGCTTTAACATGCAAAGATCCACAGTGAGTGTTACTACCCTGCTTTTTTTTTTTTTTTTTCCAGAGCATGAGGCCTCCAGCGTTCAGTTGAAAACTTTTTGAAAGATTAGAAGTTTGTGGCTGAGGCTGGGGGTTTTCTATAATTTGTGGATGTGTATGAAAGCGGCCTGTGGGTTTTCTTTATTAACCTTTTTTTTTTTTTTTTTAAAACAGCATAACCCATAAACTGAATAATTGATACTGTTTATTCACAATAATTTAATTCAATCATATCCATAGTTTGTATCAAATCAAAAGGGGTTAACAAGGGGTAGTGAATCGTCCTTCTAGTGATCTCAACTTATTTAATCAGGCAAAAGCTGAATAAATGTTTCTTTCCAGCTGAGTTGTTGTGGTCCAGTTTTCAGGTTGCTTTAGCATAGACGGGTTTTCTCCCCCTTTTTTCACTTCAGACTCACCTGTCTGCACCCATTGTCCATTTGAAAGAGGAAGCAGCGGCAAAGAAGCAGAGAGTGAGTCAATGCAAATGCTGCATGAAAAAAAAAAATATTAAAAATTGATCACCTTTCCATTTGAATTCAAGGTAGGCATCACTCTCCATAAGCAGCCCTGTCTCTTTAAATCAGTGGATCTGTCGCTTCTGTGACTGCCTGTTTACCAAATATGAGGCTGAAAATGAGACCTGCTCCCTGCGGACAAGCTCCTTGTATAAATATAAATAATGAATATTAGATAAATAATTTCTGCCCTTTAATAATGCACAACTCGACGAAATTCACTTACACTGTGAAACTGGAGAATCTAAGTAAAAGAAGATAATGCAGTAGTACAATAGGGTTAGAGTGTTGTGTGAGAGGAACAGGACAGGACGGGGGCCTCGCTGACCCTCTGCTCACCTCTGGACATTCATAACGTGGCGTTAGACTCACACTGTAAAACCTACACCAGCCTATGAGTCTGCATGAACTCATTATTTACTAATATTTAATTACCGTTCTTGTATAAAAGGTCAAACAGAACGTATTTACAGGCTGTAAAAAAAACGGACCTCAGTGACTGCTTCACTTCCCAGAGGAAAAGTGGACTCTGGGTTCTGCCTGAGGAGTGCACGCCTCCTCTGCTCTGCCGCCTGGGTGTCTTATAGAGAGGAAGAGGGTGGAGATTTGATAAATGGTTAATTATGAAAATCCTTGTGCCAAAGCTAAAAGTGTAATTAGCCTTAATTGGCTAATTGGATAGAATTGGTGGATGGCATAAGCGTAATTGCCCCCGTTTTTTCAAAGCATTTAGTGCAAAATTTAGCATGTAGCTGTAGCGAGTGACAGAGATATGATCGTATTAGTGGGTTTTTTTTGTTGTTTTTTATGTATAGTGGGGCCTAACCTGTTGTGAGGATGACTCTGATATGAGTTTCTCTCTTTGGTTAATTTTTCCTTTTTTTTCTCAAGTTTTTACTATGAAAAAAAAAAAAAAAGTCATTGTACATTAGGACCAACTATGGATCCAAAGAATTTGTATATCTCTGAACCAAAAATACATGCCATATCAGCTTTTCTCCGTGTGTATATATTAACATTATTGTGTTTCAACCAACGCAGTTGCCAAAGTCCTATGGTTTTAAATAAAATGTGATTTTAGAGTGTGTGTAGTTTTAGTTTTCTATTGAGTTTTTAAGTTTAGTTTTGGCATTAATTTAAGTATTCCAGTAATCAGGAGGAAAATAGATAGTAGATAGAAAGTGGATAGAATACAATGAAAACATGCCATATTATTAAAAGCCGTTTTATTCTTCTACACCATGAACCATTACGTATGTTGACCCACAGTAGAACTCCTTAATAAAAGGGAAAAGAAAAACAACACAGATTTAATCCACACTTCTTTATATTAACTCTACAGTCACGGAAAAAATTATTAGACCATCAAAAGTCATCAAAAACAATGGTTATGCAATCAAGTACGAACTCCTGTGTGTATCATGTGACTAAAACAGACAGAAAAGAAAACATGGAATGACTAAAAGCACTGTTTTTGCCATAGCTATTAATGTAAGAACTGAAGTGATTTTGGTTATTATCAAGAAAACAGGGAAAATGGCTAGATATCAGCTCTTCAATTAAACTCTTATGAGCTACAGTATTTTTGTTGTTATTATTATATTTGTCCAAACAAATGTACCTTTAGTTGTACCAGGCATTAAAATGAACAAGAAACTGAAGAAAACAAGGGGTGGTTTAATAATTTTTCCCGTCACTGTATATCCTTTTAGTTTGTGTTGTGTCGGTCTTTGTAGTTTTTATTCCTTCCTTTGGTGGTGAAAACTCACATAATTTTTTTTGCACTTTAAGTCTTGTGTAACATTTGTTAGTGAGCACACAAAATCCAGGGTATGCATTTCCACTTCTACAGGTTCATGTTTTGTGACATCTTTTCAGTCATCGTATTAAACCGAGCCCTGGAACCTTTCCCTGCCTTACTGTCAGCGCTTAAACCAACCATAAAAATCATTAAACTGTTACAGAGAAACATGCTCATAATGTAGCATGAGCTGTTAAAACACTAGAACACGGTTATATACATATAGAAATGTAGACGCACCATATTTTTGGTTGACATTTTATTAGTTGTGCTGCAGCAGACGTGTGTTTCTGTTGGACAGGTTTTCCTCACCAGACTTTCAGTGCACAGCTCCAGCACTGCAGCGGCTGTTGCACTGCTGCCAAAAGGCTAATAAAACCCTCAGTGAAGGAAATACAAGTTTTCCTCCAACCTGCTGATTCACACTGAGGAGATGGATTGTGCAAAGACCTTCACCGCAGTCTGAGACAGTCGACTGAAACAAGAATGTTCCCTCTTCCTCTCACCTCCTTTCTCTCCCAGACACACAAACACAAACTCACACTGAGTATTAAAGCAGCTCAGCTCAAGGTGCTCAGACTCTTTGCTAATAACACCATCTAGAATTCACGCCCTCCAAATAGGTTAATGTGTTTTTGCCCAGAGGGCCCTATCTACCTCAACAGCAGAACTCTCTCCGCACTTCCATTAAGCAACAACACTACCCACTATTAGTTGCTTTGGTGTGTGTACGCGACCAAAAGGGAGAATACGAACAGGAGTCTGCACGGGCACAGTTTTGTGTATATGTGTGTGTTTTCACCACTGAGGTGCTCCGTAGTGCACTCTGGGTTGCCACTACCTGCAGTCGCTCAGTGCGCTCTGTTAACTGTTGTAAGAGAACAATGTTTTGGCCCCTGACAGCTTGTTAAAGACTCCACCATGTTTGCAATGCCCTTACTATGTTGGACACTAGCAGCGGTACATTACACAACATGTACACACAGCAAACACTCCCACAAACACTCCTCAAACTTTCTTACCTTGTATAAAAGATGATGCTGTCACTCACAAAGTAGACGTATGTGTTATTGCTTATATTTTTCTCAGAGCTGAAATATGCAGGAAACTCACTTTAGCAAAACATGAAAATATACTGTGTGTGAAATGAGCTAAACACACATGTACAAACAAACAAAATAAATCCTAAAGGGCAAGACTGGATTGTGAACGCATGAAGTGAAGCAGTCTAAGGAGGCCATATATAACCGTCAACTCTAACAGCTTTTTCGTTCACCTAAAAATCAGACTAGCCTCACTATTGTCTCATATTAGTCATGAAAATAATTACCGAACTGGAAACAAAGTAAGTAGTTTGAAGCAGGTGGAAAATCATGAAGACTTGGTGGAGTAATGTTGTAGCGATAATGCATTATCATAAAAAAAAAATACTTTTCTACAGTTGGAGAAATACACAACTGTAGCTTAAATATCAACCATGACTCTAGTTGACTGTAGATTCACATGTCATTGAACCAGTTACTGTATTAACTAACATATTACTCATAAGGAAAATATGTATAATATTGTTTGGACATAATTTAGATATGGTCATATTTGGGCTCTACAATATAAAATAGTAAAACTGAGTGTATTCCAGTCTGTTAATAATTGTTTTGTTTCCCGAAAAGAGAAGTTGCATCTGAATTTGTTTGTATGCAACACCAACATTTTGACGGAAATCAAACATTTCTCTTGTCTCACTATACTTTTAATGTGTGTCCTCATTATGCATTTCATTTAATGGAAGTGTAGAAGTTTTTAACAGTTTTTCCATAAGCAAATAGTAATAAAATCTTGCTTATAGATTTTTATATTCAAACTAAAAAAGTCATTTCTTCAAAATGAGTCTTTTTTCATCATCATTATTTCACAGTGTTGAAATGTGTGGTTATTTCACCACACAGCAGGTAGTCCATGTTTTGTGTCAGCCTGACCCCTAGTGGATGTTTGGTTTGAGGAAAAAAAGAAATACACAACTCCACCATTATTAGAATTGTTAGAAATATCAAACACTGGAACTGGAAAAAGAGCTATCCAACCAACTTCTATGGATTTTCTTAAAGGGAATAAATCATTTATTGGGATGTTTCCGTCGGATTTCGTGCAGAAATACACATCCTACACTGTTTTTCAGAAACTGAAACACCTCCAGCTCTTAGCGCTGGTCTGAGGCTATGGACATTTATTTGTGTTTCAGTCGACTAAACCAGAATTTAATTGTTTATCTTTATGGATATGTAAGTTAAACTGCTCTGTCGACTGCAGTTCAGTGCGTGTGCCTTTGATAACAATAACTCAGACGTTGAATATGTATTAAAGCCTGAATAGTCCTCAGAGATGCACTGCATATATTTGATGAATTCTATGAATGTCTGGACCGGCCTGTATTATCAAGGGTAAAATAGATCTGACCAACTAAGAGACAGCAGAACTAATTAAATGGATAAAAGATATATATGGCCTCCTTAGTGTTTATGTAAAATTAACACAGACCAAAGGACTTGCCTTTAAGCCACTTCCTCCACTCTGCAGCTCTGAGCGGCTACAGTTCACTGTGGGTTTTAACTGAGGTCACACGCATATTATGTAGTGGATGCATTATTATTCTGATAGACATTTCCCTTTCTTTTTATTTTATGCTTACATTTTCAATGAGCTAAATGTTATCATGCACAAGAAAAGGCAGTTTTCCAGGATGTGTCTGAAAAACACATTATAATGCAGTGTTAAAGACTGAGGCTGCAATATGTAACAATGGTCTTAAAGGAGCAGTAATTCTCTTGCAGAAATAATGTTTTAATTTGAAAAAAAAAAAATCTAGATTTAAACATTTTAACAGTGCGCTAAAATAAATACGATACAATATTTTATGTATTAATTATAATGCACTTTTGTTGTTTGCTTTACACAACAGCACAGCAAAAACAAGCAGTTTGCATCATAAGAATTAAGATGAATTATGGAAAAGATGATCATCATGAATAAAATGACAGTAAAATCAAAATGAGAGCAGAAAAAAAAGACAAAAGTAAATTTTAGAAAAACAACAACTATAAAAATAAAACCAAAATTAGACATTAGTAATAAGAAATATGTTTATTTTGTTGTCAGGTCTGGTTAGATGAATTATCACTGAATTCTCTATTCTTCTCTTTTATTTTTTTCTCTGAACATGTATTGGTACACAATGACCTTCTTTGACTCATTAGTATTCAGTACTCAGTATTTTTTATTTTTCAATACTCCTTAATGACTCACCATGACTTTCCAATTCCTTGACTTGTTTATCCAGGAGCGAGGACAGTTAATACTCTTTACAACTTTACAACCAGAGTTATCAATCAATGAAATATCAATCGATCTGAAAATCAAAGCAGACCGTGTGTGAAACATTCTTCGTTATGTTTTATATCATATTAATCCAATATAAACTTTAGAATAAGATGATCGACCTACACTGTTTTAAAGCTGTAACAATTACTTGATTAATTGATGATTTATCAAGTTTTAAATTTGTCAGATATTTTAATAATCAATAATCAGTTTCAGGAAGATCAAATTTAAGATAACTTATGAGGCCATGTGCTCTACCAGCAGATTCAGGTTTGTTCATGTTTAATGTTTTGTTCATTTTTGTTAATTATTCTGTTCATTATGTGTTCTGTTTGTGGATTATTTCACTGATGCAAAATTATTCATATTCATTTTTGATGGATGTTGTGCTTATTTTCAGTATCATTTTGTTCATTTATTAATTTTTGATATTTGATTAATATTTTCATTTCTCTGATTTTGTTTTTTTACTGAACGCAAATTTAAAAAAGTATAACATGAGTTTCTTATTCTTTTTATTTTCAGCAGCAGGAGAAGAAAATACCAAGTACTTGTGTTTATTGATCATCTATATAAACAATACCAATGACCAAAAAATACAAGTAGTCTGAGGTTTCTTAAATATGAAAGTTTTCTGCTTTCTTTTCTCTTTTGTGACAGTAGCTGAATGTCATTGGATTTTGGACCAAACATTAACTGTCATTTTTTGCAGACATTTTATATACTAAAGAACTAAACAATTAATGGATGGACAGATTTGTTGTTAACGGTTTAAACCTTAAGCCTAAAATAGTCCATCTGGACTTTTTTTGTCATTTTGACTATAAAAAGGTTAGAAATTAGGCTGTGAGTGAGTCATTTTGCCCATTTTTCCAGAGCACTTAGCACTTTCAAAATCTAGCAGTCATTTAGAATTTATTGCATGTTATAATTCTGCTAAAACAGCTTCTTCTCCAGCTTCTAGTACAGGTGTGAGTGAAATTCCCTTAATGACCCAGTAAAACCTATAAAGTGCAACGTCTCAGGTTTCATAAACAGTTGGAATTTTTCCAGTTGCACAAACAGTGAAAGAGTTACAGCCATCCAAACTGCATATGCACAGGGTGTATCAGCGATGACACGTCAGGTTTTAAAGAGTTAATGAAAACAATTAATTCATTAGTTGTAGCTTAACTGTCAAAATAAGACAATACAGTGGAATTCAATACAAAGTAGAAAATGCTCGACACACTAACATTTCACTTTCCTCAATAACACCTGGTGGTGCACTGGGTTGTACTTTATTATTTAGCTGTGTTTCTTTAATTTTGTCTTTCCTCAGATGTAATTGCAGCTGTAGTTGTAGTTGACACAATCCACCAGCGGAGGGCACACCGTAAGAAATTGCTGCAACAGATCTCGAAGGATGTTGAGCCGTGCCAACTCGCCTGGCCTTGACCATGCACTTGGGAAGCCATCATTTATTTTTGGAGCCTTAGGCTGCATGGCAGCTGTGAGAGTGACGGAGGGTGAGGAGGTGGGAGGGTAAGAAGGGAGAAGAGATGCAAGGAGAAGGAGGGGAAGCAGGGCAACTTATGCCAGCACCAGTGACACAAAAAGCATTGTCCTGATTTAATGGCTGTGAAGTCTTGCCTCCCCCTGGTCCAAGAAGCTGCTAATGCTTAATTAGGACGAACATTCATTCAAACACACACACAAACACACAACAAATGCCAAGAACACACACACCTCGGTCCTTGCCTTGCCAGGCTTTCTCCTCTCAACCCCGAGCGAAGATGATTCAATCGAGCTCCACCATCACAGGAGATGAGTTATGAAGACAGAGGTTTCTGTTGTAGCACGGCACAACATATTCAGTCTTCCTCAAGTATGGAAGCCATAAAATTGTCACCAGGCTTTAATGTGAAGAGTTAGACCTCTGATGAGTCATCAAGTGTAAAATCAAACAGGCCCACAGTCTGTGATTCACAACTACACTGGGAGTTGTAAGCTATGGTCTGTAATGACGAAAGGAGAAAATCCAAAGAGCACCAGGGGAGGTTTCGTCGTCAGATATGCTTTTTAAGTGGCCTGGTAAAAAAACCCTGTCAGACGGAGGTAGTGACAGGTATGACTGACTATACTGCCAAAATTTATGATTTTTGATGTATCGTTTTTCATCATAACTGGAGAGAGGCCGTATCTTTATTTAAATAGGACAGCGATAAGAGAAACATTATGATCTACAAAGAAAACTTCGCTTTTTACTGCGGTTTTATCACCAGTATATGCAGAATTCAGTATTTTATGTATTAATATGTAGAATATACAGTCTGTCACTCTTCACTTCCTTCCTGCCTGTTCACTTCACATTGTTACTGCAGGGTCATCACTGTCTTACACTGAATTTAGAATTTTTTTATGATAATATAAGGCACATATAGTACATAACATAAAACATATAATCTGTTAATTACATAGTTTGATTTTTTTCATCTCTTTAAGACATTTTCAGTCTATCATTTAAGACATTTTCTACGTCTTTACTGAAACAAATTATTTAATCTTTTATCCAGGAGCAGCAGGAAGATCCATCCTGTAATATGTTTTTTTATGTTGCATAATAAAATACCTGTCAGATGACGTCAGTGACAAGTATGGATTACTATATTAATGCAATTTTATGCATTTTCAGTATATAATTGTGGAATGAAGTCATGTGTCTATATAATATTCTGATCTACAAAGTAAACTTAGACATTTGTGACAGTTTCACATATACTTCATCATATTTAAGTAGCTTTTTATACATCATTATACAGGATATACATAGTCTATCACCCAGGTCTAATCTGTTAATTACCTTTGATTTCCAGCCTCTTTACTGAAGAACATGTTTTTGTTGAATCTTTAATCCGGCACACAGTATTTGAGTGACCTTGTTCACGTCAAATATTGATTGTCTTATATTGATAATATGAGCGCAGGCCTCTCGGCAGCTCAATGACTGCATTAATATGTGTGTGTATCAGACATTCATATTCTTTTAGTGCGGGACCCAAATGAGCACATGTCCCATTTGTACAGGTTTCTGTTTTTTAAAAAGGGATTCTGCTCATTCGCTATGTTTAACATAGCAGCAAACTCAGAGCTGGATGAATATTTCACTGTCTCTTTACACTGAGAAATAAGGCTACAAGACAAACTCATGTACAAGCCTCACACAAATATATGCCAAAGTGTTTCTTCAATGAATTTACATCCAAATGTATTAAAATTCCCTTCTCTATTATCTGGAAATGCATATTTCTTAATTATTCATTGCAAGGCATTGAAGCACCCAGGTCTTTTAAATTTTTTATTTCTGCTCAGCTTCAAACAGTAGATCTTGTAAAGGGGACCCAGTTTTGTGGTGTGGGAATTGCTGCAGGGCGAAGCTGACAGGATTTTCAGTCTCGAGGCACCTCTCCCTTTTTCATTACAGCAAAGCAAAGGAACAAATCCAGGTCAATTAAAATAAGGAACAGGAGGGCCGAGTGGCTGGCTTCAGCTGACAGCAGCGCCAGGATTGACCACAAGAGGGCGCCAAGGCTTCAGATATGTGTGTGTGTTCCAGTGTGGATGACAGGCTTAGAGCAGGACAGACACACTACACCAGGGCTGTCAAACTCATTTTGGTTCAGGGGCCACATTTAGCCCAATTTGATCTCAAGCGGGCCGGACTAGTAAAATAATGACTTAATAACCTATAAATAATGACAAATCCAAGTTTTTCTTTTTGTTTTAGTAGAAAAACACCCCAGTTAAATTATAAAAATAATTACATTTTACAAAAAAGATGTGAATAACGTAAAAAAACAGAAATTTCATTTGAAAAATTAGTGCAATTTTAACAAAATTATACCTCGACTTATTATTTATACATGTACATTACACACAATGTAACATAAACATTTGGTAACAGGCAGAATATTGTTAAAATTTTGGAGTTTGGAACTAAAATTTGAACAATTTCTAAAATATTACATCTCTTATTATTAACACAACTACAGATCACAGTGGATCCATAAATACACAAAACATTTAGTAACGGGCAGAATATTGTTAAAATTGCACATTTCGGGTTGTTCATCTCTGTTTTTATTTATGTATTTATTTGTGTTTTATTGTGAAAGAATAGTTTTGTAAATGTAAATATTTTCACAGTGTAATCTTGTGTTTTTCACTTAAATTTTTTCCACATAATTTTTCAAAAAGAAAATTTGTAGTTGTCATAATTTATGGGTTATTGTGTTGTTATTTTTACTGGACATCACATTGGTCTGTATGTGGAACCTGAACCAAAAGGATTTGGACAACCTTGACTGTTCAGGTTAATTTTTGCACTTTCATCCCGCGGGCCAGAATGGAACCTTTGGCAGGCCAGATTTGGCCCCTGGGCCGCATGTTTGACACCTGTTTTACACCAGTGGTTCTCTGTGTTTTTCTCTTGGCCCCCCTTTGGAGGACGAAGAATCTCCAGGCCTCCCTTAACCCCAACAACACTGTAACAGTGGTGCAATTATAACTTTTACTGAAAGAAACATCAATATCATAACGATACTTTTTGTTACTTTTTGCTTTTCTTTGAATAAATTGTTGTGCAAATTAAAAATAATTTAGATTTTTGCTTTAACAATCAACAAAAAACTCAACCAGAATGCTCCCTAAGACAATATTTTTCCAAATAAAAATAGGAAATCCGCAATTGTCTTACAACTATGATAATAAAGTTACTTTTTTAGAACAACAAGCAAATTTTGGTCTCAAAGATGAACATTTTCACAATATGAGTGGCTTCAATGAGCCTGTTTACATTACACATCTCAGAACTTAAAAGTGCAAATTGTACAAACTGTGCAAAAACAGAAACATTGCACATTTTTCTTTTCCAGTCCAATCCTTGTCCATTCTCCAAACCTAAACTCATTGTCTAGTCTATGACAGATCACTATTTCAGTAGATTTGTTTGTTGTACGTCCCTAAAATGAGTCCAGGGTGCTCCACCAATAAAACATTAGTTCCACCTGCTACATGTTCTAACCTGAAGAAATTAAAAAAAAACACCCAGGATTGATCCCATGACCCCCCCAGGCAAGCCTTCACACCCCACAGTTTGAGAAACACTCCTTTACACACTTGACCAGAGGTTATAAAAACCCCTATTCAGGAAGACATTCTGTTGAGTATTAGATCCCCAATGGTGAAAACAGACTAGACACTATTTAATCCTTTATATTATGACATAAATCATAGAATTTTCTGATAAGAATAAATCAACCACATGGATTGACATAAGGAATATTTTAATGCGTTACACCTCAAATAACAAACTATGTATTGGACTGTTATGTATTATTATTATTGGATTATTACCTTATTGGACATCAGCACCTGACTATCATCTGTATCTTTAAGCTGGAACTTGAAAAATTGTGTAAGAAAATGTTTATATCTCTGACCATTTAGAGCAGTGTTTCTCAAACTGTGGGGCGGTCCTCCAAAGGGAGGTGTGAAGGCTTGCCAGGAAGTTCATGCGATCACTCCTGGGTGTTTTGTTTCTTTTTTTTTCAGGTTAGAACATGTAGCAGGTGGAACTAATGTTTTAGTGTTGGAGCACCCTGGACCCATTTTAGGGCCGTACAACAAATAAATCTACTGCCATGGTGACCTGTCACTAGACTAGACAATGAGTTTAGGTCTGGAGAACGGACAAGGATTGGACTGGGAAAGAAAAATGTGCAATGTTTCTGTTTTTGCACGGTTTGTACAGTTTGCACTTTAATGTTCTGAGACGTGGAATGTAAACGGGCTCATTGAAGCCACTGATATTGTTAAAATAATTGCACATTTCCTATTTTTATTTGGAAAAATATTGTCTCAGGGAGCAGTTTTGTTGAGTTTATTTAAATTGTTCAAGCAAAAATCTAAGTTATTTTTAATTTGCACAACAAACTATTCAAGGAAAAGCAAAAAGTATTGTTACAATGATATTTCTTTCAATAAAAGTTATAATTGCACCACTGTTACAATGTTATTGAGGTTGAGGGGGGCTGGAGATTTTTCATCCTGAGAGAAAAAGACTGAGAACCACTGATTTAGAGCAAGTACAACAAATGATGACCTCATGTAATAATAGGATATTAAAACAATAAACTACTTAAACTTATAGAAAACAATTATATTATTATACATTTTGAGTGAACTAACATATTGCGGGTGACACAGTGGTGCAGTGGATAGCATCCGTGCCTCACAGTAAGAAGGTCCTGGGTTCGATTCCCTGGCTTCCTCCCATTAATTGGTTAATCTAAATTGCCCATAGGTACCCCACCTTCACCCATAATTAGCTGAGATAGATTCCTATGACCCTCATGAAGATAAAGGGGATTCAGAAAATGAATGAATGAATGACATATTATGACTGTTTGACATTTTACTTTTTTGTAAATACTTTCTGTTTTCCACTTTTCCTCACAATGTAACTTTTATTTTAATAATGACTTTATTTCCAAAGCCTTATTTCAAACTCCAAACATAAGTCAGAGAACACAGATCTCTTCCAACTCCAGTTCTCTTCTCTTTCATACAAACCACTAATTATTACTTCTCCTTCCTGCTTTTTGTCAGTTAGTTCCAGTTGGTGATTTGTTTTTTTTGTTTTGTTTTTTTTTACTTAATCGGCTGTTATTATTCTGTCTGTGGGTTAAAGAAAGCTAATGTTATGAATGGGTGTTATGTATCTATTCCAAAACGTAAGGGTTTTTTTCTGGGTTCATCCACCAACTTTCCCTAAAATCAGACCAGTGTTGTTGTTGTTTTTTTTTTGTTTTTTTTTCCATATTCCTTCTAACAGACAGATAGGAGTCATCATATAATATTCTTGATGAAGGGGGAAAGTTTCACATTTTACAACCTAATACCAAGTTATGGTTATATCAACTAGATTCATGAGTGCATTGAAAAGAGAATATGATGTAAGCATATGTTTAAATTTGCAGTTCATGTGATCAGTTAAAAGCTGTGGCACTTCACTTTCTGCAGTTCATAAAAGTCTATCAGAAATCTCCTCTCTTAGGCCTTACCTTTATGTGTCTCCCATATAAAATGTGCTCCAGTGATCCAAATGGTCTCCTCTATTGTGTGTGTGTGCGTGTGTGTGTGTGTGTGCATGGCATGTGTGTGTGTGTGTGTGTGTGTGTGTGAACATCCCCTCTCCACTTTCCATGATGGTCGTTAAAAACTCTCAAAGTGACACGCCCACGTAAAAAGCATCAACGTCTAACCTGGGGAGTGTCACATTGAATTTAATGGCCTCTTGTTCCCGTTCTTTGCACCGCACAGGAAATCATTCCTTGATGTGAAAGGTGTTCTCCCTCGTCTGCCTCATAATATGTTCTGACGCAAATGTTCGCGTACATTCTTACGACACACAAACACAAATACACATGGGCATAACCTAGCTCAGGCCTGAGACTGAGAGGCTGTAATTGTGTTTATGACTTGTGTTTGTGCCCTGGCTCTGGTGCTGGCCCTGGTCCAGCATGAAAGAATGTGCACATGTTCATGCATGATGTGTTTATGATAGATAAAGGAGCTCTGTGTGTGTGTTCCTGTGTGTTAGGTGCATGTGTGTGTTTGTGTGTGTGTGACTGTAGCATCCTTACACCCTCCCCGATGGCCAGAGATGGGCTGAAGTCATAACTCTTCTGTCTTACGTTACCCTTGAGCAATATCACAGGCACTCTGGGTGCAGCCCGTCAAACCACGGAGCTACTCTTCATAGCTGTGGACACACACTCACACACATGCACACAGTGTGCGGCACACTTGTTGAGCAACAAAGAGTATTTGCAGCACTAAAAAAGAACTACTTTTTTTTTTCATTCAACAAAACAGTGTCTTCAAAAGATTAGACACAAAATTAACCCTTTCATGCATAGTGGTCACTACAGTGGACAGTTACTCTACAGCTTTACTCTTGTATATTCATGAGTTTTGTTGTTTTAGTTCCATATCAACCAACACAGTGGACACTTATGCGTCATGTCATAAACTGCAATTCATACCATTATTGTAACTTGGCTGTTCTTGATTGGTTCTTGAGTGGAAATCAATTGTTAATATTTATTTTTTGCATATTATCTCCATGAAATGAGTAATAACTAGTATTAAAATATGTTAAAATGTGAGAAAACATCAGATTAACTGCATTAAACATGGTTTCATTTCACTGTTTTTGTATCACTTTATGATATTGGGTTTTAAATACATGTTTCTTTGCTTCAAGAATAAAATTCATGGTGTAGCTGAGTGGACATTTTTGTAACTCCATGAAAAACAGGTTGATTTAAAAAAAAAAAAAAATTCAATCACATTGGGTTTTTTTTTCATGCTTAAAGCGGAATAAAAACACTCAGGAAAAAAAATCTTGATTAAGGTTCTCATAATTCATGCATGAAAGGGTTAAACATACGCAACTGCTCTTACATGAGAAATTAAAAAAAAAAAAAAACTCAAAAACATAGCTTAATACAGAAGTTGGTAGGTCAAACTTACAATGTAATGGGGTCCCATTTATGAATATCATTTAAGTGCACAACAGTTCTTTTAAAAGGGTAGAAGAGAGGTCCAGTCCAAAAATGGGCGCCATACTCTGTAGAGCTGATCTACACTGTTATGTATGATATTGGTAAGATATTCTGGACAGGTGTGTCAAACTCATTTTAGTTCAGGGGCCACATTAAGCCAAATTTGATCTGAAGTGGGCCGGACCAGTGAAATAATAACATAATAATATGTTAATAATGTCAAGTCCAAATGTTCTTCTATGTTTTAGAGCAAAAACAGTAAAATTATGCAATGAAAATGTTTACATCTACCAACTATCCTTTAAAACAATGTGAATATCATGAACAAACTGAAATTTCTTAAGAAAACTAAGTGCAATTTTAATTTTTTTATTATTATGTCTCAGTTTATCATTTACATATGTAAATTACAACTTACAGATCACAGTGGATCTACAAATACACAAACATTTAATAACAGGCAGAATATTGGTAAAATTACACTTCAGACATTTCAAAATGTTCATATTCGTTCAGGTTATTCGTGTTTTTATGAAATGTTAGTTTGTATTTGTGTAAATACAATAAAATGACATGAAAATTTTTACATTAACAAAAAGAAAAAATTGGAGTTGTAAGTATTTATAGGTTATTATGATTGTATTTTACTGATCCAACCCACTTGAAATTAAATTTTTCTGTATGTGGAACCTGAACTAAAATTATTAATATCTTCAGTGTAATTTTTGCATTTCATAAATTCATCCCAGGGGCCAGACTGGACTCTTTGGCGAGCCAGATTTGGCCCCCGGGCCGCATGTTTGACACCTGTGTTCTAGGGGGATCAGTTCAAAAATGATTTTACACCAAATACAGACAGAAGGAATCTTGTCACTGACCCACTCCAAAACAATATTTTCCTTGCTGCAAATGTTAGAATATTATACCGTCTTTTTTTCTGGCTGCAGTTTACACATATTTACTTGAAAGACCCAGAATCAGGGACACGGGGTCCATTTCTATATAAGAAAGAATCAAGTTAATATGAAAGTATAGTGGCGTATACTGTGGGCTCAGCATAATATATGTTTGAGGGATTTCTGCCATTTATTTCAACATCATGATTATAGCACAGATTTTTTTTATGTTTCTGTGATCATCAGTGATCGGGAACATGCAGTGAACACAGTATTTTGTAGTAGTTTTGTTCTTTGTTCAACTGTCCTCTCATTTTTTAACCAGATTCAGGTAATTAAAGTTTTTGTTAATGCATTTTTATGTAGTTAACTGAAGACCTGCAAGGGACAAAGCAAAGGTGAAGATATTTTTGAGGGATACAAGCAGGAATGATTTTTGATGTTTTTGATTGGTAGAATAAAGTTGATTTTGATTTGAATGTAGGCGAGGCGTATATAAGCGTTTAGCTTCTGCCTCGGCTTGTTCAGTCTCAACATAATTCACTTAAAATCAGCCCCATTGTTTGTATTTTCCATATTGTGGATGATGACTGAATAATCCTAAACCTAAACAAGGGGCGGGCCATGAAAGGACATTGGTTATTTTGTCATTATTTTACCTTTGGAAGGCCCTGCCCTCATCTTCCCTCATCACCTGACCTTTATGTAGGCCTAATGAAGCCTGAAGAACAATCACTCGAAACATATAAAAGGGAAAAAATAGAAATACTTGAAATTGTGGCATTTTTTGCTTTTGCTGGCATGTGACTTTGGTCTATTATGTTTTATTACACTCTTAGAAATTATGTGTTAAAACACACAAACCATGACCAATTTTTACACATCAGTAAGTGAGATTTGGGACAATGTTAATTTGAGTTTGCTTATAATTGTGAACAATACAATGTTGTTTTTAACATGGTGTTAAAAAGCGAGCTAAAACCCTTACAGTTGTACCAGTATTGGCACAATATGTGTAAACTACAGCACAACACATACTTGTGCACATTGTATACATGTTCCTTCTATGAGTGTATGATTTCATTTCTGAAATTCAAGCATTTTTGAACTCTTACCTACTTTACTTTAGTAGTGTAAGTAAGGATAACTTGGCTATAGTTCAGATTCTTCCACTATGAAGAAGATGGTAGTTTGCAAAGCTATCAAAGAAGTTTCCCAAACACTGATGATAAAGTTCTACCATACAAAGTAATTGTTGATATCTGGGACCATAGCAACATCCACACAACAAAGTCCAACAGGGTAAGAAACAGGAGCAGGCAGACATCTCAAATAGGTTGGATTAGCCGCACACTGGAGGTCAAACCACTCTGTTCAGACCAAACGAATGCAGCTAAAGTATGGCTCACATCACAGAGAAGTTATACATACACACAGCAGCAAGCACGGTAATGTCAAAGTTAAAGCATCACATCACTCTGTGCGCTGTAATGTATTTCTATAATGGACACTTTGAATGATAATTTTGCTGTTAACCTTCATTTGATGGGCCTGTATCTCTTGGAGTTTTAAACAGGAGCCTAAAATAAGCAGAGGTTACAGCTGCAGGACAAAACCACAAAATGACAGATGCCTCAGGCTGTGCATTTATTTACTTATTTTAAATTATTTTTTAATGATGTGCACTCAGGAATGTCTTCTATGTGCAGAAGTGACCACCTCTAGCTTCAAAGAGTCAAATTTCCCCATGGGGACAATAAGTATACATCAATTAGATTAGACTTTGTTTAACATCAGAATTATGTCTATTCAATACCATCACACAATGCAGTTACCTGGAGCCCAGACTGCAGCAGTAAACTATCAGTGATATTATTGATAAGCTGAAGGACCAAAGGAGAAAAAAAAGATTGTTTGAAAAAGACCGGCTTTTATGGAAGTAAATCTGTCTCATCAGATTTTTAACCCTTTCATGCATACTGGTCACTCCAGTGGACAGTTCTTCTCCAGCTGTTCCCTTGTATATTCATGGATTTTGTTGTTTTAGTTTCATATCAGCCAACACAGTGGACGCTTATGCACCATCCCATACACTGACATTGAAAACATTACTGTAACTTTGCTGTTCTTGATAAACCTGATCTAACATGTTTGAGTGTATATCAATTCCTTGTTATTGTTATTAGACTGTGATTAATTTTTTTTTTTTTTTGGCATATTATCTCCATGAAGTGAGTGATGACTAGTATTAGAGTATGATACAAACAAAAAGTTAAGGATATTTCTTTCTTTTTTTGTGTGTCATTTTTGCCATTTGTCAATAAAACTATGTCTGGTCATTTAAAAAAATGTGTTTCAATTCAATTCACACACAAAAAAAAAAGTAAAAAGTGTTCTGCAAAAATCCCAACTGAAAAAAATAGGCCAAAAATTTTAAATATCCTTAACTTTTTGTTTGTAATGGAGGTTAAAATGTGAGAAACTCATCAAATTAGCAGCATTTAATGTTTTTATTTCATAGTTTTCACCCAGTGTATCAGTAAATACATGTTTCTTTGCTTCAAAAATTAAACACATGGTGTCCAGCTTGGTGGACATTTTTGCAACTCCATGAAAAATAGCTTAATAAAAAAAAAAAAAAATAATAATAATAATAATAATAATAATAATCAAAAATTTGTTTTAATGCCTAAAGAGAAATACAGAAAAAAATCTGGATTAACATTCTCATAATTCATGCATGAAAGGGTTAATTATAAAAGTCACTGAATTTCTAGCACTGAATTTTTTGCTCTGAAATTAAGTAGCTGATTTTTTTTTTTTTTTTTTTGCACTGAAATTAAGTATCTGAATTTTTGGCTCTGAATTTAACTATGTTCATAAATTTTGAATTTTAAAAAATTCAGATGCAAAAAATTCAGATACTTAATTTCAGAGCAAAAAAATTCAGTGCTAGAAATTCAACGGCTTTATAATTCAAAATCTGATGAGACAGATTTACTTCCATAGGCTTTACCTCTTTGTTCAATACATTTTGTTGCTCTGAAAATATTCAATCTGATAAGGAGCACCTGATTATCAAAATGTTCTTTTCAGAATGACACTAAACCAGTAGAGTGAAAGCCTTTGGACAGTAGAATTTCAGGGTAAAGGTTCATGACTCCTGAGTCCTGACTGTAGAGCAAACATTTCCACTTCCTCGACATTTTATCCAGTGACACAACAGTGGCCTGTGGCTGTTAGTCTGAGAGGAAACAACAACAAAAGACTCAGTGCAATACTATTATTACAATTTTGGGGGCTTGCCAGCAACACTCCGGCTTACCTTGCATGGCAGACAAATTGGCAATCAGAATGAAGGTGTAATGGAGGTAATTGCCTGTGTACGGGGTTTGGTTTCTATTTCATGCAAATCTCATGTGCATCGTACTGGGACTTGGCTGACAAACAGGACAAGCAATAGCCATTCTGGAGCAAAAAGGCGATTGGAAATGGCTCCATGACACGGGCTGTTTACCTCATATCCACTAATTATTGCTCATAAGCACTGATGACCTCATTCTTAAATATACTGTTCAGTGTGATCCCAAGACAGCCATTGATTCTGTAATTGTTCGCAACCCAGACTGTGCTTTGAAACTGTAGATTTTTATGCCTAAACGTTGGAGAAAATGTTTTGGGGATTAAATAACGTGCTGATTATTTCATCCAATTCCCATTTGTCTTTCAGGATAAGTAAGTCTTGGAGCTGAAGTCATTGTGTGGAAGACGTGGCATGGAACAGGTAAAAGATAAAAGCTGATACCACACCTCCAAGGGACAAATCTAAGTCCCAAATCAAATCAGTAACACTGGTATAAATCATCATGTTAATACACACTGTAAAAATACTAAAAAGTAGAAAATCAGCATTCAAATACTTGTAAGTAAAAAAAAAAGCAAGCTAAAGAAAGTGTAACGTAAGTAAAAGAATAATAAAAGAATGAAAATGAAGTATCAACAGCAAAAATGTTTAAGGAATGAAAAGTTGATTGATTACGTTACATTTAACTGCTGTAGATTTTTAGCTCAACTCAGTATTTTTTAATCTTGGGGTCGTGACCCCACGTGGGGTCACCTGAAATTTCTAGTAATTGATAAAAATTAAAAACAAGATTACTAAAAAAAAAATATATATATATATATATATATATATATATATATATATATATATATATATATATATATGTTTTAATGATTCAGTAATTCAGTATATATTTCATTATAATTAGAACACCTCGCACTTTTCCTAGTAAAAATCAAGTCCAAATGAAATGCAGGATATAATATCTGAGAGGGCAAATCTTCCAGATTCAGATAACTTTATTTATCCCATGGGGGCAATTCATTTGCAGCTTACCACAGATATCAGCCCACATCCAAAGTGCAATGTGACAAACATAAATAAATCAGTGCACAAATACAAGATCATTGAAAGCAACTATGAATAAATGCATTTAAATAATCAACAATAAATAATCAATAAATACTAATGCAGACTAAAAGACCCTACTGGTTTTGCTAACATTAAAAAAAAAAAAAAAAAAAAAAAAAAAATCTCGTATAAAATGAGTAAAATGGCTAAAATGGCTGCTGTCAGAGTTTAAGTTTAAAAGTGTGATAGCTATATCTTGATTGACCCGATCATGTGACTGTGTGCATTGCTACGCTTCAACCTGCCCGGACACAGTCACAGTCAGAAAACCAGACCGAACAGAGAATGGAAAGATTTCTACACCCATCTGGCCCCGCTAAGACATCTCCGAGAGAAACTGAGAAGCAGACACCAAAAAGGCGCATTATATACATTATACAATAAGTCCCAAAAAAATTACAATCAGACTTTCTGCATTGATAACTTTCAGAATAATTAAAACAATCTAAATGTTATTTCAGGGTATGAAACTATAACTTATTACCTAGATCTTGCAGAAAACCCCATTTCATTTGGTTCAGTGGTCACAGAGAAATGTGGATCTTTGTAAAGCGTGTCATGGGTTCGTTTCTTCCAAGTTTGGCTCTTGGATGCTCTTGGCATCCATATGAATGATAAGATTTTGCTCACAACTGACAGGGCAACTAACAAATGAATTTAAATTGTGTGCATAACATTATATCAATGGTGTGTACTCGTGTGAGGTTTTGTTGTTGAACGATATATTGATCTCTCAGTTACCATTTTGCCTTACCTTACCAACTTTTGCAAAACTCAGAAATCTGCTTCCTTCTTGATGTAAATCATTATTCATTTCATAAGTTGAAAATTAAAAAAAACAAGCAGTCACTTTTTCAAAAGAGATATTTTTGTGCAAGAACACAATGAACAACTTCATATTTGTAAGGCGAACAATGGACAACACGTCACCTTACAGATCGAATAGGATTTTCTGCAAGATGTAGGTAATAAGTTATAGTTTCATGCCCTGAAATTGCATTTTGATTGAGTCACTATTTTTCAAGTTATCATTGCAGAAAATCTGATTGCAATTTTTTTTTGGGACATACAGTATAGCCTAAATGTCATCTAAAATCAATGTTGTGATGTCAAAATGGGGTCAGGAGCCAAAAAAGGTTGGGAACCACTGGATTAAACCATAAATTAGCATAAATGGAATCGCTCAAGAAATTCTCAAGAACAGTCCTGCGTTTAACCATGTGACATCTGTGCAACTTACTGTGGTCCAAATGGGTCAAAAAGGGTCAGTAACTCTATTTGGTTTAAGACATAATAAGTAAGGTTTCCAGTGACTGTTTTCCCAAAATAGACCCTGCTGTTGTGAGACATCTGGATAGCTTTTGGGCTCAAAGTTCAAGGATCCACATGGACTCTGTACAGTCTTTGCGAGTCAGATACTGCATATAGCATTAGGCCTGTGAAACACATTTACAGTGAGTGCAGCAACACTGCTCTCTGCCCCGCTGAAGGGTACCTATTTACGCTCCCCTAACCTTACCATCTGCATCACGCTGCCATTTGTAGCCAAGATAAATCACAGAAGCCCCTGTCCATGCTGGGAACAGCTTCTTCCAGATAAGAAGGTCAAAGGTCACATTTCTGGCCAAGGTTGACCGTCCTCTGGGCTAAATAAAGAGCCAAAGGGTCGCAGAGCAGCACAGGCCCTCGCAGTCAATTAGGATCAAAATAGCCATCAAACTTGAAATTACTGGGTTACCGAAAGGCAACAAAGTAAAACAGGACACCTCATGGATCAAAATAGACAGTAACACACACCCATCCTGAAATGTTTGCAGAGGAATAACCATAACTGATTATTAGATTGAGGTACAAACAAGGGAGCATCGGGTTATTAATCAGTAGCATCTGTTTTTAACATCAGTCTGCCATTGTTATGCTGTTACTAAGGTGTTTGTTTATTCTGCGTGGCCCTAAAATGACCTCTGACCCAGCCGGTGGAATGTGAGAGCAGAGACACGGTGTGTATGAGGTCAACGGCATCATTTACATCCTAAACACATGACAGGGCTGTCAGGCAGAGGTTAAAGCTGGTCAAGTTCACACAGTTTGCAGCTGACTGTGAGGAGGGACGTTTGTTCACGATGCAAAAATACATTAAACTTACATGAGACCGTACCGGCTCAAACATACAAATATCTGTAGAGCATCATGGAACGACTAGTGGAGAGTAACTAAGTTCATTTACTCTAATGAGCCAATGATCTAAAGACCCAGTGCTACTTTTGTGTCTGTTCCCAAATGAATTTTAACCTTTCTTAAGTGATTTATCACCATTTATTGTAATATAATCCTCTTTTTCAATGATCATCCTCTTTAATTCACTGATCATGTAGATCAGGGGTGTCAAACTCATTTTCTTCCAGGGGCCAAGTTCAACCGAATTTAATCTGAAGTGGGCCGGACCAGTAAAATAATAGCATGATAGCCAATAAATAATGACAACTCCAAATTGTTTTAGTGTAAAAAAATAACATTCAGTTATGCCAATATTTACATTTACAAATTATCCAAATAAAAAAGGATGTGAATGACCTGAAAAAAATGGAATTGTTAAGAAATATACTTACAATTTTATCAATATTATGCCTCGACTTATCATTTATACATATGCATTACAGATCAGATCTACAAAGGCACAAAACATTTAGTAACAGGCAGAATATTGTTAAAATTGCACATAATTTTCTTTAGACATTTCAGGTTGTTCATAATTGTCCAGGTTATTCACATTTTATTGTTAAAGGATAGTTTGTTCATGTAAACATTTTCATAATTTAATGTTTTTGCACTAAATCAGAGAGAAAAATTGGTGTTGTCATTATTTCTAGGTTATTATGATACTATTTTTTAATTTGATGCCCTAACTTGCATTTTGCAAATTCATCCCGCGGGCCGGATTAGAATCTTTGGCGGGCTGGTTTTGGCCCCCGGGCCACATGTTTGACACTTGTGATGTAGATGTTCATGAAAACTCAGAGTAAATTCAAAGGTTATTATATCAGAACAGAGAAAACTGAAGAAAATGTGACTTCTTCGGTCAAATATATCATTAACTGAACATAAAAACAAGTATCCCCATCTACTGTCATTGATCAAGCTCTATGGGTTTTACTGGCGAATCAATGTTGTAGAAGATGACGGTGTTTCCATGGTAACTACAGAGCCTCTGAATGTCCAAATGGATCATATCTGATGACCATGAAAAGATGACAAACTGTATTTTACACCAATTATTTACATGTATTGATAGGATTAGTGAATCAACAGGGATTAAACATTCTACATTAGTAGTTGGTTTTGGTCGCCAGGGCCTGTTTGGGTCTTTATGGACTAATATTTATAATATAAGTACAAATTTGAGTTATTTGTACTTCTCTTCATTATTTCTTCTCTGCTGATTTTCTGCTAATCATCACATTTATCTGACACAGTTTTAGATACGGATTAATGTTAGGTTACAAACCGATTGCACTTAATGTATTTATTTCATTTTAACTGTATTTTAATTGCATTTTAAATTGTATTTTAAACTGTATTTTAATTGTCTTGCACTGTAAAGCACTTTGTGACTTCCTGTCTGTGAAAAGTGCTGTGTGAATAAAATTTACTTACTTACTTACAAATTTTCCCACCTTTCCTATCTAGTGAAAACCATGTATCTGTGCAAATGTGTTGGTTTGGAGTATTAACTGTGCCTTATAAGGTGTGAAAGTTCTCCTGCTTATACTGAATAAACTCTTTAACCCACTCACCCAGTGACCAAAAGAATGTATTGATCTAAAATGTTTCATATCTTGCAAACCACAAATCCTATCAATGGATTAAATAATTCAGGTAAATTCTCAGGCAGGTTGTCAGCTTTTCTGCAGAATCAGATGTGTCTTATTTGGACGTTCAGAGGCTCTGTAGTGAATGTGGAAAGTGTCATTTTCTGCAACATTGATTCACCTGTAAAACGAGTGTAGTTTGATAGATGACAGTGGTTGAAGACATTTGTTTTTATGTTCGATTAATGATATATTCTGCTGAAAAAGTAATTTTTTCTTAAATTTCCTCTGTTCTGAACTTACTTCTGTTTCTTCAGTTGCTTTAGGAGCACCTGCATAATCACAAAATTAAATATAGGAAAATTCCTGGATTCCACTGAAAAATGCAAAATGCGAAAGGCAAGGCAAGTTTATTTGTACAGCATATTTCATGTACAGGGCAATTCAAAGTGCTTTACATAAAACATAAAAGCATCACAGGAGAAGTATAAAAATACATTTAAGATAAGAGAAAGTTAAAATATAAAAACATTAAAATTAAAATAGACATTAAAAACATCAGCAATAAAATGTGATTTTAAAGTTCATTTAAAAGACATTATTTAAGAATTTAAGGGAAAGCTGCAGTAAACAGTAATGTTTTCAGGCCTGATTTAAATGAGCTGACAGTTTGAGCAGACCTCAGGTATTCAGGAAGTTTGTTCCACAGGTGAGGAGCAGAAGAACTGAATGCTGCTTCACTTTGTTTGGTTTTGATTTTGGGAACACACAGTAAACCTCTGATGCTAGTGATGATAATACAATGTCCCACAAGATAATATTATAATTACTTTGGATCGTCTATTGTCATTTGTAATAATATATCAATCAGGGGACCAAATCAGTAGTTCTTACTTACCTGAATACTTCCTTTAATACTTCACCTACAGTTTAAAGGCTGTACATATGCAGGTCATTTACTTGTAATGGAATATTTTAACGTTAACCCATAAAAACCCAGTGCTACTTTTATGGCAGTTCCCATATGATTTTTTCCTCTATATTTACCCCTTCTGAAGTGATTTATCACCATTTATTGTAATATTATCCTCTGTGTTCTGCATTTTTTCAGTGAAGATCATGTATTTTCCTATATTTAATTTACTGATCATGTAGATGTTCATAAAAGCTCAGATTGAAGTTAAGGGTTATTATATCAAAAACAGAGAAAAGTGACTTTTTCACCAAAATCTATCATTAACTGAACAAAAAACAAGCATCTCCATCCACTGTCATTTATCAAATTACATGGGTTTTACTGGTGAATCAATGTTAAAGAAGATGACAGTGTTTCCATGGTAACTACAGAGCCTCTGAATGTCCAAATGGGTCATATCTGATGACCATGAAAAGATGACAAACTGTATTTTACATCAGTTATTTACATGTATTGATAGGATTAGTGGATCAACCGATATTAAAAGTTAAGATCAGTAGAAGACTTTGGGCGCCAGTGGATGTTTGGGCTATATGGGTTAATTAAGCTATCCGAACATTTTCCACCATTGAATGTAATGCAAGAATAATGACCTCTGATACTATCATTGGGTACATTTCTTATTATATTGTATGGCTTTTCAATGTGAGGCATTTCACCTGTGTTTATAACTTCCACAGACATACTGTTGTTGTTGTTGAGTCAGTGCAGAGCAAAGGGAGCAAAAGGTAACAAAAGTGTCAATAGTTGGATTGTCTGTCAGCCCTGGAAAAGTATTTCATATGAAAAGATCCAAAATGAAAAGATTTGCATCGAAGAAAACGGAAATTTGTCCTTGTTCAAATGAGAACATGGCACAGCCAAACACCAAAAAATACAGATTTTCAGGTTGTCCTTGTCATCCTTTTATCCCTTGTGAAAAGGCTAGACAGTCATGCTGCAGTGATCAGTCAGGGTCAAAGTCATACTCCACTTTCCCTGCTTCCCCCCTCCCCTTTACATGTAGTTTTATAGCTCTGGCAGCTGGTGGTGCTGTAAGACTTGAGTCTCCCCCCCTTGCTCTCGTACATAACAAGGCTGTCACCTATTCTATCCTCCTTTGTCCTCTCCCCTCCATCACTCACCTCTATACGTCAACGCTGAACCACTGCAGCATCCTCTGACAACCCCTTGAGCTGGACTGCTTTGATGGGGGTGAGTGGGGGGCCAATGACCCACACAAACCCTACAAAACAGACTGAAAGAGGTACAAGTGTGGAAAACATTTTAAAGAGGGGTTTTCACGTGCACCATGCATCTTATTGGGAGGATCTGAAAGACAAAATGCTGCTTTGATAAGGGGTTGTGGGGCTAAAAATCAATATTCTGATGCAAAAATGCTCGCAAACATGACATGACTGCATCACTTCAGTGTTTTTTAAATACATGGTTCAATAGTACGATGTCTAGCAGTAGGTCATTTATGTGAATGGTATTAATTGGGTTCCCTGCGAGGCCGCACAGCCAGCGGCTCAGTTATGATTCCAGTGGGTAAATATTTGCCTGTACTAACCCTCACTAGGTGCCATAATGATTCTTTGTGTGTTGCACTGTGTATAATGCATGTCTGTGTACACATCAGTCAGTGCTTATGTCTGCGGCTTATGTGTGAGTCTGTGTTGCAGCTCAATCCCCCCAACATTCCTCCTCTCTACAGCTGCAGCTCGGCCGAGTTTGATCAATAACGTGTCCTTCATTCTCAAGTCAGGCCTGACCTTGGCAGCCTTTTGTCTCCTTCCAGGGGCCAGAGTGCGCATGTACAGGTTGGAAAACAAGGCTCTCAAAAATCCACCCTCCGAAGGAAAAGAATTCCCCTCACTGCTTCCACTCTACAGCATTCTCATTAAGAGCCTAATGAATCATATATTTATAGCGTCCTTATCTTAGCGTAATGAGGTGGGGCCACTTTTGAACTCATTTGCTAAATTACCACAGGCCAAAATGAAATGGAATAAACTTCCAATTTCTTACATATGCTTGTGGTTCGGTTTTCACAAGGCCACAGCAGTGGAGACTGAAGAACCGGGCCACACCTGACAGATCAATAAAGATCAGGTATGTACAGCCATGGCGACAAAAGCCTGGCTGTGTGAGGCATTTACAGGCACAAAAATCCCTAAGACTGCTGCAGAGGGCAGTGGGAGTTGATCTGATAGATCTGTTTACATGTTAATGCTGCCTGACATAGCCTGCAGGTGGCACCATCTATAGATTAGTGTTGCAGTCAGTCTTTTTGTGTTCTTCAGTAAAGGATTTGAACAGCCAGACAGTGAAGAATTCACTTACATATGTATCTGTATGAATTAAATCTGTCTGTGAGGCTGTATTAAAACAATCAACAAGTTACTCTTTCATCAGTACATTCTGATTTACTTCATCAGACTTAAGTCCACATGCATGGTGAATTACTGGAATAAAGCACACTATTAAGTGGTGTAGAGATAAAGACCAAAGCTTTCAATACTGATTTTTAACTTTTATTTAGAGTTGTTCTAGCAGCCAATTGTCAAATTATTTCTACTATGAAGTAAATGCAGATGTGTGGGTGATCCAGTAATGGGTTTTCTGCACAGCAGTCCTATCAAGATCAATTACAGAATTAGCCTATTAGTACTGACAAATTACAATATTATGCTCTAATCTTTTCTGAAGCCTTGTGGTAAAACAGTGGTAGATTCTGATTCTTTACTTGCTCTAGGGATAAACGTTGGATGAATGGTTTAGCCAAAAAGTGTCCATCTTTATTCCAGTTAAAATCCTGCTGGCAGTGTAGATACACATTTTGAAAAAAAAAAAAAAAAAAAATAGCTCAAAGATACTTTAAGAAACATCGATTCTTTAATTATACTTCAACACTATCACTGAGAACAAATGGCTATTTATCACCTCACTCAGAGTTTCCAGTTCACATTTTCTAGCCAATACTGAAAAATATAAGAGGTTTCTTTCGCTCCCTATGTACATTAAGATCAGAAAATCCCATCAGTCCAAATGTAGACTTTATTAACCAATTCCACTTTTACAAAAATCAAACATTTTCAGTATTCAGGCTTTACAGAACCAAAAAAAAACATGCTTTGAGACAGCTTTCTACAAACACATCAATAACTGGAAAAATACAAATGAAAACAAAATGATTTTCTCTACACCTTCCTCTTCTGGGTGCTGATGTAGAGAACTGCAGACAGAGAGAAGGGGGAAAAAAAAATATTAAACGTTGTATTTTTACCATACAATATGCAGAATGCACAATGTAGAACTGGACATAGACAGAGCACTCATTAAAATAAATAAATAAATCCTAAAAATGTGGATCAGTTATGAAAAAATTATGATAAAAGCTGTAAGGAAGCTGTGTGTACTGACTGTAATTAGGTAAAATGCTGTAATTTTGAAACCATATTTTTAGTCGCATCTACTTTTAGCAAGCTGCTCATTTTTTTTTGACAAAAATAGCCCTATCTAAGGCTGTTTGCCCCTTCTATCACACTCAGCACTCAACCAGCCAGGATGACTCACAGTGAAGAGAGAATCATACAGTAGATACAATACATAACTGGTGTGAGTAAACTATCACACACTGGAAGAGCAGGACAAAGACCTACATTGAAAGAAAGATTCATTACATTCTAGGTGTTTTGACAGACATAAAATACTGACATAATAACTGATAAAGGCTAAATGATAGGTCACTAATGAGTACAATCCCACAAATCATCAAAACAAAAAAGTGAACATTTCTAATAGCTTATGATGCCTTTTGTAAATAGAACCAATCAACATGAAAAAGCTATGATTTCTAGATTTTGGTGAAAAACACAAGTATTTGTCTTTCATTCAAATTTGTTTTTTTTTATTTATATAATCACCAATCGAGCTGTTTTTCTCTGCTAGTGTAATGACTTTACTCTGAGTTAATAAATTACAGTGATGTATAAATGAAAACACATTCTAGTTGGTGTCTATAACCAGCATACTGAACAATGCCATTTACTTAACAATTCAATTTTACTCTGCACATTACAGTTTATTGTTGCACTGCTTTTCTACCATTTCTATTTTTTAAACTTCTAATTTATTATGTATAGTGTGCTTGCATATTCTGTGCCAATCTTAAATTCTATTTTTGCTGTCTGTCATGCTGCTGCACTACAATTTCCCAGTTTGGGATCAATAAAGTCTGTCCATCTGTCTGTCTACATATTTAATAATAGTAGAAATTGCTTGACTAGTTAATACATTTTTCCCTTTGTATTAATTTCTATATGAAGTAAGGTTAGACTACAACATAATAACATGAAATATAATTATATTGTAAAGTTTTTAGACTGAACATTTTCCTTGGACATCATGAGCTATGATTATATATTTCGTGGGTTTGTTTATACTGTAACACAGAACACCAAATGGGTCCAAATTTTCTCATTTTATTTTATTTCTGCATATTCAGATGATGAAAAAATATTCTACTGTTTTAAATGTCTACCTCTAGATTTCTGAATTGTTCTGCTGCCTAGTAGGTGTTTGTTATGCTCTGACCATAAAGAGGTGTTTAGAGCTGTAAACATCCATCTGTTTTCTTATTCTTTGCCTCGGGACTAAAAATCAGCCTTTAAACATGGAATAAATAGTCATTTGTAATTTACTGTGACAACTGTTGACATCAACTGAACATTTTATATACGATAACAGCTTCATCTTTCAAAACTGAAACTCTCCAAAATGTCCCCTGCTGTGTGAGCCCATCCTGTGACTGTTGTGGTCAGATCCCAGCTTCTTTGAAACATGTTTTGGTCCTGTCCGAGCATCACTACATTACTGGACTAAGATATTCCAAATATTATCTAAGATAATTAAGAAACCTCCAACATCAGACCCAATCTTTACCATATTTGGAGTTGGACCTGTCGCACAGGAGCTTGTTCTCTCAAGGAACCGTAAGAACTTGATATATTTTGTGACACTGTTGGCAACAAGGTTAATTTTGCTCCACTGGAAACATAAAAATCCTCTAGCTCATCTAGCTTTACACAATGATGTTATGAAGTACTTGCAGCTAGAAAAGTTACGATACTCCCCAAAGGGCAATTTCGGCATATTTTACTCAACATGGCAGCCATTCATCGACTATTATATTAAAAATAACCCATCATAAATATGTAAAAACAAACCAAAAGGATATGACATCCTCTGTTTGTAGGGATTTTTCTCCTTCTGTTGTTGTTGCTTTGTTTCCTCCGCCAAGGTTATGTTTTCATTGGGGGTTTGTCTGTTTGTTACATCCGCCAAGGAACAGCGGAAGTTAAGTTTTCATGGGGGTTTGTCAGTCTGTCTGTCTGTTAGCAAGATAACTCAAAAAGTTATGGATGGATTTGGATGAAATTTTCAGGAAATGCTGATACTGGCATAACGAACAAATGATTCAATTTTGGTGGTGATGGGGGGGGGGGGGTCCTAGTTTGTTTATTTGTTTGTCTGTTAGGAAGATAACTCAAAAAGTTGTGGAAGGGTTTTGATTAAATTTTCAAGAAAAGTTGATACCGGTCCAAGGAACAAATGATAAAATTTTGGTTGTGATGGGGGGGACTGATCTGCCTTGGCAGAAGTCTGCCTCTCCGAGTGCTTTTCTAGTCTTGTTTGGTTTTATCTGTTCTTAATCTTATGTGCCTGTTTATTTACATACTCATCTTTCACTTTACACCTTCAGGAACTTACAGTATACACATACGTATCTCATTTTGCCTTGTTTGAAACGAACATGTGTTTGAAAAACCCCAATAAAAAGAAAAAAATATGTAAATTTTACCATTGTTTCCTCTTAGAAAAGCATCTCCGTATTTATTTTTGAGCTGTCCGTTGACATACTCCTCAGTCTGTTCTATGGCAATGTTCATGTACCCATCCAGACAGGCCAGGACTCCTGCAGACAAGCACATACAACATAAACATGTACAGTATATGATTTACGAGAGCAACTGGGCACGCTGCGACATGTTAGATGTAATGAAACGTTACCTCTGTAGTCGACACCGGAGTTCAGTTTGACCACCACAGGTCTCCCAATTATCTGCTTCAAAAAGTCACTGGGTGTCTGCTTTCTGAGACTCATGCTGATCTGAAACGGACGCAGACAAGCACCGGTGGGTCGGAGGTTTGTCAACATGCTACATTAGCCTCGACAAAGCTAATCACAAAACACTCCTGTAATAACTATTCTATGTCTCATTGTAATTATTCGTTCACACATGTTTTACAATGCGTACTGTGCATTACACTGTAAATGTTTGGAGTCAACCCAAATGCTGTAATTTGTCTGAAACAGGTCGCGTTAGCTGTTAGCTAATGCATGTAGCTACACTGCTAGCTACCGGCTCTTCAGTACATATACCTGCACGTAACTGGACAGATTATAATTATTGTTTTTAGCGCGTTGTATTTGTTCAGTAGATTAGAAGTAGAATGTTGTGAAGATACAAAAGTTAACTATATCACAGGCATTACCTTTATTTTAGATTGCCTTCACTTACCTTCCGGACGTTTCCTAAACGATTGTATTTAGCATGGACGTTGGATTGACCAATCACAGGACGGTGCGGTACGGCAACCGATTGGGGACAAAAGTATTACATTTACTGCGTGTGTGGGTAAACGGTGCATATCTTACATTCAAACTTCTACAATGCCAATATAGCATAACAGAATATGTCTATATGATAAGTGACGATTTATAATACTTCTTGAAAACATATAATTTGCATTATTTGCAAAAAGCAAGCATGATGGACAGTCTGTTTACATAATGAATGAATTATACAGCAATAAAATTAAAACTACCTCATTGACCCATAGGTTCTAGATGTGGTAGTTTTTTATGCTGTTGTCTATTCATGCATGCTATACCACATTTGTCCAGCAGTCACCGCCAAAGCGTTCTGGGTATAGCAATGTGATTGTAAGGCTATTCTATTCCAAAATTATTAATATCTCCCAAAATATTGGTCCTATCAACTTGCTGTTTTCCCTAGTCTCTTCCTTTACTAAAAATACATAAGTATGCTAAACTGCATTAGTCAGCTCTTTCTGGATTTTATGTGAATCCCCAGACACACATACATGCACGCACACAAAGGCCACTTGGCTTTCACAATACAGATTAGGAATGGACTTAACTTAGTATAACATCCTAGTATAATTTTGGATATTGATGTAGAAACCCATAGTGGGTAATAAAAATGGCAATTCAATAGCCAGTACTCTGCCTATTAAGAGTATATTTAGTTTGTATTATTTATTTTTTATTAATGATGTAATTTGGGCTCGTGGTTCTCAACTCATGTCACTTTGAGACCCATATTCTTTCTCTGACATTAAACTGCAACTAACTTTTATAAAACTCAAAACAACCACAATTATTTTTCTTTAATAATGCTAGTAAAGACAAGTTAAAATGAGCTTTTTTCATTCACCAAAATTGCCTGTATATATTTTCATCCACGCATTCAAAGCACATTACTCTAATGAACTATGTGCTGCTGATTTTTATGCTTTTTTTTTTTTTTTTTTATTAAAAAAAAATTAACAAAATTAGCATCACAACTTTTTACCTTTAATTGCATACGTAAGTAATGCCTGTAAGAATGGTAGCTGTGGTGGAAGCTGTTTTGATTCCAAATGATATTTCAGTTTTGATGGTTTTGTCCTGTCTTGAGTTTAGACTTTATGTTTAACTGTTATAATTGTATCATCAATACACTGTACATAAATCCATATTAAACAGTGGGGTTTTTCCTGAGTAGACAATTGGAGACACCACCTTTATCAGTTTTCATGTCACCTCCATCTCACAACAAAACTTTAACAAGCAAGATAATACAGTTTATGGTATCATTAGGTGCACCAGTGATAAGTGTGGTGGTTACATATCTTTAGTTGCAATTACGAGGTAGTTTTTACCAAACTGTAATAATACACCATATTTTTACAGCTGTACAACAGAGGCTTTTAGCTTTATTGTAGGTTGCTGAACTGTCAGTATAAACTGTATGAATGGTTAACAGTAATTAAATTATCAATGACAGTATCTTTTCCATGTGCACAATTCCACTATTCTATTTTTGTTTGATTGCTTGTTCAATAAAATAAAACTTGCATGATACTGTTTTAACACAAATGCCATTTTCTTCAATCATATAATTAATGTAACTTTTAAAATTGTTACTTATAAGAGGTAAGCCTGACAAAAGTGTCAACTCTGGCTCAGTTTGACCGATGACAAACCCAGAACACAGTCTGGATCTTACAACACAGCTGTACTTCAATATGTTACAAACAACAACGTAAACCTTACCTGTTACTTTTCTATGAAATGTTGCTATTACCCCGTCAACAGTTAGCCCTTTACCCGATTTATGATATTTCCTTTTCTTCACTGCACTCTTCACATCCCTTTCTGATTGAGTCCATAACCCACGAGTTGAGAGAGCTGTATTTCAGCTGTATATCCTCATGCTGTGATAGAGTTCAGTAATTGTGCTTTTAATCAGAATGATGAAATCCCCTATCATAATGTGATAATTAAATTTGAAAATGTTTGCATGGAATCAGACTCTGAGAAAGAATTTTTGTCCTTGTGTTTTTGTGCCCTTAAATCAATGCAAACAATCTTGATGGGAGTTGGCGGTTGCTGGACAGTGGACTTGTAGCTGGTCACCAGATGTGCTGGGTTATAGCCTGAACTGCCAATGAGGAAGGAGAGCGAAGTCTGTGTAGAGTCAAATTTTATAGACAACTTTTTAAGCTGTTGTCTCATTCTTTTTCAATCTTAAAAAGCAGCATCTGAACATCTCGGGCAGTACACTTTGCATACACTGATAGGGCTCACCTTATTGTACATACTATACATAAATACCCTAATATGTCATAGTTCTGGCGCTTCAGAGGTACCAGTTGAGTTTACCAATATACATACACAGATGGAATTTCTCACTGATACATACAATATTGTGGCTAGGACCCTGAAGCCGACCTATTCCAATATCACATTCTGCTGCCATCTGCCTTTAATGGGTTTATGTTGCCCTGAGTAATTCATAATAATTTTGTTCAATTTGAGACGAAGTGAATCTTTACAATAGTGATGGTGCTTTTTGTCCGACTACCTGGAAAGGAAGTTTCTGCCTTTATTTTCATTTTATTACCAAAACACTTAGAATGATTCTATCTTTTATAGTGCCTTGGTAGTAGTGGATTCCCCCTTCCAATATCCTCAGATTATAATTTGACCCAGTGTGAACAGTGTAACATTAAAGTTACATCTGTGATATTAAAAGAGTCATATTTTGCTAAACCCACTTTTATTAGTCTTTGGTACATTTATTTGTGTATTTGGACCCAAATAGTTCAAAAAGTTTGAATTTGAACCCTCCAAGTGCTGCAAAGTTATCTTTATGTTCATTTTAGCAAAAATTGAGTGGATTTCTACAACTTGTTTCAATTCCTGCTTAATTTGTTATTTCTGTAACTAGTTACATCATGACATTTGCACATATAAGGTCAAGACTCCCAACAAACTTTTGTCCGAGTACGACTTAACTGTTTTTCAGCAGCAGTGGTTGTAGTAAAAACTGAAAATATGTCTTAACTTCGAGCCAATTACCTAAAATGTTCAGTTGTTAGTTGAATGGGACAGAGCAGCGCAGCCAACAACCTGGGGGGGGGCAGGAAGTGGCTCGTTTGCATTTAAAGGGCCAGTGCTCAAAATGACCTTTCTGGTGTCATTACTCAGAAATATTGTTGAAGATGGACCTGTGGAGATGAATTAATGAAGAATTCAGACCCAAGCAGAGCATTTACAGTTTATGTAGACCACAGGGAAATGTTTTGAAATGCATAATTCCATTTTAAGAAACCCCAAAATATCACCCCTTTAAGGGTCAAATTTGATCTGGTACTAATTATGGGTTTGTCATGAAGAGAAGTACATTGTCAATGTTGCCAAACCAGAATCAGAATCGCCTTTTTCCGCCAAGTATCTTAAAAAAAATACAAGGAATTTTTACCTTTTTTTTAAACTCTGCTCTCTGTACAACACAGTAAACAAGCATAAAAAAACAGAGTTTAAATAAGTAAAAAACGTATGTACAAAAGCGTGTATACACATCAACCATAATGAATAACCAAAAAAACGCAATAAATAGGATCCAGTTCTCTCACACAAACAACTTTCTCAGAGATCATGCTTTTTCATAAGCCTTTTTGTAGGATTGACCAAAGAAATAGTGCTGTTTTTGGAACTGAAATTAACCTGTCAACCATAACACACCAGACAAAACAGTAATTCCCCTTTTTAACATATAAGAAAATACACAAAGTAAATTATTTATGTTCTATTCATCAAAACTAGATAAGTTGCTCATAAGTTTAAAGTGATTTAAGGCAAATCAGATATTGAGGTAATTCTATGCACATTATTTTAGATGAATAATAAGTTACTTTAGGGCGACTTGGTGGTGCAGTGGATAGCACTGTCGCTTCACAGCAAGAAGGTCCTGGATTAGATTCCATCCAGGGACCTTTCTGTGTGGAGTTTGCATGTTCTCCCCGTGTCTGCATGGGTTCTTTCCAGGTACTCCGGCTTCCTCCCACCATCCAAAGACATGCAGTGAGAGGTTAATTGGTCAACATAGGTGTGAATGTGAGAGTGATTGGTTGTTTGTCTCTATATGTCGGCCCTGCGACGAACTGGCGACTCATCCAGGGTGTACCCCACCTTCACCCACAGGTAGCTGGGATAGGCTCCAGCACCCCCTGCGACCCTAGTAAGGACAAAGCGGTTCAGAAGATGAATGATGAAGTTATAAGTATAAGTTACTTTGCAGATAATACAATTTACCGAATGATAATTAGTTTTTTTTCTGAGCTTCTTAATTAATTCATTTGTATTTGAAGGATAATTCAAATTAAGCATCTTTTAGGTTAGAACTTTTCTTTCTTTTTTTTTTTTTTTTTTTTGTTGTTATAAGCAGACCATGTTGTGAAGGATAAGAGAAAGCGTAGTATCTGATGAAACTCTGAATGCCGGGTGCATGACCCAACCAGCACACAGCTGCAGAGGTACATGAAAAATGTTGTTCGGGGGAAATAGGGATGAAATGGTGTGGAGGAAGATAGAAGAGGATAGAGAGAGGTAGGATGTGCCAGTACATGTTAACGGAGACAGAGAGCTTTAGAGAGAGGGAGAGAGGGAAAGAGAGGGGGGATTGTAAGAGGTGGAATCATAAAGTACTTCTTGTGTGTCTAGACAGGTTGCTTGTTAGCAGGGCATGGCTAGCCCTGTGGAGGCTAGAGGTTAATTTGGTATCTGCTGCTGTGTTAAACTAAGGTCAGTACTACAAGTCCTTAAGTCATAAACAAGAGTGGTTAAGAGCCATGTATACACCTAGGCACCAGTTAATGAATATTCAATGAAGATTTTTTTCCCCTTGTCCCCTGTTCCCTCTCGTAGTTGCTTGCTTTGAAGGAAATTTTGGAAAGAAGAAAACAACAGTTTATCTCCGTGGCCTTGAAAGAATGACCTCTGTGCACTCCCATTTACGTCTCCTTTGTTATCATGATACATGGCCTCACACGCAATAGCGAGTGGCTTTTTGCTATTTGAAATGTGGCACACTCATTATGCAGCTCTATCCCTGACTGCACCAAAGTAGTAACTTAACACGATGAAGGCAATAATGTAATAATGTGATATTTTTTCCCGGTCGTAAAGTTTGTGGTTAAAATTAAATTTGACATTACGACTGACTGAGGCTGCTTCCTCACTGCTTTTTGACGTAAATGTCTAACTATGCAGCTCCGAAATCTGAAAAAATGCTTGAACTGAACTCTCACAGACATATAATGGTGTCCAAAGGCCCTAAGATAAGTATGTTTTGCTTGCAGACTGTGGAAATTTTGCAAACGATACATAGTAATTCTGCTGAAATGGGGGTTAATTGCGAGCATTGACACTGTGGTCTAAAACAGTTGTCAACATCCCATCCCATTTTACTACCGATTACATGTCAACGATGGCCACACATTGTGCAGAATTTGCATTATTTTATACTAAAGTGTGTAGGTGTATATCTTTCAAACACCAGGGCTTTTTTAAATATATTCGTTGTAATAGCAGTTGTAGAGCATAGAATGTAGATAAGCACAGGCCCAGTTTGAATTGCTGGTTTTAGATGTGATCTGTCTGTTGAATCTACATGTCACAATACATATTTTATATACATTTTAACACAACCTTGCAATTCACTCCATTGTAGGCAGTCAAATTTTGCTATGTTTTGTTCAGTTGTAGTAGGTTACCTATAGCAGTCCATAGGGTAGTGTTTTTCAACCTTGGGGTCACCTGGAATTCAATTGGGGGTCGCCTGAAATTTCTACTAATTGATTAAAAAAAAAAAAAAAAAAAACTTATTAATAAAAATATATGGTGAGTTGAGAGAGACAATCCCAATATATGAAAGATATGAGAAACTGTGAAGCTGAAACTGAAGCACTGTGGTACTGTTTATCTTTCAAATGTTCATTGTGGTCGGTTTCAGATGCTGCAGCTCTTTCATAATTCATAGTTTGAGTTCTTGTTTGTTCAGTATTAATTGTCAGTCTTGTAAATCCAAGCTGGACTGACTGTACATATCCCAATTAAGGAAAATAAAATTCTCACTTTGTGCAGTAATCTACACCTGGCTTTTCTGCCTCCGTCCATAATAATATACATTATATAGCCTAAATGTAATCTAAAATTAACGTTTATTTGCAACATAATATAGCAAAGTATTACATGATCAAAAACAAATTAATTTTAGAAAAAAAAGTTTCCGTTTTGAATGTCTGGGGTCGCCAGAAATTTGTGATGTTAAAATGTGGTCACAAGCCAAAAAAGGTTGGGAACGACAGCCATAGGGGTTACAATATTTTTAAATGTTTGACAAATCCTCTGTTATGCTGTCAAAAAAATATAAGTCGACTAGTTTTTGTCAGCGTATTATTAATAGTTCTGAATACCTTGTTAAACAATCTTATAATTCATTGTTTTAAATTTTACAATACAGAATCAAATATTTTATGAATGACAGTCTCCTGTGTTTTGTCACTGTTAAAGGCTCAAAATGTCAGATTTCTACCACCACCTTGACTTTCAGTGTTGTGTTTGCTTGTTCTCCATGAGTCTGTGGCGGTACTTTCTGTGAACTCCGACTTCCTTCTGCAGTACAAAATCATGCCTTTTAGTAGGTTAATGGGAAACTCTAAATGAATGGATGTGAATGCTGAGTGTGAATGATCTCTGCACTGAAATGGCAATTTGCTCAGGGTGTACTCTGCCTTCACCCAATACAGTAAAATGCAAATGCTTCTAAAAGTAGAGAAACTTCACCAAATTTTGGTCACTAATAATGAGAAATTAATGCAAAAGTACAAGCTGGTTATAGTTTTTACCCAGTACTGGATGTAAATGTGAAATTCTATGAATTAAAGAGAGAATGGGTTTGACTCAAAGGGAATGTTTGTCTCTAAGCAACTAGGTGTACTTCAAAAACACACTAACAATATATTCACTTATCAGATTTCATGTAGAGTAAGATCTACACATGTATTGTCTGAATGTACACGCATATCTTGAAACATTAGCCAAACAATACTTTTGTCATTTGTTTTCTACTTCATCATGTCAAAGTATGTAACATTTCGCACATTTTGTCTCTGAAAAAGATCATTTTGAAAAATTCTAGACTAATGAGATCAGCTCAAATCACTTTTGCTGCAAAAGTCTTGATATTTGCTCCTGAGTTCTTCAGCATGTCTGCTCTGCTTCTGTACAATGTACGATGTTAACTACTATTAGCCTAGAAATAGAGTTCAGACACAGACTGAACAGCATTCAGGATGCTGACTGCAGGTCATGCTCTGCAAGACCTGATATGCTTATATGAGGCTTGTGTTGGAAATGTTCTGTTCTTGGATGGGGAGGTTTAGTGACATTAGCCAATTACATTTTTAAGCTAATGACTGTCTTGATTTCCTATCTCTGTGATAACCATAAACAGACTTATTTAACTAAAATTCTCAAGTTCTTCATGCTTCTCTTCTGGTAGTGTCAAGCAACAACATTGTGCAACAATACCTACCATTAGGTTAGAAACAGTATAGAAGGGATAGTAGGGGAAATAGTAGGGATAACTTATGGAAGATTCGCTTTTATTATCAGATGTATTTTTAAATGTTAAACATGTTATTTTAAAGGGGTCATATTTTGCTAAACCCACTTTTATTAGTCTTTGGTACATTTATTTTTGTATGTGGACCCTAATAGTTCATAAAGTTTGAATTTGAACCCTCCAAGTGCTGCAAAACTATCTTTATATTCATTTGGGCAAAAATCGGGTGGATTTCTACAACTCGTTTTAATTTCTGCTCAATTTGTTACATCTATAACTAGTTATGTCCCGACATTTACACATATAAGGTCAAGACGTCCGACGAACATTTCTTAGAGTACGACATAATTGTTTGTCAGCAGCAGTGATTGTTGTCCATACTGAAAATATGTCCAAACTTCGAGCCAATTACCTAAAATGTTCAGTTGTTGGTTGAACAGGACAGAGCAGCACAGCCAGCAACCTGGAGGGGGTGGGATGTGAAGTGGCTCAATTGTATTTAAAGGGCCAGCGCTCAAAATTACCTTTCTGGGTTCATTATTCAGAAATAGGGTTGAAGATGGACCTGTGGAGTTGAATTAATGAAGAATTCAGACCCAAGCATAGCATTTACAGTTTATGTAGACCACAGGGAAATGTTTTTAAATGCATAATTCCATTTTTTTTTTTTTTTTTTTTTTTTAAAAGCAAAATATCACTCCTTGAATATTTGAAAATTGGATTTTTAGCAGCAGAGAGTAGCTTTTTCACAGCAGTATTACTATTAGCTTAAAGGATACCTGTAGTGAATTTTCATTGCAAGATCACGTACAATACTAATGGTTCCGTCTGGTAACTTACGCTGTTGTCAAATACGCGTGAGTACTAAGTCACTGCTCCGTCAGTCAGTCATGGTCAACAACATGTTGCCTCCTTCACAGGCCGTTCCAGCTCCGGTAGTGATGCAGTAACATTGATTTCTCTGATTACCTGGGCCGTGATGGACTGGTCACTGACCCCGTGCAGCAGACACCAGTCTAATGCCACGTTTCCACTACATGGAACCGGCTCGACTCGACTCAGCTTGACTCGACTCGGGTACCAGATACTATTCCTGGAGACCATTTCCATTACAGGATACGACCGACTTTAGAGTACCTGGACATCATAGCAATGCGGCACGTTACTTACGTGTCGTCTGCTCAGAGAGTTGCTGATAAACTCACTCATTGCGTGTTGCCCCATCAAGCTCACGCTGAATTTTTACATTGGCCACCGAAGACTGAATCTCCTGACTGAATGGTGTAGTTTTGCAGGCTGTCAACTTGTGGAATAACCTATCGCTATATTTACTGTCAACTTCTGCATCTGTTTTTTGTAAAATGGCGGGTCACAGAGACAATTCTCTGGTCAGCAGTGTTTACACGTCACGTTTTAGCATTTGTTCCCCAGTCTTGGAACCTCGGTGGAGGTGATACCAAAAAACTTGAACCGGGTACCAGATTCCAGGTCCTTTTTCATAATGGAAACGCTAAAAGGCAGAGTCAAGTCGAGTTGAGTCAAGCCGGTACCATGGAGTGGAAACGTGGCATAAGACAACATATTATTGGCCAGTGCTGGGTTGCGTCTCTAGGACAATGGCAGAGTGCTGATCTTACGGCTGCACAAACAATAAGCGCAAACATGTGCTTTCCACTCATTCTCGCTCACTGACTGCTGCTCATTTACTCACACTCGATCACCTGGAATCAATGAGGGTATGTCATTTCTGGCGGCAATAAGTGCTCCCCAAAGGTTCTGCTCCTGCCCATAACTCACATAATAAAAAGGTCCAGTGTGGTGCATTTATGACAATTTTTTACTGAATTTTGCACCTGGTAATACAGTAATACACAAAGCACAATTAATGTCATAAGTATAACCATGTATATGAGCATGGTAGATATCCAGTACCCATGGTCAAGGTCAAGGTCAAGGTAAACTTTATTATCCCCGAGGGGCAATTTGTTCTACAGCCAGCAGTATCACACGGACAACAAACCAATAATAAATACAATAAATAGTCCATTAAAGACAATAGCACCAACATTACAAAGAATTATTCAGCAGAACAATGGCTGCCGGAACCAAAGAATTCCTCATCCTATTGGTCCTACATTTAGGAACACTGTATCTGCGACCTGATGGAAGCAACCTGAACTCATCATAAAGGGGATAACTGGGATCATCAAGGACTGACTGAGCCTTCTTCAGAGCCCACCTATGATACAACACAGTCAGGTCATTGAGTGAGGTGCCAGCAATTCTGCTGCACACTTTAGTGATGCCCTGCAACCTGTTCCTGTTTTTAAGGGTAAGCAGCCCATACCAGCTGATAAAAGAAAAGGTCAACACAGACTCAATAAAACAAGAATAAAACATTTTCATAAAAGTGTTATCCACTTCGAAACTGCAAAGCTTATGGTAAAAATATATCCTTTGATGAGCTTTTTTACATACAGCATCCACCTGAGACTCAAAAGTTAGCCTGAAAAGAAAAGTGGCACCACTTTTCTTAAACTTTGTCTAAAAACAAAACAAAACAAAAAAAACAAAAAAAAAAAAAGCTAAAACCACTGGTCTCAAGAGAAACACTGACCATCCACTATAAGAGTGGTCAGCCAGAAAGCACAACAGCAGGGCTGTCAATTGACAGACAAATCTTGTCTCCATCTCTAGCCCCCCTGACCCCAAGGGGTGGGCCAGTGAAATAGAAAGATTATAGGGACGGTAGATGCTATTGTAGGTGGGAAATGGGGGACCATACCAACGCAGACGGACAGGCTTAAGGTGAGTGGGAATAGGAGAGGCAAGCCCATCCTTCTTGTATCCTAAAGCAATATGCAGGATGAGGGGTGGAGGAGGTGGAGGTGAGGGTCAGCAACGTAGGATGAGGAGAAAGTCTAGACTGCACTGACCTCTATAAATCCAGGTTTTCTCTTCAGGCCAAGCTTGATATGGAGAAGATAATGGAAAAGCTTGGGGGAGTTTTCAAATATAAAAACAGATTGGCTGACAGTGTCCATGTTCTTATTTCTATGTAATCCCTAACTGTAAGGATTTAATAGCTTTGAAGTGATGGGAAACCTCTGTTCCATCAAAAAGGGGCCTGGAAAGCTCAGCTCCATGGTTTGATGCTCACATCCACTACCCTTTCAACCATCAAGAGTTGTGGTAAGTGTCTGATTTGATCAAAAATGGTGAGTGTTTTCATGTCTGCCCTGTGTTCATTCATTTGTGGAAATAAGATACTGAAAATAATGATCATACTTTGTACTTTGAAAAGTGTTTAATGAAGTCATGTCACCAACAAACAGTCGTGCATTCTCCCTTTATGTAATTGTCGTCTTTTTAATTGGATGTGATATGTACTGATAGATGGCCTCAGAGACTTTCTATATATTATTGTCCCACCCATTTCAGTTGAAATTGGTCTTGATGGGAAGAAAACATGAAGATGTACAATACAAATAATCAACATAATCAATAATTCTTCTGTCAAAATTGTGTGTACATATATATATATATATATATATATACACACACACACACACACACACACACACACACACACGCTGTGGTAAATTAACCACATGGTGCAATGAGTGTCCCTGTACTTTGGGTTTTGCTCCTTATTATTTCTGTTCCAATGACACATCACTCAAGTTCCACTTAATGACTCAGCTGTGAGCACTGACTGTTGACAGCGTTTGGCTGGCCTGGGGGGCCTGGGGGGGCAATGCTGAGAGAAGGGGGTGGCAGACAAGGTGGGATGTAATCACTCCCTGTAATTTGGAGGAAATCCACTGAGCTGCTCACAGTCAAGATGAAAGCCCTCCTCTTGTTCCATCTCTCCAACAGCAACCAAGCTCCAGTGGCTGCAAAAGCCTGAAAAGAGAGGTTCAGACAACCAATTCTGCCTGGCTTATGTCCCCCAGGGGTTAGTCCTGGGACCATCTCAAATCAGCTACAGCCCTGGAGCCATGTTCGCTCCCCAAGGAGTGGCACCGCAGACAGATAGTCAGACTGGCCGTCCTGTGCTGAACAGCCCAGACGCAGCCAGCCAGCACACAACTCTCCTGAGATCCTCCTCAGTGGAAAGAGAGCTCAGTGGAGCTTATGCTGAGGGCTCTGCTTGTATCTATGTCTGTCTGTCTTTCTGTTGGACACCCTCCCATGTCACTTTATCTCTTGCAGTACACTTTAATATCTCAATCAGAGGAGAGGAGGAAATGTAGTTTTAAGCACATCTAGTGTTACTTTTTGTCAGATTTTGGAAAAAGAAAAGCCAATGAATAGATATATCCTTTCATTAAAAGTGCCATGTGTAACATATATGAAGCAACTTTTTTTTATTTCCAATGTATGAACAGACTGTAACATACCTTGGAGAATTGCACCTTTCCAACTGTCATGGTTGTCAACATTTTTCCTGCACAAATCCTAATTCACACTCCGGAGTGCCTCAAAGCCTCTCTTCTGCTCCTCTACATCATAAACCATATGCAACACTTGCTACTGTTGACTTAGAAATGCACTTAATGAACAATAACAAATGACTGGCTCACAGAACAATCCAGACTCCAATGTACATCCATTATAACACATTCTTGTTGAGATGAGCATGTGCAAATTTTACATATTGCACCTTTAAGATAATTACTCTAAAGTTGTTGCACCTTTTATGACAATACAAACATTCACTATTAACTAATTGTGTATAAGTGTTCTGCATGACTATATGAGTAAGCAAGTAAAGTTTATTTATAAAGCGCTTGCCTATAAAGTGCTTTTCACAGATAAAAATCACAAAGTGCTGTACATAAAATGGGTGCATTAAAAAAACATAAGAATCATTTCATAAAATAAATAAAAAGGATAAATCCATCAACCAAAAGCTTTCCTAAATAAAAACATCTTGAGTTGAGTCCACGGAGTCGACCACACAGAGGGACAGGGGCAGGTCATTCCAGAGTACACAATTATTAGGCCATTAACCAACAGTTTTCTCTCAATAACCTCTATATTACTGCTTATTAATAGTTCTATATGTAAGATGTTGTTGGAAAAGTGCAGGCATCATAATTTCAATATGTTTTGCTCTGTATGGGCCATATATTTTTGCAGTTATCTTACAAAAGTCATTCTCCCAAAACATCACAATATGAAATATTCACACATACTCATGTGCTTCTGTTTATTTGAGTTGGTGTCTGTGTTGTACTTGGAGGTTGCATGTTTACTTTAGCTGAATTTATTTTTAACAGTACTTTGGGATGAACCATGGAGGCTGACACAGGAGTGAGTGAAAATCAACCTGTGTTTTTGTGGATATATGCAATTTCTGCTCACATATGTATATATTTTCACATTAAATACTGCACTATAATAATTATGGTCTATTCTTTTGTAACCAAAAAACAAAAGTATGAGTGTTAGTGTTCACTCATCTGTATTTTTTGTAACTCAAAATACAATAATTCTAAGGAGAGGTCTTGCACAAAACAAATATACAAGTAGTAAGAAATATTAAGATGGGAGTTCATGTCCAACAACTTCCTTAGTATCAGTATGTAATAATCAGAATGTTACAGAGGAAAAAATGTGAATAAAGATCTACTTTTTAGAATACGGTCATGCAAACTAAGGCATTAATAAGTGCTTAATGATTAATAAAGAGCCAATTTGTGACTAACATGAATGCTAATAATCACCCAGTTATAAGGGAGTGAGTGTACATTCACATGTAGTCTTACTCTAATTATGTTACCTCGTTAACCTCACAACATTATATAGCCTAGCTTGAAAAATAAAAAAATCACAACAAATGCACCTCCATCCATGAGCGAATCACCCAGTCTGATCACTTTGTCACCCAGCACTATGCTACCAAGTTGTCAAAGAGACACTGTAGTGGTTTTGCTTGATAGATGGTGAATGGTGCTTATACAGGGAGCCACTCCAGCGCGCCCATAAATATGCATCGTGACATTTGGAACAAAGCCGCTCGTCCTCTCTTTCCTGATGAGCTCTGCCTGCATACTATAACATATTGCCATACTGTCACACCTTGTGTTTCATAGCCAATCTCTCTGTTCATCAACTTGGCAGATAACCTCTAGATGTTGACAGATGATATAGGGGATGGCATTAGGGTTCTATTGTATGCAAAACCAGAATATTTAACTGGGATGCTTACACAAGTGATTAGAAATCAATTGTAATTATTTTGTGGTATATCTAATATTTTTGCATATAAATATTTAACAAGTGATACGTATTTGGAAAAAGTAAGCTGAATTTCTCTATTGATCAGGTCAGAAGTGAAGACATGTTCTCACATTTGCAAATCATGGACAGTTGAGTCAAGTGCAGAAGAATGCTCTGTGTTCTGAGTGTAGCATTAAGAACATAGCTGGCCTCTTTCTCCAAACACCTCATTGCTTTAGAAAGGAATAAATATCCAAGACAGCCAGGAGCAGTTCCTTTCAAATCCCACACACGCATATCTCTCTCTCCTCCATGTCTCTCTTTCTCTCTCTCTGTCATTTGACCAGCAGTGCTTCCTGCCACTGAGGACCTGTGACTCAACAGCCAGAATACAGCAACGTTCTCTTGCCCACCCTCTTGAATATTCATAGAAATAAAAGGACCAAAGCACAGACCCATCCATCTTGTATCTATCCACATTCGTATAAAAAGGAGAGGTATGAATGCGTATTGGGGTTGGTACAAACTAGTACTAGCGGATAATAAACGGGTGCTGTGGCAAAGGGGGTGTGGGGTCTGTTTTACACTAATTTCTTTATCCCTTTCACAGGAGTGCCATGTTACAAGAGAATTCCTGAGGCGAGCCAATGGCCCGATAAATCTGCCGGAGCCTCTCTCTCAATTTGTCTCCGTGGAATGTCAGCTGGCAAGCGCCCAGACACTGAGAACCTCTTTTCACAATGCGCCAATCTAACAGACTAGATCCCATGTTGGAGCTACAGTACAAGGACTGGCATGGATAAATTGCCACGTGCCTTATCTAGGTCTCTTTATGTCTAACTGTCTGAGGTCTTGCTCCTCGCACGGCCTCAGAAGGCCGCTTCCTCCTAGACCCGGCTGTTAACCTAAACGGCTAAGTGGGTGACATTGACAAAATACAGGTGTCACCAAAGAGGAACCTGTGATATGACACAGATGCTGTGTCAACCCGTCTTCCTCCATATGACCCGCAGTGTGAACAGAAATTGTCCTGTTTGGTGTCGTTTATCACTGTGTGGTGCAGTCTCCCACATAGATTGGTCCAGGTGGTGGAATGGCAGAGTGGGAGAACAGACTATGTTTGTGTGAAGATGCAACAACTATCTCTCTCTCATTTTTTTTCTGTCTTTCTCTCTCCCTTTCCCTCCCTCCCTCCCTCTCCCTCCCTGCCTCTCCCTCTTCAAACAGACTGCTGTAGCACTCTTTGTATTGTATTTAAAGGTTGTAGGTTAGCAAACAACAAGATGCCTTCCCACCTGTATCCCTAAATGAGTCATGAATGAATCCAGCCATTTATTTCTGTGCAGTATTTGCAGGAAATATATATATAGATTGACAGAACAGAGCTGTTATGTCAAGACATCTGCTATTTATCACTGATTTTACACATAATTTCCTCCAGTTAAATACATCTTTAATTTGTATCAATTAATCTCATTTTCATGCGAAAAGGTCAATTATAAAGTCTTTTATAAATCAGCTTCATAATGGAATTTAGTTTTGCAGTAACACTATATTTGGATAGTCCACCTACAGAGTTTACAGAGTATTTGGCACATTTCACCAGCTTATTATGGTAGTTGCAAGTCAACAAATCAATTATGTAATTTTATATGTAGACATCCTGCATGTTATTCACATAAACTGAAGATAATCTGCTGAACATCAATTACGTTTTCACCCTTTCATGCATGAATTATGGAACTTAAATTGGCCTTATTATTCCAAATTATGTGACACATTTTATCTTTTGTTTTGATGAATATGTTACATATTGAACATAAGATGCTGAAATATTTCAAATACGGTGTAAACTCAATGTCAGAGGACTGTCCAAATAATCTACTATCAGCTTTTGATATAATTTACAAAATGCACACTGCAAATTGTCTGGTGAAATTGCAAGAAAAAGAGATGATTGTCACTGAAAAATCTGAAATAAATAAGTGTAAAACTGTAACGTGTTTAACTAAAGACTTAAAAAATATTTAAAGCAGACACCATCAAACGGTACAGAACAAAATAAAAACCCAGATCAATTCCACCCTGTCCTCTACAACTCTGAAATTTCAACACAGCCAAACTACACAAGCGTATTTAAGAGGTTCATGTTACCGCATGACAGTTGGCATGACTGTAAAAAAAAGGCATGTGCCAAGTCGAGCTGCCAATGCTCAGCATGGCTGGTTTTAATATTTTAATGTGTTTCATTACAACAGTATGGGCCAGATAGCCTTTCTGACGTCCGCACAATTGTCTGCAAATGAACAAGATTACATGACAAGCCCTGAATGACAGAGCTACCCACTGCTGCCTACCCTAGCCACTTATCTGATGGTAGCCTAGCAACAGATCCCTGACCTGGCTTTGACCTCCACCCGATAAGGTCAACACCTGAAGGCTCTCCCATTGGAGCGTTGGCTGAAAGAGAGGTGGAGCTTGGGGATGTAGGGAGACAAAGGACTCACAGAGCAAGGGCAGCCTCCTCTGCATACAGTTCCCTGCTCCCTGCTGGCAAAAAATGTTCATACAAAAGCATGCCAGACCTCCTTAGTAGGATTTATCATACCTGAGTGCGAGTATTTATCTGTGTGTACACTTAATTTATGTGTGGACCAGTCGAAAAACAAAAGCACTTGCTGGCACAACACTCCCCTTAGCAAATTCATGCAGCATTTCCTTATTTTACACAGGGTCAAAAATGTTATCCCTCGCAACACGGCATCAGTCAGACAAAAAACAACAGCTGTAACAGTTCATAATGAATACTATTGTGGCGACAAAACAGAGGAGACACATCATGAAGGAGGTGCCGAATGTGAAATTAATCGACCAGAGCAGCCAACCCCGATAGACATCCCCACTTTTTCTTCTATCATATTGTGCGCGTCCACACATACAAAACCTCAGTTGATTTAACAGCAGTGATATGGAAGTTAATCCAAATTGTGATAGTGGCAATATCCTATTAGACCATGGCAATAAAATCAAGCTGAGACTAGTAACACATTACAGATATCAGAACATGTTCAGCACGCTCCATTACAATATGAAGTGACATTAATCAGTAGGGGTCCTCTTACACACACAGAGGCATAAAACAAACATGCAAATCATACACACAGACATGTAGAAGCCGAAAGTACAGCTCAAAAGTACACACATTCGAGAGCCAGAGTGCTCTTTGAGAGTTGGTATTATTTTAACAGTAAAATGAATTCATCACTGGCCTTTTTCTAAATAAATTCAGACATATTGTAAAGGAAAAGGATAGTCAAGCAGCCAAGGGCACAGTGGTGGACAAATGAATAGCTGTTCGTAAAACTAAAATTATTTTTCCTCATGCAGATATTGAAATAAAAAAGGGATTCAGAGGCAGGTGATGGACGTTGTCGTTGTCCTGGTGCTTTGTGACTTGCTGCTAAAAATGTACTTGAAACTGAATGAGCTGCTAAAAGAGTGTGCTGCTTTTGGGTTTTCATTTGCATGGGCTGTGATATTTATTAGATATCTAATATTTCTATATTTTTCTCAGGTTTTATGTACTTAAGAACAAATTCGACTGGAGTATTTCCATTTTATAAAACTCTTTCACTTCTACTCCATTCCATCTCAGAGAATACTTTTTTCCTCCACTACATTTGACATCTGACAGCTTAATTTGCAATTTTTTCAAGCTATATATAATCAAATGTGTTAATTTTTATTTACTGATTGATGATAAATTGAAGAATGAAGTGTTTTTATTTATGACCTGAGATTAAATTTTCCTCTTTGTACAAGATAAATGCATTGTTGCAAAGGTGAAACAGGCCTGGCTTTCTGAGCTCATGACAAGTGGATTTTTTTTTTTTAGAGAACTATAGTCAGTGATGCTAAAAACATATGATGACTTTACAGAATCTAATGCACTGTTATAGATTAAATTAGTAATTGAAATGAAATTAACATTAAGCATGTAAAAAAAAAAAAAAAAAAAAAAAAAAAGGAACAGCCAGGGACCATTTAATTACACCGTTAATGCTTTTCATACTTAAAGTGCATTGTGCTCATTCCATTTATATAATTTTATTTATGTGTTGAATGCAATAATATTAGTACTTTACATAAACGATTTGAATGCATCTTCTGCTTATAAATACGATCCTGGATGAACATCAGGTTTGGCACTCTAAAAGCTAAAATAACTCCCGTCCCTGAGTCGAAGGACTGTCGCTTTTCTCCAGGGCCTTTTACAAGACCTCTGCCCCAGTTCACCCGGGGCAACCTAGGCTCCTCCTCTGTGTGTGTGTGTTTGTGTGTGTGCGTATACATTGTGTGTGTCTGCTGCTCTGTCTCCTGACTGCAAGAAACTGTTGAAGGTCAAAGGGCAGGAAGTTGGCCACCTGCCTCTGTCACACTATAAGTTGTGGTGCAGAGAGAGGAAGTCATACCAGTCGAGTTAGACGGGACAAGAAGTAAAGTAACGTAGAGTATGTATGTGTACATATATTCGTCTGATAGCTGAAGGTGAAATAGATATCTGTAGAGAAAAATAAGTGTTTGAATTGTCATTTAGGTCACATCCCTCTAGATCTTTGATGTCTTTTTTTCCACTGACTACTATATGAACTTTAGTGTATCTGATGTGCAGATTTCATGCCTGATTAAAGTAAACGACTATAGGCTTTTGAGTTGTCCTGGACCACCGCTGAATCACCCAGTACAGGGATCTCTCCATTGGTATTTGCTAGAGGCGACAACCCTTCTCGCTCCCTGCATAAATGTGCCAACTGAGGACGAGAGCATAGAAGGCCAGAGGGCAAAAAGGGAGTGAACCACCTGCTTCTGTCACACTGTCAGGATGAAGGCGGATGAGTGCAAATAGGGTGAAGCGTGTGTGTATGTGTAGGGCTGGGTTGGGTATATTGTGTAGGAGGAGGGAGCTGGGGAGGGTGGGAGGTGTGTGTGTGTGGTGGTGGTGGGGGGACAGGTGGCATGCTGGACAGCGCTGGCACAAGCCACCCCAGGATTTATCACTCAGCGACAGTCACGGCTGGGCAGGGGACAGATGTTTCTGTTTACCCCAGGGCAACATCTGACTGGCCGAGCCTAACGTTAGCCCAATCAGCCTATAGCCCGCACCGGACAGGGCCTGAGAGAATAGACGAAGAAGAAGAAGGAGGAGGGAGCGAGAGAAGACTGAGAGGGAAAAAATCTGGAGGATGTTCAGTTTGCCCCCAAGGCACATAAGCAAGTTAGCTCATTTCTCTCCAGTCTGCTACATCCTCCACTGAAGCACCTGAAACTCATTTAGCCCCCTCTAACTGTTGTGCCACTATAGGGAACCATTTTAATAAGTAGTAATAATGCCGGCTGACAATATGAGCTGTTTTCAAAGCAGGGAAGCTGCAGCAGTTATTGAGAAGTGAAACAAAACAATCCTAATTGACCTCACAGATATTCTACATCTTTACTTAGTTAGAGCAGCGGTCACAAACACAGCATTGTTGTTTGAGAGCTATTCAGTCAGTGACAGTCTTTTTGCATTAGTTTCCAGTATGTGTGTGTGTTACGGCTGGGAAATTTGAGAGCTGTCGCCGGTAATATAGCTGGAGCACTCATCCCCAGAGCGATGAGGGAATGACCTTTAGGTTCAACCCTGAGTGAGGTCATGTCAGCGTTGCCATGGCTACTATCAGCAGACTGTTCTGTTGCCAGCATTACCTCAGCTGCCTGGCATTGTCGGGGTCAGAGAACAGGCTGTGACCTCGCCATGGTGACCAAACTCAACGGGGAACAAAAACACCACCAAGACAAACATAGTATAGAGTCGGAAGAGCAAGCATAATTTTTTACTGGAAATAATGTCATGGTAGCAGAAGTTGTGAAGAAAAAATGATGCAGAATAAATTGGCCTAGTACACTGAGTTTGCTATCATTAATTACTATTAATGTGTTGTAATGAGTGGAGGGTGGACACAAAAGATTTAGCACACAAGGCAACCAACATGCAAAGGCTTACAAAATAATTAAACTTACACCATGATTGTTTTTTTAAACAGTAACACACCTCTTTCAGTTCATAAACTGTGGCAAAAAAGGCATTTATTTAACATGGTGAAATTAGAGCAGTGGCATTATATTTATTTAATGGAATCATAAAAGAAAATCCATATTTTAGCGACTACATTTAACTGAGCCAGAAAACCAGTTGTGCTCTCCTACAGTCGTCTTTTGCATACTTTATAATACCTCAACTTAATAGTTCACTGGCATAACTTCACAAACATATATGAATACGTATATATATGCACTTATAGAGGACAAACTCTAATTCATAACACTGGTGCCAAAGAATGTTTTCCAAACAGAACTATAGTGTATCCTGAGGATGAAATAAGTTTATATATATGAGTGCTGAAATTTCTTCCCTGAGGTAGTTCAAGACAACATCAAGAGGTCTTGCCATATGCATATTTTCTGCTGTTCAGAATCGTGTAAACAATATGCAAAAGAAAACCCAGACATTTCGGAGATTTATCCACTCTGTGGTCGAGGCACCTGTCCATACACTGTTCCTTAACAAGTGCAGGAAGGAGGCACACCTGTCTGTATGCACAGAAACACACTATTAAAACAGGAATATAAACCATTGTATTATTCACATCCACCATTATCCTCTCCACAAATAAAAACCTAATGGAGTGTGTTAATCATTTCATGCAGGACACGCAATAATATGGAACTCTTCTATTTGTGGAACATGTTTGTCCACTCTCCTCCTGATAGGCCCCATTTAATCATGTTGTTCTGTTTCCTAATTAGCAGAAATGCAAAGTGTCTTTGTCACCTGTGGACAGCCAAGAGGGCTAATTTGGGCTTTTCACTAATTGCCACGGTAACGAGCCTCCTGCGCCTCCGCTGGGGGTGGGTGGAAGGCATGGCAGGAGGAGGACTGGAGGATGGAAGGATGGAGGGATGAAGACACAGCTCTCCTCACACACGGCCGAGGTGTGAAAGAACGCGGCAGGCCAACAGAACGCAGCCTGGAGGAGTCCAACAGCAGGGAGTGGGGGACAGCCTGCGCTGTGAAAAAGCCCCAACACCCAGCTGAGAGGGAGGAGGATTCAGCTCTGGCCAGTTTTGGTCTCTCAACTTTCATGAGCAGACAGGATGGATAATTACTGGACATTTTTCTGACAATGACACCTGTTATTGCCCCCACCTGATTTTATACTTACAGTCACATGACACCTTTTTGTTGTTCTTATAAGAGAGAAATTCTCAGTATAATCCAGAAGGCAGTTTTTAAATTAGACATGTATGAAGCATGTGTGTGAAAAGGTGGAAGGAGGAGGGGTGATAAAAATAAAACTGAAACAGGTTAGTTGTGGTGATAATGTTAATTAAATTACAAGTTGTTAATATAGATTTTCACCTTATTGTTAGTTTTCTTAATGCAGCTTTTGTAAAGTTGCATGAAGAGCTGGTAGCCCTGTTGGTGTTATAAGAATAAAGCCTATATGACATTAATAAGTAGCATATATACATTAATAAGCCAAAAGCTTGTAAAATCAATACACTCCATATCAAGATCATGTAAGTAAGTATTCTGTAGTATGCAGCAATATAGACTAGACATCGATTAAAATCACATCTTCAAATAAACACTGATACATATTTTATTTTTCGGCATAATTTTAATGATTATAACAGTTTATAGATTTTTTTTTTTTTTTTTTATCATAATGATGAAGTTGGAGTGATGAACTGCGCTTTGGTTTTCTTCTCTGAAGAACGGTAAAATCATATGTAACATACCCTATCTAATTTTCACTATCATAAAAACTGAAATGTACATTCGTCTTTGCATCACTCGCATAAATTACAAACGTCACTGTGATATTATATTTGAAGGAAAAATAAATTGATGTCGGTAAATGTAATTTGACTCCATCAATATGGTCTCTGTGCTGAATTACACCTCTCCATTTTTTTTTCCTAATACATTTTCTTTTCAGCCATACACCCTGAAAGCTTGGGGGCACCTTGTCCGTCCGCCGCTCTCGGGGGCGAGCTCCTCGAATGTGTGCGTACGCGCAAGAGTGTGTATGAGTATGTGCGCGAGTGTGTGAGAGCGTGTGAACGCGTGTGTGAGCGTACGTACGTATGTGTGTGTGTGTGTGTGTGTGTGTGCGCGTGCGTGCGTGTGTCTGCTCTGCTGTTGCTGCCCTTTGATCCCTGCATTAGTGTTAGTTAGGGGCTCGGAGACACACTTGCACCGAGAGCAGCCATAGTCAAGACACGGCAACAACAACAGCGGCACCTCCTCCGCCTGTGTTCCCATTCCCCAACAATACACTTTAAACCGAGCAAAGCCAGGTGCACGACCAAGTCCCTGCCATCACTGGCGCCTCCAGTCTCAATGGGAAAAACCTTTTTTTCTTCTTATCCCTAAACAAGGACGAGAATGTGATTAAAAACGGGGGAAAATGCCAAGGAGGAAGCAGGAGCAACCCAAGCGCCTGCCTTCACGTAAGTCGTTCACTCGATTTGTGCAATTTTAACCGCTCTCCGTGTGTTTTGCGCAGTAGTTTAGGGTTAAAGAGGTGAAACAGACAAAAGACTCGGCGTAGGTTATTTCTCCCTTTTTAGGTCCGAGCGAGGCAGCCATGTTGTTGGCGATGGGTAACGTTAGCTAGGCAGTGAGTGGATAAATGATACGTGGTTTTATTAAGAGTAGAATCGATAAAGGTCCGGTTCCGCTAAAGGTTGCGGTCAGTTGGCATATGTGTCGGTTGTGTGTGAGGAATAACGGCCGAGCGTTTTCGGTTATGTGTTCGTCTCTGCTTGGTCGCTTTTCGGGTAGAAAGGGGAGGATCTGGGAGTCTGGCCGCAATAAAATGAAGGGTCAGTCGGATCAGACAAGCCAGAGTCTGGCTACCCATACCCTAGTGTTCCTAGTTAGCAATAGCGCTATCTAGCAACGCTCGGTAAACTTCATTTCCTCGGCTATAAACGTCTAACTTTCGCCTCAGTTTTTGCTGCTCCAAATCGCGGAACCGCATTTGTTCGCGCTTGTTTGTCGTCGACTTTTAAAAGTGTGGAGAGATTTTTTTCCCCCCCTCGAGCCAGTGTATTTTTTCTACCCCTCCCAGTCTGCATGTAGGCTATGTCAGAGCCATGGTCGGTCACCTGAAGTTCAGGGTTTTTCCCCCCTTTCCTTTGCAGCCATTCATTGCAGACAGACTACGATCAATAACGCGGTTGGAAATGGGAAACGATAGTCCTGTTCTACTACGTTGCTTAAAATAACACTGTGCCGCATCATCCACTGAGTATAACTACCGTGTAGTTGATTTTGGTCGGAGGTTAGTTTACTTTTCTACATTTGACCCTCCGTATCTTGGATGTTCGTATTGTGCCTTTATCAGTCCAGATAATGAAAAGCTGCAGTAACGCACTCCGGCCACTAGAGGATCGCTCAGATGCTAGTGGGCAATGACAGTGATTATTAAAGGAATTATCTGAGAGTGACATTTTTTTTTTTTTTTTTTTTTGCTCTTGATCATTTCTGCTCGATACATGCGTAAGCAAACAGCTCAATTAGTCATATTGGTATGCAAATGTTGTGAATAATTGAGTGATTCATCATTAAATCTATGACGGCTTGATGCATTTATCTTCTGACACTGTCTTCTTCATTTCTTAAATGTCAGACCATGCCAGCTGCTCAGCACAGCCAGGCACTGTTGATCAGAAGACACTTTAGGTCGTCTCTTTTACTCACTTTACTGACATGTATTTTTATTATGGTGTCAGAGGGTTTGTGAATGAGCTCCTGCATCTGTCTCAGATTAACATTTCTAACAGATTAAGTCAAATGTGTAATTCCCCTGTCCTCACATGCGGTATACAGGTCTTTCTGTTATATTGTTAATTTTACCGATCTGCTGCTCAGGTTGAAGTTGGGAAAATTGCAGCATTCGGCTCAGAGGCGTAAAGGTGAAGGTAAGGGTGACAGTGGGTGCAATGAGCGACTATGAGTGTATCTTTGTGTGTGACTGAGTGACACAGAGATATTTGGACAGTGAGCCTTGCTGATATGCTACATAAGGAGTATGCAAGCCACATGGTTGGTCTGCACACAGCAGCGTGATGTACAGTAAAGCCATTGCAGCCTTTTTTTCCCCTAACACTGCACATCAAGCCTTCTTTTAAGGCACTTGTCCACTGACCTTGTTTGCCTCATTGTGTGGTAAAATGAGTTTTTCATGAAGTCCATTATATTATTGCTAACCGAGAAATATGGAGAGTAGTGTTTGACATCAGTATGCGTTTCTTAGTCTCTTTTCTCTGATTATATTTGTTTCCAGTATTATTATAACCTTATGAATACTGTGAAGCCCTCTGATACTGAAATTAATACATTTTTCTTTCAGATAAACTTGCTTTGGCCAGTGGATGTGAGTCAATGTGTAGGATATTATGACATGTCACCCTGTTAAGAGGGACACATGCATATAAATAGCTTTTGGATGTTCTCGTGCGTTGAGTCACTAGTCTCAAATTTTAGCAAAAGCTGAAATAGATTTACATTTGTTTTTGTGTAGCAGCCATAAAAACATTTTAGTACCTACTTGCTTACCTGGACAAATGAGAATTATAGCGTTTCTAAACATCTGTACCTTTTAAAGTAGCGTATGACTTTCATCACAAATTTTTCTTCAGATTTGTAAAACCTGAGTGATAGCTGAATTGTCACTAATCCATTAGTCTTTCTGTGCTTTCATGGCATTTTTGGAATATGTCATTGTGTCAGGCTTATCATACAGGTACTGTAAGGAGCGAGTGAGCGGTGAGGGCCTGGCCATACCCTGTACGCTTGCAAGGCATGTACGATAAGCCTACACAATGACATATTCCGAAATGCCATGAAACTGATGTGTAAGTATTGTTTTTCACAATTACACATATCCCGTATTATTACATGACATCTGACTTAGAGTGATTCCTTCCATTTCTTTTGACCCTGTAGCAGTTGCTTGTTTTCTCCATGTTTGTTGCTTCTGCAGCTGCGTGGAATTCCCATTCCCACAATGCAGTTCATGACAAAGTTTCTGAAAAGGCCAGAGTGATATTTTGGTTTGGTATGTAAACAAACGGACTGCTTATGATGGAGTTATCTTCAAAGTTGTTCACCGTGAGGGAAGTGATTCAGGTGCATAAGCATGAAAAGACTAGTGGATCAGTGATAATTAGGCTATCACTGGGGTTTTACACATTTGAAGAAAAATTTATGATGAAAGTCATACACTGCTTTTAATGAGATAAAAATATCAGCTATTACTACAAAAATGCAAGCCCTCCTTTTATTAAATGTTAAAGAGCAGACTTATGGTTTAAATGTTAAAAAACAGCGGATGCTTTTTATTTCAGATATTAGAGAAGTGCTCGACAGAAATATAAGATCCAGCAATTAGAATGAATGATTGTTTTTCCCAAAGCTTACTGGTTTTGGAAACACCCTGTATTTGGCACGTTGTCGTCATTGTACCGTCAGGATTAGTCCAATATTTTCTGTCTTTTGACGATGAAGACCAAAGTTAGCCTGTGTCAACATTTCAATTAAACACCTTCATAATTGGTCTGTAGCAAAAATACTCATCACCCACGTATCTGAAATCATGTATTCCTGTGTAGGCGCTGGACTGGAGCACTGCTGTGCCTGTGTGTGTGTGTCTGTTCTTGGGTTTAAATGAAAGCCTTTTCTGATTTAGAGTTGTTTCCCCTCCTCAGTCAACAAACTGTCACTGAAAAGTATGAATTTGTCAGAAGCTTTTTGCGCTTTGTTTTGGATCTTCCCACTCTAGAATGGAAGTGTCACCTCATGCCATTCGCTGTCAGTCTGTGTGTTTTCATTATTCAGCCAACAACACCCTGGTGGTGTGCCAGCCAACAAGCACAATATCGAGCTTCAAATCTCTTCATCTGTGGTGAAAAAGGCCAAGCTAATACACTGGCTTTAATGCTAGAGGTGCTTTATCTTAGCACAGACCCAGATATATGGCTTTTGTAGCTCTGGCGTGCACTGTCCTATTGTTTGTGGCACAGCTTGTGTAAGAAGACTATTCTTTAAGTGTGTGTACAGCATGCATGTGTGAAAGGGAACCTGTGGGCATGTGTGTATGAGAGTTAGTGTGTGTGTCTGTGGGTACATAAGCCTGCTATGGAGGTCACAGTACAGTATGGCGCCTTCACTCTGACAAGTAAACATGACCTTTGGTGCCACAATGAAAACTGCCATTCTTTATGACCTTGCAGTGTGTTATTGTTTGTGCAATTTTGTTGCCTTATTACTTACACTTAAAAGGTAGGGCATGTTAAAAAGATCACAAGGGCTTTAATTTTTGCCTGTAAATTACTGAGTTCACAAATATCATTCACTGTCTCATTTAATCTTATCCTGCATGGCCAAAATGTACACTTTTTGTTAGATCAAGTCATTCCATACATTTTTCATCACTCATCCTCGCTGTAAATGTAAGTGGATGACTAATCTAGAAATATATAGTGAGTACGTGTCCATATCATAAGGGGTTTGACCTTAAATGTATAGGAGCACTTGTAGTCTATTCACCCCTCCCACAGTAATCTACATTTGAAACAGAGCAATGAAATAAAATGGCATTTTGAACATTTCGACACATATTCCTCCTCGTCAGCCAATAGCTGACTGACTGGGTGGCTCTCTACCTTACTGTAATGGCGGGTCACTGGCTCCCTTCCATTGCTATGATTATAATGACCTTGGTGGGGCTGGGGCTTGAAAACATTGGATTAAGAGGAAAGGAAAATGAGAGGAGGTTTCCATTTCGCTCTTGGCATAAAATTTGTGGGGGAATTTGTGCCAAGAATCGCCCACCTCACTACCACCACCTCTGCCGTCACAGCCCCCTTTAAGTTGATGGGGCTTGGGTGCTCTGGCGGTGTCGGCTGAGTGGAGCTCAAGCGAATAATGATACATAGGCTTTAACTTAGAAATGAATTAGAGGGTAGGGTAAAGGTGGTGGGGGCCTTGCTCACCATATACTGTCACAGAGAGCATAGGAAATACGCTGTCAGTGAACGTTTACATTTAGTAAATTGAAGCTGGGATTTTGTCTTTTACTTTGTTATTCTAAATACTGTCACTAGTGTGAATACACACGTACCTGGGTATGGTTTAATAGGCCTAAGAAGTAACAAAGCCTCTGGGCTAAGGTCAATACTTAAAGACTAATGGTAATCTTATTTGCGACTTTGGACAATAGAACCTTCCTTTTAGAGATGTCATAGCCCCTACAAATATCAAAACCCAAGTGACTCTCTGCTCATAAGTTGCAGCATCAAGCTTTATGTTTGTATTGAGACAGTGAGACGGAAGATACCCGTGTGCACTTTTAGGGATGTAATGATTCTCCAAATTTTTTACTTGGTTACAATTTACAGTGTTCAGATTGCAAAAGAATACTTTTTATGTTGACTTCACAGGTTAACTGTACTTAAACAAACTGAGTAAAAATGAATTACCTAGGTTGAGAAATAAATTAAAACTATTCTGAAGAACGCGGTCATGCGACTATAATCACAACACAGACTCAGAAGATGGTAAAAAAAATGCATTCATATTTCCTAAATATGCACTGTGCCTTGATTTTAAAATTTGTGAATTACATCTGTCATAGTGTTAACTGTACAATGAAAAAATAATTTAGTTTCTTTTGTAAAGTTTTAAAGGTGATATAGAGGTGGCAGTAGGTGGGATGGTGGGTGTAACATAGATAACGCCTCAGATGTATCCATGACACTGTGGACCCTTCAGAACCGTTACATTACAACTGAGTTTTTAGGGTGTTAAAATTAACATTTATCTTAAGAAACAGCTACATAATCTTCATGAACCAACTGCACAGACATGACCTGTGGATGGTTATTTTCTCAACTTGATCGACCGATGTCTCAGTGTACTTACAGACCTGATCACCTTTATCAATGTATATACAAAACCATGACTTAGGGTGGAGACTTATGATCATGTGCTAAAGTGACTTCAATGATCGAAAAAATTGCAGTTACTCAGTAGTATCAGTATCAACTCAGTAGTAATCTGAGCCTTTTCTTTAGCCATTTGACCTTAAAGTAAAATTTTTTTTGCATGCTGTTGACTTATTTTGTGTGATGTTACCGGACAAAAGCTTACGTGTGACTCACACAGTAAACCATTTCATTATTCCTACCATTTCTGTCTTTTAAACTACACATTTGGTAAAAATGAGGAGTGCTTAGAAGGAGAGCAGAATGGTTAATAATTTAGCAACACAAACAGCAGTAGAGCTGATAAAGTGTTGGTTTGTGCATGTAAGGAGCTTGTTTAGTTGTGTAGCTCTCAGCAGAAGTTTGAAAACTTCTTTCTAATTTAATATCAAAGGAAGTTTGTGTAAAACAAAACAAAAATGGACAGAGTAACTTTTATGAAAGGGGAAAATATGCTGATTCAAGCTTAGGTATTTTTTAGTTATACATTTAAGCACATTGTATAATTAGAACAAGGCATCCAGAAAGATCCATATTTTTAAATTATTTGAATGAAATTAGATAAATGTGCTTTTAGATTGTGAAAAAGGGTTGGGCAATTCATCATTTTGGAATCATAATCTGGATTCACACCTTCTACAGTCGTAATTCTGCTGTGTTTGTTAGCAGGGAGAGTCATTGTACTAAAGTGCTCCCCTTTTTCCAACAAATGCGAAGACTGCAGCTCACTACGTGATGGTTTGTACAAAACCACACATTAGCGTTTAGCAAATTTTAATGCGTGCTTTCCGTCTTTGCAAGATGCATCTCTTACTTGACGGAAATTGTCAACTTTTAAATTGTTTCACCTCAGAATGCAAACTTGCTCAGCATCTGTTTGAAAGTGAATAAAAAGTGTAAAGTAAAAAATTCCTTTAGATATCCATTGTGTAATAGTTTTAAAGCGTTTTCTCTGCAGCACAAAATCAGGCACCAGCAGTTGTCCTTGTACCTCCAGTACAGTACCTGCCTGTCTGCCTGGTCTCAATCAGAACCCCCTCTGTGTGGAATGGAAGTGCCTCAGCCTTGGTAACGATTTTTCCCATGTTGACAAGTCACAACATGGAGATCTACAGCTCGGAGAGCAGCCCTTTGGCTACGCAGAGTCCTGCTTGCACTGAGTAATAGCAATCTCACAGGAGTAGCAGGCTTTGAGCTGGCAGCAGTTCATACGGAACAGCTCGCCGGTGCAGCTGGGAAAGACAGAGCAGAGTGGAGAGAGAGAGGAGCTGATGGTGGTGGTAGCAGTGAGGAGATGGAGGGAGGGAGGAAGTGGAGAGGAAGAGCTGTTAAGAGCTTTGGGCGGTTTCTCTGTTGTTGTACCACACAAGTGCATCCAGGCCCTGCAGGACAAGCCTTTAACAGGCATGAGGGATGGAGAGCATGAGAGAAGAGGAGGAGGAGGAGGAGGAGGAGGCGGCGGCGGTGATGATGGTAGTGGAAGAGGAGGTGGTAGTATGGGGAGCTGAAGCTGGCCAGTCGTGCCAGACGCCTGCTCTAAACAGGGATGTGATTTATTGTTGGACCCTGTCTTACGTTTCACTCCTAGAAAGACACTGAGATTGCTTTGTAGATAAATAAAGAAGTCCCTCAGTTTGTCTCAGAAGAAAGACTGTGGGCTGTAAGAAATTTTCAAGATTTGGTAACATGTTTGACTGATTTAACTTAACTTAAACTTTGGCTTAAGGTGACATTTTTTTTTTTTTTTAAAGCTCCAGATTCTATATTGCCATTCACAACCATTCAAACCATGGACAATTGGACATAATTACTGCTTATAAAGCTATATGAAGTAAATGTACATTTTAGTAGAAGGCTTAAAATGGCTTCTAGCCAACACGTTGATCTTTGTCGCCCTCGTTGAATGCACTCTGCACGGCGCAGTGCTATGAGATGACCTCACTTCCTGTGTGGGTAGAGGAGGGCAGGAGGCCTCTCACACACATGCACACAGTCATTCTCTCTCACACACAGCCTGGCTCCAGTTAGCCTTTAGTGCACTAGCCAGGCTCCTAACCCCTCTCCTCTCCTCCTCTCCTGGTGTGGAAGTGTTTCCACATTGCACATTTAGGCAGTCAAAGGCAAAGGCACAGGCTAATGTCTTTAACTAGCTGGGCTAACAGCTGTGTGTGTTTGCAGCTTTTTGGGACGTAGGATCAGCTTTATAGGGAGATTAAAAGTACAGAGCAGGAGGGGGCTGTTGCAGACACAGGATAGTACGACCATAAGGCAGTGACAGCTCTCTCGGGAAACAATATATCACCTCTAAATGCTGAGTAGAAGTCTTTGGCTGGGGGACAAAAATCCAGAGAAGTTAAAATCACTGATGTGATGTCATCTCTGAGAAAGCCATTGTCAATGCAGTGTAAGAGTTATTTATGATGGTGAAAATGCAGGTGAGCAGTTTAATTCAGGGTTGAAGAGGAAGCCTCCCTCTTTGCTCAGTGTAGGCTCTAGCCACTTTCACACAGCTTGTTTAGGTGGAAATGTGCGTTCATTTTGCCTTGGTGCTCTGTGTAAAAGGTGAAAAGGGAGAGGGTTATGTACTCTGCGTATTATCTACAGTAGATGGCAGTCTACATACCCACAGTTTGGAGAAGCAGGACAGGATGGAAGCTAAGGAATGTACGACTGTGGAGAGGAAATTATATTTTCGCAACTTAAAGAGACGCTCACCTAAAAAAATCCACGTCAGTTAAAGTGTATGCTATATTTAGAATATTTTACTGCTTACCTTGCCGTCAGACAGTGCTTTCTGATTTGGAACTGACACCCTAAAGCCACCGGACTCCCTTGACAGCAACAGTAATTTTACCTCACAGAGCATGGGTGTTTCTGGTCCAGCACTGCCTCAGTTGGTTAGTTTGTGCTGTTGTGTGACTTTAGCATGATGTACCAACAATACATTGTGTGCATTACCACTGAGGAATTATTTAGCAGCCTTCACTAACCTGCAGGAACAAGATAATTATTGTTGAAAATATTCTTAAATTGTAGAGACAGTGAGATCTCGGGCATTCCTACCTTCTGAGTGGAGGACCCAATCACTACAGTATTGAAAACAACACCAGTATGGTAGTACGTCTAACATTATAACAATCTCTACACCACACTAGATACTGCTGCTGTTGTTGTATCATTCCTGTGATACACCATCTAAAATCACACACTGGGGTGTCATTATATCAGCTTAGTTTGGTTCAGTGTAAATACAAAATGCTGGGATAATAAGGGGTCTTCATGACATTAATATTGTCAAATGTCTGTTTAAAAGGGGTTCTGTATCTTCTTAGGTCTCATCCTCTCATTGTTTACTAAGGGCATTTGGTCATTTCCTTTTGCCCTTGTGATACTAATGAGATTAGCTCATCACTGAATTTTTCATTCTGTGGGAGCAGTTATGTACCTTATGGTATGTGTATGAACTATAACCATAAGTGGAAACAAATGAAGTTAGACAAATGACACTGAGCGGCATAATGAATGGATGTCAGTATTGAGCTGTTTAAAAGATGGCTCGGCTCATGATTGCCCGTATGTTCCCACTCCCCAAGAGTGTTTTGAATGGGGGCCATGTTAGTTCAGATTGCCATGTCATTAATCCCTCATACTCTACAGGGGAGTGGTCAGCGGCAGATGTATTTGCACTTCCTCCAGAAGGTTTTCTAGATTAGCACAAATCCTCCCAGAAAAAAACGTTTAAAAACCTCATTTGGCACGCACAGCCAGACTTTGTGCTCATTGCTGGCCAAAGACAACCATCCCTCGCTCTCTGACACCCCTGATTTTTTTTTCTTCCTTTTTTTTTTTTTATCCCCTTACCTTGTGTTGTTATTCAGAGCCCCATGTCGATTTGGACAGGGGCAGTGTAATTGTTTGGAAACTCGGTTCCTTTCATTTGCATGTAGCAAGCAGCCACTTTTCCAGTTTCAGTGGTTTGACCTTGTTGTACCTGCCAGCCAGAAATGAGATCATCAGAAGAGTAGACGAGAAGCTGACATCTCTCCTCCACCTACCCGTGGCTTTAAGTGATGGTTGTCATAGCAATCATTATGCCACAGAACAGACTCAGTGGGTGAATGATGGCTTTGAATGCGGCAGCCTCAGGTCACAACCTGGTTATGACAGAACAGATAGACCTATGAGGCTTGGTTGCAGTACACAATCAGGCACAAAGTAAACAGCTGCATACATAGCATGTCAGGTTCATATAGATTTCAGGTCGAGATTGAAAATTACTGAGGCAATGTCTTTTTTTTTATACCTTGAAGAAACCAAGGCAGGTATTGGTGTAACGGAGAGGGAAGGAGCAGCATGGGGCGAACAATGCCTCTCATTCCCATCAGCTGCCCTGGCCAGCATTTAACATGGAGATTGGAAACGGAATAAGCTCCCCCCCATTCTCCCTGGACCTGCATGTAAATGAGGTTAGCGGTTAGCATTTCCTGCTGTGCCACAGCAATTCTTCTCCCTCTCTTACTCCCTCTTTTTCTCCCTCGCTCTCTTTTTTTTAATAATGGCCTGAAAGTGCTCCCCCCTTTTTTTCCTGGGGTAGGGACCGGGACCAATCCTGATTAGTGTCCCTGTCCTAAGTGACAGGCTAAAATCCAAGCAGGCACTGCCTTGGGCACCTCTGCCAAACAGCCATCAAACCAATACTGCCATTAAAAAAGGCATCTTCCCCCCTCTCACTCAATTCTGAAGATTCCCTCCCGCTCTCACCGCTCCTCTGCTCATTCTCCCCCACCGTCCTTTTCTGAGTGTCTCTAATAGACTTTGCCTCCATCGCTCTTGCCCACTGTCCCCTCACATGCATACATGCACATATAGAATCAACCTCTCTCACTCTACCCCCCACCTCCCACCAGACCCTGCTTTGTATCCCTCGCCGGACTGTCTTGCTATAGAGCAAGAGTGTCCCTTTTGCCAGTAGGGCGATTTACAAACAATACATGGACGCTGTACACACTCCCACCTTCCACCCTCCTACTCGCTCTCTCACTTCTCTTCCACAGACACACAATCACCTCTGTGAGGAGCTTCGGTATGCCAGAAAACTACGCAGCAGGGTGATGGCCTGTTCTTTTTAGCACTTGTTCCAAAGAATGTCTTCCTGAGAATGTTAGTGCGACATCCACATCTTTGGTTGAATGAGGTTACTTTTTGCCAACCGGATGGGGGAAAGAAAATGCATGAGATCTGACTAGTATGTCAAGTAGTTCATAATTACTAGTTTTCATTCAACCCCCACCACTCTGAAATTGTAATTGGAGCTGTATTCATGACAGTTTTGCCTGACATAAAGCAAAAGCGTGAGGGAGTTATGTCAGTGGAACCGTGGGGGGTAGATGCTAATTACTCTGTTTGAGAAGATGGGAAAAGTGAAAAGTAAAGAATGTTACTGACATGTTTCTACAATGGGAATGAACTGATTATCATTGTGCTGTCGTCTGGGTTTTTTGTAACAAAAGCCACACACGCACACACACACACATACACATACACACCATCAGTCCAGTCTAATATGTAATACCCTGTAAATTAAGTACTGCAATAAGGCCAAGTGATCCGGTTATGTCAGTTGAAATGTAACGTTATCAAGTAGGTGTTAAGACACACCAGAAGGAATAATAGAAGAATAATGCACACTTCTGTTCACACAAATATGTTAGGCCTTTTTCCCCACATGTGTATACAAAGTTTTTTTTTCCCTGCCATATGTGATCTTTTAGAGCATGCTGCATGTGTTCTGTTGTATTTTGTTTCACAAAGATGGATGCCACCCACATACGCCTATTCCTATCAGATAGAACAGCTAAAGTCTTTATGAATATGAACAGCTCTTTCTCACAGAATCAACTCTGGTCAGTGATGTGTAATATTTAGACACCAGTTAATTTAAAAGATGGTTTCATACCCTAACGTGCATGGTTATTTACTAGAAATATAATCAGTATTGTGACTGTCACAGGAACATTTTCTTGCATTCATGGACACTTTTAGCACGACTTTAATATATTTAATCTTTTCATTTCTTTTTTTGTACAATGCTACATTTCTCAGTTGTTATTTGAGTGTATAGGCCACCACAATGAGATCCTTTAATTAAACAAACACTTTAAAAAAAAAAAAAGGATTTTCTTCAAAAGGTTTTTGTTTGGACTGGATACTCTTCTCACTGTAGCTGGTTACAGGCAGACTTGGCATCTTTCTTTTATCTAAAATAAATGGAGTGTTATAATGTGACTCATGATTGCAATGAAAATGCTTTCCCATTTAGAATAGGCTATATTCATTTGAATTAAAGCAGTTCTGTGTTAGTACTAAAACATAAAACAAATATGTACACCTGTGTGAAAATGTGCAACTAAAGTGTGTATATTAGAACATACTGCACATTAAACAGAAGAAAAAGAGGATGAGATAACCTTGGATAACCTAAATGACAAGTTGACTGAGAGGGAAGGCTGGTCAGATGTGACTGCTGGGATTAAATGAACTATATGCTCCATGCAGTATAATACCCCACAGAAATACTCAGTAGTTTAATATACTCTTCCACTGACTCATATACTCTTACCAGCATTTATCAACAGCATATAATTGACTTCCATAAAGGCAAACCTAACCTTTTGCAGGTACTGCATAGTGTACTTGACCTTTGACATCTAGCACACGTGATACTTAAATACTAATCTGACTTTTAGAACTGTCATTATTTCTAGACCTCCATGTAGCATAATGTACCTGCGCCACAAATGTATTATGTAGCAGATTGCTCCATATTGGTTGCTTTCGAAGATAAAATATGTGTACCTTTTAGGGCAGAAGATCTACTTTTCTAATGGTTGTTTAAATTATTTACCAGTGCATTTGAAGCTACGATAATTGAAATGAATGGACACTAGTTATTCATAATGAAGTATACATTACAGGCTCAGAGTTTGGAGATGAAAATTAACCCCAAGCCTGTTGACTGACCGAACCAATGCCAAGGCCCAGACGGCTGGACTTGGTATTCCTCACATTAAAAGCCTGTTAAGTGCTCGCCTCTTTGCTGTGGCAGTGATCCATTCTCCTCTACGCTGTCCTTACTTGTAGCCAGTCCCATTAATATATCACAGTCTTGCTTTTCCCGTGACAGGTAAATTCATAGAGTTAATTCATTTATGAAGAACAAGACGTAGGTTATATCTAAATCAAAATGATCGTAAGACTTGAGTACCGACCTCACAAGATTTTTCTTTAATCATGAATATTCGGTGATGCCGATGGTGTTTTTGTTAACCAAGCTCACAGAAGGCATAGTGTGATTTCTTTGGCCAAGATAAAACGGTGAAATGAGTATTCGCTTTGAAACAGCTTCATGTTCGCACACTACAGAATTCGTCAATACGTATGTAGGTTTCCCAATTTATGTCCTCGCACATAAATGCACCATTCTGACTGGTGTTTATCACTCTGCATTTTTAGTTTGTGTGAAATGTTTTGTGAAAAGATGAGCTATGGAGTCCAGATACAAAACCAGTTGTGGACGCATATCTATTTGGTGTCCTGATATTGTTACATAGGGAAAAGCTTGAAACTCTGTGATAGTTTGATGCAATGATCAGAAAGCAACAGCCCTTTGTCTACTGTGGTTGACAGCCTTGAGGGTAATGCATGTTTCAAACAATCTGAGGAGGGTTTTGGGACAGTGACAGCACACTTTGGCCTGGTTTCACTCACCAATTAGTGTCATTAGCTTGGTAATGCAGTTTGCTTTCAAGCTTGGGCTGCTTATTATTGCCAGAATGACAGACCTTATTGTTTAGTGAGACTGCTTCTAAGTGAGAAAGTTTTGAAATTGCCGTACCTATAGGTTTGGTTTATTAGTAAACAAACAAGATGGTTCTCACAGCATATCAGCACAATATCATGGATGTTGTTGCATGTACATTGGAAGTTCTGTCACAAAATGGTACACAAAAAGTACATAGTTGGCCAGCGCAGCTACACATGAAACAGACTTCCTCATTTAACTTTCATGCTGTGACTCATCTTTCTGTATGAAACAATTGTTGACTTAATAAACTGTAAAGCTGTAACAATTAATCAGCCAATAGAAAGCTGTTTTTGAAAGATTTCGTTGTATTTTGCATTTAATGTGATGATTTTCTTTAAAAACAAACAAACAAAAAAACTATCATAATACAAAACATGTACAATAGATTAATAGCCTATATGATGAAAATTGTTAGCATATATGGCTTGTGCGCAGGATGTGAGTGGTATGCTAAATTCCATTTCCAATTTAAGTCATATTAGTGTAGGAAAATAATTTGACTAATCTGATTTTAGTTGTCCTGTGTAGTCACAATCTTGTAATGTGCTAGTTTCTGTTGCAAAGATGCAACAGACATACCGCTTCTCTGCCTCCAGCAGTTTAGGTCCATAGCTTTGATGACACATCTGAGGTTATGAGCAGGATTTTTTTTTCTCTTTTTATTCTCTTTTTACATGAGATGCTAAAAATGGAAGGGAAAAATAAACCAGGGGGTAAAGTGCACTTCATCTGCAATGAGGAATTTCAGAGGTCTGGGGCTCTCAGTCGTCTCATTCTCTTCCAAGAACACTTCTCCTTCCTGTTTCACCTCTGGCATGCCGCCCAAAGTGCCCACAAACCACGGAGGCCAAGGCCGAAAATACACAGATGGTAATTTGCACTACATTTCAATACGACTCAACCACCATTATATATAGCACTGCTGCCTGAACCCTGATCCTCAGTGAGAGTATCGCCTCACCTCAGATTCCGACTAAAAGATGGGCTCTTTATGTCTTTGTCACAGACTACAGGGTTGCAGAGGAAGTTGGGGTTGGAAAAGGACAGTCAAAAAGTGTGTGTTCCTGGATAAGATTTCGCAATGTTGAAATGTTTAACACAAACATTGATCAACACAGGGAGGTTTTACTTTTCGTTGGATTAAAGCATTGCTTCAAACTAATAAATTGCTACAATGATGTTTAAATATTTAGCCAAATTTTAAATTAAGGTTTAATACTAATGCTGTTTTCTTAAGTAGTATAAAAGCACCTTTCTACAAGTACTTTTTAAGTGGAATTACTGACTTTATGGGAAAAATGGCTAAAAAAAAAAATAATTAGGCTACACCTAGTTTGTATGGTTAAGCTGATATTCAGTTCATTACTTTGAGTTGAGTTTGAAAAGAAAAGGAACTTTATTTACATTGAACAGTAGCTCAATACACAGTAAAGCAGTAACAGTAGAAAGTAGTAATAAAAGTAGTAAGTCATAGTGGTTATGGTAAAATCATCCAGAAAGCATTAAAGTCATGATGTTCAGTGATCCAGGTCTATTTATTTCTTTTGGTGTTTATTACGTTGTTACGGTGTTTTTAGTGTAGTGGTTAGCCAGCTTCTAATTAGAGAGACTTAATTTCATCACCTTTTTCCTGTTCCAAACCACCTTTTATTATTATCCCACCCTTAAAAAACACACTATTGGTTGAGCCTCTGATATTTATAGATATCAGTGTGCCATCTCTCCAAGTATTTAATAGGTTAAATTTTTCATTGTACCTTTACAGAGTAAAAGAAAAGTTACCTACTGTGCTGTATGACTTTTTTTTCCTCAGTGATCGCACCCGTCTAGCTTGTTCCCTTGTTGGCTGTCATGTTTCATCAACTTTGTAATGAAAATTACATCATGTACAAACTTGGGAGCAGTTATCTTGTTGCTCCTGCAGAAGAACAACAGCATTTAACAGATTGATAGCGCATAAATTTATTCGAGGGGGGGGGTGAGTGTCTGCTAGCTCCCACACATCCAGCTGGATTTATTTTAGAGCATCTGTGTTTTATTTATTTATTTGTTTATTTTTAATATTTGCATTCTCAGTCAGGTAGAGGGAGTGGGATAAAGGGGGGGCAGAAAAGGAGCTTGTGGGCGTGAATGAGATCAAGCAAGTGAGAGATTATGGAAAAGGGAAGGGAAGCAATCCTGATCCGGTGTGTCCCAATTAATGGAATTACCTTCCTCCTCGAGAGGACTGTTAGTCATTTGCAGAGACGTGAGCCCACCAGTAGAGCGACGCTCCCACCATATTGTCCAGCGAGCGCTAATAAGGCAGCCCTGACCGCCGGGCGTGCTCATTAGCATAGCCCGCGGCTGTGGCAACCCCCACCAGGACTCAGCCGGACACTTAATTACCGCCGCAGCTCCTTCCTCACTACATCCATACTCAATCCCTTCTTCTTCCTGTGTCCTCACCCCATGCCCTACCTCCTTAACCCAACCCAAAGACACACACCACTATCACACCCCCCCCCCCCTCCTCACACACAGCAATAGACATCTAAGACTAATCATTTTTTTTCTCAGAATGTGATGGCTTTAGTCCTGGTATGCTGTGGTGTTGTAGTCTTTTATGTTATCTCACTTTTTATGGCTTTGTGGTCAGCAGTCTGTGTGTTTTTAGTGATTCCCTGACCTGCGCCGTCTCTCTCTGTCCTGTCTCTGTCTCTCTTTCTCATTGCTATATTAGCTCATGAGCATGACTCTCCTTTTGACATCGGCACAGTATTGATGCACCCCTGTCCAGCCTTAATCGGCTAATGGCCTCTTCTTCTTTCCTGTCCAGCCAAATCAACCCCTCCCTTAACCATCCCTCTATCTGTCCCTTCCTTCCATTGCCTTCACGTCTCCTCCCCAGCCCCCCTCACTCCCCCTACCCCTGTTCAGGCCTGGGGTCAGCAAGGCCAATTTTCATGCCTGGCTAAGTTACAAAATAGCTTTGTGTGTGTGAGAGTGTGTGACAGAGAACGAGAGAGAGAGAGGGAATATGTTAGTCAGCAGCCTAACACAAGTCATGTGGTCGGTGACCTCCTGACCTACCTTTACTCCAGTCCGTTGCTCATCTTTTACTTGAACTCTCTTTACTTGTGACCATTCAGTGTGACAACAAAATCTTGCTTTACTCCTGGACTGAACTTGAAGTATGTGCATGCTTTGTGTTATTAAGGAAATGACTGTTGAAATGTAATACATTGCAGGAATTGAAGTTGTTTTGTATGATTTATTTTCTAAGAAATGTTTTAAACTGGACAGAAAAGCTGTTTCTGGAACACATTAATTCTGACTTAGACCTTGAAACAGTAATCAACACTGAGCACAATAAAATTTTTATGAAAAGTTCAATATAATTTTGTAATCATTTCAAATAAGATTGGTATGACTCGATTTTAATGATTATATTTTAAAGCACAACCCCCTCAACAAACAAAAAATGGAACCATACCCTCAAACCATTCCACTGACCTACATTTAGGTCAACGCAATGCTGAGTGATGATAGAACTGTCTATTGGGCTGGGTACTGTTCACAGTTTTTTGACTCTGGACCTTCAATGAGTTTTTCAATGCTTTTTTATTTACAGAAAATTCCGAGGCTACACACAGATTTTAAATGGAAATGGAAGAATCTTTGCATAGTAATAAAAAAACACTTTAACACTTTACATTTTCCAAGAGTTAATAATGCTGATGTGGGTGTAATTCAAACTACTTGAATATCACACATCTTTGTTTTTTGTCTTATTTTGTTTACCTAAAGAATCTTGCAAGAACTTTTTTAACCGATAAAGGCAAGTATAATTACTTTTCACAGATTATACAAAAAATATTGCTATGATGTTGACTGGTGAAAGGTGGGAGAGGTGATGTAGTCTTTATGCTATGACACTTTTCCTAAAAATTAGATTGGAAATGTTGCAATATATAACCGACTCGCATACTGACTTGTAACACCTGGATTATGACATGCATTAGATTGCCAGATTCGTGCCATTACACAGACCTAACGGCAATATCAGCTGTAACATTGTAATTTAATTCTGTTTTTTCTTAACTGTAACAGAATATAATTCAATTTATAATGTGTAATTTATAAATACACTTTTTGTTTTAATTGTCTAACACTGTTACATCTACATCCAAAACTGCATGCACACACACATGCACATAACTCTCTCTGCCCTAGAAAAGCCAAGGCCAAAGTAATCCTGCCAAGTTCACGAATGGAGATTGTTGACAGCACTGTGTGGTAAAACAACGAACAAATCCACTACCTGCTATCTCCAACTGTGTTACAGGCTGTAGATTCTCAGTCTCCTATTTTTGTGACAGGTTAACACAACATGTCTCCAAAGTTTCAGATGAGCTACATCAAAATATATTTAGCTCCGGTGCTCTGTACATCTCTGGTCAAGCTCAAGGCGGTTTACTCCAGCTGGTCGTGTAGCCTTTTGGCCTCCTCTTTATGTAGCCTCGGCTTGCACTTTGACTTGTTTTGACTCTCTTTCTCAGTAATGTGGTGGCGCTATACATCTCCGTGGCCCAGAGAGAAAACGCTGCGCCACTGAATCACTTGCGTGTGAGTGATAACAGATCCAGACTGCTGAGCACCCTGCAGCTGTTTGTCTCAACATGCAAGTCATCCCCGCCATTACACCGCTAAATGGTTCCCCTTCAGTAGCAGACGCTCGTCGCCTCAGCCCGTATTTCCATGCCTCCATCACTCGGAGGGGAAGGGGGGTGGGGGGTGTTGCAGTTACTGTCGCAGAGCCGCTGACTGTACCGAAGGCAAAGGAGTTGAATGTGTGTCAGGAAAAATGCAGTGTAGGAATGACTTGGATTTAAACCACACTCTTTGCTGTTTATTTGTAGTTAATCTGTTTGTCCCACTGCGTTTGGTAGTGGGCATCGAGCATCAGTCATGAGTACAAAGCTCAGACGAAGCCCCCTTAGAGTTTGGGCCTAGACCATGACCTTGGGAAATGTCATTCCGCCCACGGGGTAGCTCGCCTGTGTCACACAAAGCCATTGGTAGTGGAGTGCATCAGTGCACTGTAGCATTCTGCTTGAAGCCCGCTGGTGTAGCGTTGCATTCAGTTGCACCTAACCCTGAGGTTTAAGAATGAACTTGGGATGCAAGAGAGTTCAGCCTCAAACCTGAGACCTTGGGTCAGCAATCTAGCGATTTTCCTCTAACCACATTACAGCCATTAGTGGCTCTTGCTGCTTTTCGCATGTCACATGGAAATGGGTCAAGCCCTGCCCTGCATGACTCACTGGCTCTTTCTCCCTCTCTCTCTCTTTTTTCACTTCTGTTAACCCTACTCAGGTGGCAAAATGGCTTGAAGGAGTATTAAAATTATGGGTTCACAATAGGGCTGCACAGTATCACCATAGTCATCGCAATATACACACATGCAATAGTCACATTGTAAGGTATACAATGTCAAGTAAGGCCAATAAACTCAAACGTGTCATGCTGAAACCTCCTGCTGCTCATTATAAAAGGAAAACTCACAGTTCCTTTTTACATTTATTAATCTACAGGAGCGATCTGCTGATGAGCATAGTCCAATTTGTGGATACATGGAATTTTTTTTTTTTTTTTTTTTTAAAGTTCAGATAGAAAAGTGACCTGTGGGGTCAGTTTTCTATTATAGAATTCTGACACCCCTTGTGGAAAAATGACCCATCCCCAATAAATCACCAAATTTGTAAAAAAAAAAAAAAAAAAAAAGTTTATTTACAGTATATATAAACACAAAACATGTCATGAAAAGCACAAAAATGTGTTAACAGTCATGCATTGCACAAATGTACAAGCACTTGATATTACAAATATATACACTGGTACAATCTTCAGTGCAACATAATTATGCATTTACAGCATTTACAATATGATGAGATGATTATAACTATCATATTAAAAGAGTATTGTAAGGTATTGTTGGAAAAGTGACCTACATTATATCTTACAACTACATAATAAAACATAGAAATAGGCAAAGGGTCAAAATTTTATAGCATGGAAAAGTGACCTAGGTCACAAGACATTATATCTTACAACTACATAAATACATAAAACCTATTTTTTCATAATTTAGGGTAGATTTCATGTCTATGATGTCCAGCAACTCTAAAAATGAACACAGATTATTTACTTCAATGGATATATGAATTTATTAATTTAGTAGTTTCTGGTGAAACTTTAAAATTTACACATATATTTAATCTTATTATAATATAGAAATGTATTAAAACATTTTTATTAACACACAGTGTATTGTGTATTGTTTGTCGTTATTATTATTATTTTTCTGTCGTTTGATTTTTTTTATTTGTGTATTGTTTATTATTATTATTATTTTTATTTTTGTTCCATATGTTTTGTATTATGTCTGTGTCTGAAATAAACTAACCTAAACTCTAAACAGTACAAATTCATTTAAGGAGTCGAAATTCTATGGGATGAGGCAGTTTTCCATGCTAGAAAATTGACCACAATTTTCACAATTCATAGAAAAGTGACCTGGTGGTCAGATTTCCAGTGACCCGGGGGTCAGATTACCATGGGGTCAGAATTCTGTATGACACTGACGTACTGAGCCACAAATCACAACCATTCTTGATCAGGTAATCTGACAATCCTTGGTCTTGCACTTTGTTTTCATTTTGTCCACATCTGAAAATGTGTAACGAACAGGAGAAAAACACTGAAAAAGAAGAAAGTAGTAAGTTGATGAGGACAGGTACAGTGTTGACAATACCTTCATGGTGAGCTAACCAGTTCTTAAAACTAATCTAACTCTTTAAGTTCCCTCCAAAATCACTTTGGATGATGAGTCACAGCACTCTTATACTTTAGCATGTGGTGTGTTGAAACCAACCGTAGAGCACAGTGAAGTTCAAGGAAATAAGTTCACATGCAAAAGTCTCTCTTTCTTTTTCTTTATGTTCTTTCAAATAAGTCGTCTGTTGAAAATTCCTGGCTTTTTTCATATTGAAATGTATACAGAGTCATCTAAGTTTTTTTTCTGAATATAATGTAGGCCCTAGGTTACCGCTTGTGTTTTATAGTTTTCTTCCACCAGCAGAAATGAGGAGAGACATGCCAATCAGGATCATGTCTTTAAACATTTGTTCATGTGAACTCCTCAAGCTTGGATTCTTGGCAGTTTTGGTAATGCCATTAAAGAAATAATGTTGCATAACCTGCTGGCTTTTGTTTTTGGCATTTGGCATGTTCTCTGAGTGCTCGTGTGTAACTTTAATGTGTAACATCTTAGTGTGTGTGAAACAGGCAGATGTTGGAAGTGTGTGGAACCCTATTTGATATCCATTGCTGTAGGAGTGTAGCAGTCATACTGGGTTGTGATTGTGGTCACCTTCGTGGACAGCGGTGAGCCACGCTGGCCAGATGTCAGCCAACTCTAATGATCCCAACAGGTTGCTGGGCTGGGTTGCCTAGCAACCGTTCTGCCTTTGCCTGTAAACAGAGAGCAGACCCACCAGGCCTCTGTCAGGGTCACGAAGGGTGAAGACAGCTTTGGTGTGTATGGATATACAGTATGTACAGTATGTCGGTGTGGAGGAAAGTTAGAAAAATACTTCATCGGCTCATATTTTTGCAGCTGTATTCATGCATATCCACTTTTCTCAAATCTCAGCCAGTTCTGTTTTATCTGATATTTTGTAAGGTTGTGTACAGTAACCCAAAGACAGGGGGAAAAAAATCCAGTTTTGACATTTTGTTTTGCCCAGGCTTGGTGCTTTTGACATATTCTTATGGAGGTTTGTTAATATGTATCAGGAATATTCACTTTTCTTTGTTCGCCCTTGTCTGGCAAGCTGTAATGTTTTGCTTATGAATATTGATACATGAAGTGTATATTAATGACCCTTGGTGACCTTAACCCTATCCTTATTGGCTCCCCGGTGGTATCTGCAGGCTCATGAATATTAATCTAGTTCTGTAACCTCCATTACCCTAATCTTTGCTGTCTAGCCTCCCAGAAGGACCCGTTGTCATGGTAACCCCTTTACTAGACTCTTCCAGACCAAGGGTGGGAAAAATATGGTTAAAAAAGGACAGAAAATTTTAAATTACTCGAACATCTTGGATACACCATGTGGAAGGCTACCGTTATATAAGAAAAAGGTTGATTTTGTTTCTGAGGTTATTTATGTGGTCTCCCGGATGCGGTGAGCACTGAAGTGTATTTTTGCACCTTTTTAGCTATGTTTGGCTATTGGTTTTAGATGTGTTATTGTTCTGTGAATGTTCTGAAATCCCACTTAGGCTTTCACATGGTACAGATTGCTCAGAAACATTAAACAAGAAAGAGTGGAAACTACTAGTGAATAGTAATAGTATTTTTTAATGATAAAAGCTGTCTGCACTCAGCCAGAGGATGAATATGTCCTCTACTTAACTCTTACTGTGTGATGTTCTCAAACTGGAACATTTTGCTTAATGTAACTGTTCTCCAGAGCAACATGTTGATATCTTTGTCATAGTGTCTGATAGGTTTTGTGTCTATTCTCATGTAAACTGAATGTCCTCTCTTTTCTAGATTTGGACAGTAATGAGGAAGGAGGGCCTGACGGTGGTCCTGTGGAGGAGGAAGGCTGGTTTGGGAATGCTTCTGACACACGCTCTGAGTCGTCGTCCTACGGAGATACTCAGGATGAGCTCCTGTTGCCCCGGGTCTCTTCTCCAGATGAACAGCCTGGAGTCAGCACCGGGTCCGGAGACCGTGATACCTGTGGAGGTGAGAGCTCACTGGGTTGCCCCACACCCGTCCATCGTACCAGTTTGGACCTTCTCGGACTGGATGAAGGTGCGTTTTCAGCCCAGGATACGCTCTCTTCTGTGGTGTCGTCACTGTATGGGGAGGCGGCGTCTCGTGCTCTAGGAAAACCCCTCAGCAGCAACCTGCGACGCCTCCTAGAGGCTGGGTCGCTGAAGCTTGACAGTGGGGAGCTCCTAAGTCGGGGGGCGTCTCGGGGAGGTGCTGGGGGAGAGTCTCCTCCAATAGGTCTAGCCCCACCATTGACCCTTTCCCCATCCTCCCATCATGCTCAACAGTTAAGTGCTCTTGCTCGAAAACTGGCAAATAACAACAACAGCGGCTCGGCCTCACCAGCCTCCTTGGCACCCTCAGTTACTAACATCAAGCAAGAGCCCCTTGACCCCTTTAACTCTGTCACCTCTAGCAACGGCAGTGGCTTTGTATGGGCAGGAGTTGCAGACAAATGGCCACCGGCCAGCTGCTCTACACCTTGTGGCTCCAGCTTGTCCCCGGACTCTGCGATTCAGAAACTAAAAGCCGCTGCAAACGCCGTACTTCAAGACAAGAATGCTGTGGCCTCCTCTTCAACGACCTCTTCCTCGTCCACCTCATCCGCGGTGCCCACTCTAGGAGGAGGTGGTCGAGGAGACGACGTGGTGCGCTTCGATACCTTCAACTCTCCGTTCAGCCCGCAGTCGGCTAGCTCCACTCTTGCTGCACTTTCCAAGAAAGTAAGCGAGCGGAGCCAAGCCTCATCGACGGCCAGTGCTGCCACTGACCACCAAGCCTCAGCAAGTTCTTTTCTTTCACTCGTGTCAATGACCTCCTCTGCTGCCTTGCTCAAAGAGGTGGCTGCCAGGGCAGCAGGAAACTTAATGGCAGAGAAGAAAGAGGGTTCCCCTCTAACGCCTGCCGGGGTCCTCCAAGAGGATGTGAAGCCCCTGCTGGACAAGAACCAGAAGGCACCAACACCTTCCACACCAACCCAGGGTCTTGAGTTGCTGTTGCCCTCCACTCCAAAGGGCAGAGGCAAGCCCAACAGCCAAGCAGGTAATTCAGATTAACTGTAAAAATGACATTTTAACACTGAAGAAGTAAATTTGGATATGAGTAGATTATATTTGGTTTCTTGGTCATTTGTTTCTTTTAATGCATCCCATATAGTTGAATGAGTGTCAGCACATTTCATTTAATGAATGCAAGGTTTCTGTTGGTACTAATCTAAAAACCTTAGTCTTTAAATCCTACAATCTAAAATTTAGGCCATTCTCTTTAATACATTTTGGCAGGTCTTAAAAATTGATTGGATTATGTAGCCTTACTTTTATCTTATTTTATAGCCTTGCATTAATGTCAATCTCAATTTTGAATATGTTTTAGGAAGTAATCTGTATTAATCGTGAAGTAAAACATATTAAGATTATTTGAGACATTGTGATTGCAGTATGAGCCCCAAATAGATGGATAGATGGATAGATGGATAGATGGATAGATGGATAGATAGATAGATAGATAGATAGATAGATAGATAGATAGATAGAGGTTCTGTGGTAACCAAGTATGCTCCCTTACATTAATTGGAGCCGACTAGTTGGCCTGAGCATGTCTATACCATTAGCCATTTACCATTTGTGTTTAAATATTGAAATAAATAGAAGAACCCATAGTATAAAAAACTTAAGTTTTGAATATGTGTATGGTCAGCTGAAAGATGTGTCAGATGCTGCCTTGTGTTAAACAGAATAATACCTGAGCTTGAAGAAGGTACAATGCAATCCATTGACCTTATGTTGAGAATAGAGATACAGAATCTGAGGGGTCAAGATCATCTCATCTGAACTTCATTTGTACATGTTTTTTTTAAAATCCTCTTTCACCATTTTGAGAAATAATACATTTACCTGACCTCCAACAAAAGTATTTCCACATCTGATAATATTCTTCCTTTTCAGTATTTATCAAATAATGTAAGCCACTTTTTCCATCAAAGAAAATTTTAACTGGTTCCGATGACCTACAAAGTAAGACTGCAATGATTCCAGATGGATAAATGTCTCTGATACTAGTGGTAGAATAGCAGGTTTACTTGTCGCCAAAATTCAGAAAAAGCACAATTCTGAACTTCCCTGACATGTTTTCTCTAGTTTTGTAATGGTTTTGTTCTCACCTCACTGGCGCTGAAGTAGGGGAGCAGTGTAGCTTCAGCTTAACTGTCAGTCGAGCAGAGAGCACAGCCGAGAGAAAACAGCCCTGGCTGGCCTTCTAGTCTGGGAAATGGTCTGTGGGCTCAACGGGGGGTTCCGACTGAGACCTCACTGCCTTCCCAGACCAGCTCGTTTGTGCTCGGATGTGCGTGCTGCCAAAAGGGGGCCGTCAGTGTGCGCTCGGCACAGTGGGGAGCCCTGGAGTCCATATCCATCTCGGCAGCTTCCTCCTGGCTTCAACCCCCGCTAACCAGAGCCCTCTGCACTGATCAGCACACCAGACTTAAGGCCAAACACATCATACTTTCCACTGACTGGATACAGATGCGCACACACTTCTCTTTCTCTCTCTCTCTTGATCCCTCTCTTTTTCGCTCTCTCTCTCTCTCTCAGTTTGCTCACAAATGGCCGTGCAGTATATTCTGTAAGTGTGTAAGCAGACACAGACATATAACCCAAACACAAGTGCACACACAGATTTCACTCTTGCACAGGGAAGCTTGAAAGTGCAGGCTCTAACTAAGTAGCCTTTAGGGAGAACAGAATGTTTTTCAGCAAGATGGATGGGCACTTTTGAGGGATTGTGTCGCAACCTCGCCAAATCTAAAATGGCTGGATCAAATTGACTTCAGACAGATGAGGCAGTCGATGTAATATTCTGTGATCTGCATGCTAAAAAGGGGGTCTGCTCTAACCCGCAAGCCGTCAAGGTCGAGCAGCGCTGTAAAAATGCAGGTAGTTGTTTGGTCGCCAGACTGAAAAATGTGACCTTGATTATTGACTGTCATGTCTTGTTTTATTGTCGTCCCTTGTCGGTTCCACTATAAAACTGTGCTTGCACTGGTGTGTTCTGCATATATATCTATATCTATCTATATCTATATCTATATATATATATATATATATATATATATATATATGGAAAGCTCATTCATTTTTTTCTAATACACGGACTGCACAGGAAGCAGACATGTTAAGTATCAGGATAAAGGCACTACACTCAGACATTTCCACACTCCTGTTTTATTTCTGCTTCACTCGCCTCAACTTGGAGTAAGCAGAAGTCGTTTTTGCATTGTGATCTCTGCTGTGCTTGGAGAGGTTGGGCCGCAGATGGTGGTTTATTGTTGCAAATAGGCAGTCTCGAGGTTTTACACCTCAGGTCAATGAATGGCTGAGCACAGTAATTTCACCAAACACTGATTACCAGATGTTTTTCAAGGAACAGCACTGGAATACTTATGAAGCCATCCTGACAGGCCCTTGTAGAATTTGTAATGCAATCATGCCTCTTTCTAATAAGACCAATTAAACAGTAATGGATGCCGGATATGAAGCCAACAACAATAATCGAGATACTAAAACATGCTCGAGTTTTTACTTCCATTGTTCCATTGCTTCCAGCTGGCAATTCCCTTGATGGTCCTCACTATTAGATGTGCACAAGTTGTCTCTCACAGATCTGAGCACTGTCTGACTTACAGTAGCATAGACCTTAAGGGGTTGATTTTCCTTCTTTACAGTGGAAAAGGTGCATTTCAGCAAAATAGCGAATTGTGCCATGCACTATAAAACTGATGACTAGCTTGTGAAACTCCTTGAATGTTCTTTCTACATGGTAACAGTGACCTGTGGTCCCCTCTTAGGCTCTCCAGAGGATGGTGGCAAACCATTTCAGTGTCCTGTGTGTGGGCTGGTCATCAAGCGTAAGAGCTACTGGAAGAGACACATGGTCATCCACACAGGCTTGAAAAGCCACCAATGTCCCCTGTGTCCTTTCCGCTGCGCACGCAAAGACAATCTCAAGTCCCACATGAAGGTGAGTATGTGTGTATGTACGCATAGATAGCTAGGTAGATAGGTAGATGATGGATAGATAGACAGACAGATAGTACTGTTCAAAGTTTTAGGCTGCCTTTAATTTGTTTTTGCATCATTAAAATGAACATGCATATTTATTTCTCAGTCTCTTTTCTTTAGATACAAGAAAATAAAGGAAATATGTGCACAGCCTTAAAAGACACACAAAAAATTGAACTAAATGGGTTCTAAAGGTTAAAGTCAGTATTTAGTGTGACCCCTGACCCCATGACAAGAAGCAGCGAAAGCCGTTAGAAACACCTGGCATGTGCTGCGTGTGTTGTCTCCAATTTTTTGTGTGTAATTAATATTTTCTTTGTAATAAACTTATTATCATACTATCACTGTGTTCTATGGTATTCCATGACACGTTCTTATGTCTTGGGCCTACTGTTGGTATTCTTGTTCTGAGAATCCGTTCCAGTAATATTGTTTCCCCTGAAATACCTCTGTTGGACTTAATTTGTTAAATGGAAATGAAAATGAAAATAAAAATTTGATTGCAGAAAAAGAAGCATCTGGCATGTGTTGAATGAAATCTAGAATAAAAAAATCAGACAGTGAATGCCAAAAATTTCATTTTGTCTGAACAAAAGGATTACATACTTTAGTATGTACATACTAAACATATGTTTAGTATGTACATACTGAACAAACTAAAGTATGTACAGCAGAAAAAACCAAAGTTTCAGTAAAAACACAGCTTCTATAAACCAAAGTGGTCGTATTTAGTGTGACCTTCCTTTTACACTTAACATGTCTTTAATCCTTTTGTTCAGACAAGATGAAATTTTGGCATTCACTTGATAATTTTTTATTCCAGGTTTCATTCAACACATGTCAGATGTTTCTAACGTTTTTTTCTGCTTCTTGTCATGGGGTCAGGGGTCACACTAAATACTGACTTTACCCTTTAGGACCCATTTACTTAAGTTTTTTGTGTGTCTTTTAAGGCTGTGCACATATTTCCTGTATTTTCTTGTTGTATCTGAAGAAAAGAGACTGAGAAATAAATATGCATGTTCATTTCAACGCTGCAGAAACAACAAATCTAACAGCCGCCTAAAACTTATGCACAGAACTGTGTGTGTGTATATATATGTATGTATGTATGTATGTATCTATGTGTGTGTGTGTACATATATATATATATATATATATATATATCAGCCTCTAATCAGTACCCGTGATGAAAGAGATACAGGTTTTTTCAGGTTTACTGCATGTTTATGGACATCTCATTTATTACCAAAATTAAGCAAAAATCCTGTTGTGTGATGTACTACCTATATGCAAGTTTTCACATTAAACTATTTATAATTAATTTAATGGTAAAGCGGTTTCAATGCTTTTAGTCGGAGTAACGTCAATTTTGGAATAATTTCAATTGGTGGAACCTTTAAAATATGAGTAGTATGTAAACTGAGCCCTGAATTTGAAATGTGCTCAAATAAAGTTACATTTGAACTCAAATGGAGCTCCTGCAGCCCAATACTGTTGTCTTTGTGTCCACTCTACAAAAGAAAAGTAGTGGTTTGATATCCAAATGTGTTCTTCTCTTCCAGGTACATCAGCACCAGGACCGAGGTGAGACATTTCAATGTGAACTTTGCCCTTTCACCTCCTCCCGTCACTTCAGCCTAAAGCTTCACATGCGCTGCCATCAGCACTTCCCTCGCACGGACGTCAAGGTGAAAGAAGAGCTCACCACTGACACGGAGGGTGAGGGCTCCCTGATAGGTGACAGCGGCTCCGCAGACCTGCGAGGGGCCGAGGTGTCCCCGCTGCACTCAGACACTCAGCAGACGTCCCCTCCAGTCGAGGCTTCCTCCAATCATGTCCACATTAAGGAGGAGCCACAGGAGAGAGACCTTTCTGTGCTGTCCCCCTTTAGCATCTGCAGGGAGCGTCCTAGCAGCAGTGCCAACTCCCTGGACCTTCCTGGAGTCGGGGGAGGAGTCGGGGTCCGGTCAAGTCCAAGTGGTCCAACCACAGCCTCCCTTTTCAGCCCTGACATCACGACCAAGACGGCCACTGACCTGCTTATGAAGCTCTCAGGTAAGTGTGTGTTTTGTTAAAGTCATCCAAGAGTCTGCCAGTCTTTTAAATCAGGAGTGTAACGCCAATGGAAAGTTTTTTTTCATATACATTTCTCCATATTGTGGTATTAATGGTGCTGTTTTCTGAACTTAAATATCTTTTCTGTATTGGTATTTTCTTCATCTAGTAGTAGTAGTAGTAGTAGTGCAGTGTCAGGTCCACTCCCCTGAGATCCATCTCACAGTAGATCTTTCTGCTGCAGTCTCTCACCTCTGAATCTTTGGCCATTTTCACACTGGGTATCGGAGTCCATTTCCAAGTACGCTGGACCCCAAAGTCCACTTAATTATATCAATGTGAATGCAAACATTCTGTGCACGAGTACTGTACCTGAGTCCAGCTGGGAAGGTAGTCCTCGGTACGGACTGCGTGGATTCCAGTATGGTATGCTGCCATGTGAAACCAATCCGTATCTGAGACCGGAAGTGACCTAATCACCACGAGACCATAGTTGGCGCTCCTGTTGTCTCCTGAAAAAGCCTCGGATCCTTGTGGCACGGGCTCACCTTACTGGCCAGACCACTCTGTGATATATCAGGGACAACAAAGGTTGCTCTTCTTCACTTTGCCTCAAACGGGCTAACAGATTGACAAGTACTGCCTGTCTTGCCGCCATTGTAGACAAATGAACAGAACAGTTGCTCGGTTGATGATGTAAGGTTTGTCTTCTTCTGACTTCCATGTTTCTTGGATAGTGACAGAATTCCTTCCACGCCGCCACCTATTGTTTCGCCCCTGTAACATCCACTCGTACTTGGGCAGGGGCCACAGTATGTGTTTGTGAACGCAGTATCTGTGGGAAAGGTGTGAGTGCATCCAGGTACAGCACGGATCCAGATACCCAGTGTGAAAACACCCTTTGTTACCTCCGCCAAGGAGGTTATGTTTTTGCCGGCATTGGTTTGTCTGTCTGTCTGTCTGTCCATGTGCAAGATAACTCAAAAAGTTATGGACGGATTTGGATGAAAATTTCAGGAAATGGGGGGGCACTGATCTGCCTTGGCGGAGGTCTGCACTTTTCTAGTTTTTTTTTTTTTTTTTTTTTTTTTTTTGTATTTGCTGGACTATTGTAGATCTTGTGAAACTTGAACATTTTATTTATGTTAGTGCATACAAGAAATGATTGCCTTCTGAGCTGATATCTAAAGTTAACGTCCTTGGTGGCTTCGAAATTCAAAGGGCAATTATATAGGCCGGGGTTTTTGTTTTATTTCTCTTTAATTCATTTAAGAGATTTGCCTTTCAAACTCAGTCAGTTTTGATGGCCTTGATGGTTTTATTAGAAGTCTGTAGTTTACGGGAGAGATGCTGAGGAAAGATGCTATTAAGTATTAGTATGTGAGAGCATACTTAGTAGTGATAAATTCATTGTATAATTTTCCTGTTTAAATATCAGTTATTACAGGCTCCATTGCTGAGAAGAAAAAAAGCAACTAATCACACAAATCATCTGATTGAATGTTTTTTTTGTTGTTGTTTTTTTAATCTGTCAACAGTCTTATTCATGCTGTTGTTCATGAAAATGCTATAGCCGACAATGGAAAATAAGTGTTATAAGGAGAATTCTGTTTTTCAGCTTCAGCTTACAAGACGGCTGTGCCTACCTCTCTGAAGCGTTATGATTTTGAGAAAGACATGTTTGCAAACAGACACTATTGGTGTGACCTCAGAAGTCCGCAATTGTATTGTTACAGTATTTTTATCCCAACTTGACTTTGTAATTTCAGTCACTTTTATAAAAAGCAGTGCAACTGTACCTAAACTTGAATCTGAAGACATTCGTGCTGATCTACAGCTAGATGTTGTCTCCTCTTTGCCCTAAGTTTTGTTTTGATTTCTCACTGTCACCAGAAATAACATTCGTAAGAAGTTTAAACGGTTTTATGTTTATCATCACAGGTCAAGGCTGCAGTATTTCTCTGTGAGCTGCCTTTAATGGCTTTTTAAGAAATGGGAGCTTAAAATGCAACGTTAGTCAAAGTCAGAGCTGTAGTGAATAGATGGCTTTAGATTTTGACAGTGACAAATACATTTATATGTTATGGACTGTTCAAGATCTCTTCACTGTTATTCATTAAATGGTAGATTGAAAAGACGTAGTTTACAGAATCTGTGGCAGTGCATGATGCTGGGGTCTTGGGCAGGTCGGGACACATGCACTGTGTTTAAACAGTTGTTTTAGTTATCTTAGATTGTTGTATTGAGGATCTCAGGCATGCCTTTGTACAGTTTTGTGCAGACCATGGTTGGCTGCTGTGTCCTTTCCCATGAGTATGATAGAAAAGTTGCCCATGGACTTTTAGCCTTTCCACAGTTTTCTCTCAAGTACCACATGCTTTTAGCTTGTCAGGACAGCATCCGAAGACTTCAGCTCGCCCATAGGACACTGATTTGAGAAAGACATGACTCTGTCTAATTGATAAAGTAGATATGGGATGTTTAAATTTTTGCACCAGGAGCTATGTCTCTCCATAACGTTCAGTATAAACAGACAATCTTCATAACAGCTGTTTTCTAATCAGCTGTTGTATATTATTTACAGGAAACAGTCCTCCATACTGTTCATCACATCATGAAAGTTGTGGTTCTGTTGGATGTGTATTCCTGATGAGCCTATGGACCAACATGTGTTTGTGGGATCCTTGCATTTTGCTTTCACATTGCGATTTTTTTATCCTACACAGCTGTCATCAAACTTTATTAGTGTTGTCCAGCTTGACTACATTCACATTTTATTAATAAAGGTTACATAAAGGTTATAAGACATGGCATCATGTCTTGTCAAGACCCTTAATGTGTATTTATCTGTTCTTTGATTAGTTTCTAGCCTGAAAACATTCCTGTAATTTTCACCAAAAACTTGTCCAGCAAAATGGGAATACAGTCACCCAAAGGTTATGATGTATAGCATTGAAAAGCCATATTCATAAGTTGATATATCTTAGTAGTCAAGTAGGAACCATGCACAAATGGTGGATTCACTGGGCTTCTTTATCATACACCTTTTTTGTGTCCTGACATTGTGTCTTGTTTGATGTTGTAAGAATTCAGCAACTTGTTTATACTGAGGGTGTTTATGAGTTGATGGAATATGGAAAGGGAAGAGCCATGATTTACATAAAGATGACATGAAGCATTGAACAAAAAAAGGGTAGACTGAGAGTGTTCATATATTGAGCTTTACTGGTTTTTAAAGTAAAGGTTCAGTGGCGCTAACTTAACTTGTGAAATGAGCAAGCCTTGATATATTGAAGTGCATTTCTTTCACAAAGTACAATATTGTGCTTTCACTTGTACCCGCTATATAGAATATGTGCATAAAAATCAGCTGAAGTACCACAATGCAATACTAAAAGTCGTGACCTAAAAAAGCCCGTGAATGTAGCTGGTTGGACAAATGTTGTGTTTTGGAACTCTATTTGCCCACAAGGGTTTATCCCTATGCTAAATGATTTTACATTTTCAATTTTCAAGTAGTATCTGGCCAGCTTGTGCTTGATTTTCTTTTCTTACTTCTTTGTCAATTTTTGAAGAAAGAAGAAAACTTTGAAAAAACCACGCTTGCCATGCTGTAGTACACTCTCAGTTGTATGCTCTTAACCACTGATTAGCTTCACTTAGAAGCTCGGAGTAAATGATTTGCTCAAGGGCAGTTTGGCAAAAGACATTAAGGGATTAATTTCTTTCACCCACATTTTGTCAGTTGTCAGCGAAGTTGAAGATCTGTAACCTCTAGGCATCCTTCCCCATCTCCCAATGTACTGTAAGTGTGCATTACATATCTCCTTTCATGTGCGTAGGTATTCAAAGTGAATGGTAATGGTTAACTAAAACCATACATTAAGGCTTGTTTTCATTACTTTGGTATAAAAAAATATATAAAATGAAGCCCTTTTTCACCCTTTTCAAAATGAAACTCACACTGTAGTTTGATCACCAGCTGTCTTCACCTCATGACCTATAGGTCCACCCACGGTGCAGTTTAAAGATTAGTGTCATTTTTTTCCTACCGTAGGTAAAGTTTGACATTAGCTCTATAAGATAATGATACAGCATTATTTTAACAAACTCGACAAACATGCTGCTCTAAGGTATACTTGGACCAGACCGTGTTTAGATGCATTTCACCATGTTGCAAAAACATCAAAAGATGAGCTTCGTGATGATGGCAAGATTGATGGAAAAAGGTTGACCGAGGTTCAGCATTGAGGTCGAGGCTACGGCTGCCACTCTTCCACTTAATGCTGTGTAATTAGATTGAGATCTTGAGCAAGGATGGGAGGAAAAAACCCTGGGAACATTAGATTAATTAAAAATTTATGCATAATTCATAATTAAAAAGGAATTCATAATTTGAAATGATTAGCACCCTCAGCGCCATCCTGTGACCCCGCCAGGATGCACGGGGACTGGGCCAGCTTAGTTAACTCCCCCTCGATCTTGCACAACCCAGCTCCACACGAATGCCCCCTGGGTGCCAGTTACACTTCACTCCCAGACTGCACAATCAAGCCCAGGCAACTCCCAGAGGAGCCAAGATGGCTCCTCGCAATGTCAGTCCAGTGTCAAGTGGCGGACATTTTAGTCAGGGCATCATTCAAGGAGAATGAGGAAGGAAATGAAACGACAGGATGAGAACATGTTAAACTTGAATGCACGATGATTGGTTTTAATGAATACCGGCTCTTTGATCACTTTGTTTAGGGGGGTGATGGTGACGGGGGTGCGTGCTGTTAGAGAAACAGGGTTGTAAAGCTGAGAAGAACTGAGCTCAGTTCTTTGTCAGACTTACCAATGCCACAGAGCAGCCAAGGAGGGAGAGGTGAGGAAGTTCCTCCTGGGACCTCTAGACTCTATTTCTTTTGACCTCCCTGCCAACCCAGATTGAGTGTGTACACGAGCAGCTCATCCCGTCTGCTTTTACACTGCTGTCTCAGTGCCTCAATCCCACAAGGCCTCTGAGAGGGGGAGGGGAGAGGAGAGAGACGAGGTGGTGGGGGGCAGATAAAGTGACAGCAAGTTAGAGAGAGGGAGAAAGTGGCAAAGAGGGAGTTGCATCGAGTTCCCCAGGCATAAAAAGCCGGTGAACTCTTCCTGACCTCTGACATAATAAGCATATCATTTTTTGGGCTGCACTGCTTCCCATTGAGTGTCATACTGATCCCCTTTGATTTTTATCCTTGCACGCTGACACAACCGTTAGCTATCCAGTGTGATCCACATTTTGATTCAGAGATGAAAGCCACCGAGGCACTTTGAAATGCACAGGTCCTACCCTGTGCCCAGTGGACCCTGAGTTAATAATGACAGTGGGCACAGCACACCCTCCAAACGCCAGTCCCCCCTCCCCCCTGCTGCGGTGACACAGGCACAACGAGCTTGACCCTGGCTGGGTGTGAATAATTGGCATGCAGGGGGTTGTGGGAGGTGTTGCATCTGTCATGATGCTTCTGCAGTTGTCTTATTTATCTTTTTCCTGGGAGAATATCCTGCATGTGATGCTTTGCTAGTGTGAAATGAGCCACAGGCAGAATTTTAACACTGTACATGGAAAACATGGATCTGTTTTAAAGATTTTTATGGAACACATTCATAACCACTTTGTTTTCTTTTAACTTAGACACCATTAACACAGCTATAGGGATGCGATATCATGTCTTCATGTAATGGGACTAGTGAGCTGACAAACCCTTTTAATTGTTTAAAAAAAAAAAAAAACTGACGAAGAAACAAATCTAGTTGCCTAAGGATTTTTCTTTAAATTGTCGAAAAGCACTTTATAGAAAAAAAAGAATGTCAATTGAGCATGACACATTTTGTGAAATTTATATATTTTAAAAATGTTACTATTTCCATGAGCCTTTTCTAATGCAGTGCTTCATGGACATAATATCCTGATTGAAATGTAGGTATGGGGTGTTACAGGGATGACAAAAATATTTTTGTGTTCATCTGGAAGTTAGCATTGCTTTAGTTCCTTTGAGAGAAAGACACTGGGAATTGTTCTTTGGCTTTTGAATTATTGCAGAAAACAAGCTCAGCGGCAAACAAAAAATTGGATGGCTTTCCCATTTTGTTCAGCAATGAAATATTCTCAAATGAGATTCATGATTTTAGATTCTAAATGTACCCCCCCCAATAAATAAATAAATAAATAAATAAAAATAACAATAATGGACTATAAACAAACCAAACAATGGTTGCATAACTTAAATGGCTGATTTCGTACATGTTGCTTTTCTGTATTTATATTAAAGTTGTTTAGTCTGGGTTATTATAGGATGTACTGACTAGTGCACACTGCTGGTCCTGAAGACAAATTTAGTTTCATGTAGAAATGTGGGATGACAATAAAGAACCTTGAACCCTGAAACATTTACTTGTAGCACAACCTGATCTAGCAAGTGAGTGCAATAGTTTGCAAGTGCTCAACATGTCTGTGATCATAACGGCAGACCAGACAACAGATGAGTGTTTATGTTTACCTTTTAATGTCCCACACAGTCACTTGTGAGCAAATGCCTTTTATTGCATGAAAATCTTCAAAATGTATTATGTTTTACATTGTAGAGTAAAACATGAAAGTCACTTCTGTTTGTTATCCGCAGATCTTATTTAAACCACCTAACCATAAACCCATCGATTTTGAGACGATGGAAGTGGGAAGTTCATAATGTTCAGCATGCTAACTCATCTCCAGGCTGTAATATTAATCTCTGTGCATTCTGTAGACATTTGCCGTGGTTAGGGGTTATGTGTGTTGCTCCAACCCTTCTGATATGAAGATGTAGAATTTTGAGTTGTCTAGTGTTGACTTCTTTTCTAGATTTAATCTGCATGTCCGTTGCCTTCCAGCTCTGTTCGAGCAGACAAAGGCAGGCCTTTTGTGTGTGACCTCTGGTCCATACATCCCCACTGCAGCCATCAGTATCACTGTCCGGTGTCTAGCACACTGTCAGCTATTGTTGGGTTCTCAACCTGCCCCACGTAGCCCTGTGCTTTTTTTTTTTCTTTGGGAGAAAACAGCAGCCAATTGTCAGAGGGGGAGCAGGCTGGTGTGACAGAGGTGGAAAGCTAATGAAGTTATTTGACGGCAGCCCTGGCCACGGAGCGAGAGGTGAGTCGGAGTGGACAAGCGCCTGGCAGCGAGACGGATGAGGGGCGAGAGAGAAGCGTGGCGAGGGGGGAGAGAAACAGGGAAAAGAACGCCGATGGAAGTAGCATTGGTGGCAGGTGTCAGAAGGGTGTGATAACATGGAGACAAAACTGATAGCATCGTCAACCCAGAGCTCGAAGCGGCCTTACAGTATCATGCACACAGAGCTGACATTGGCCTGGGTACGTACTCAACACAGGCAGGAAGCTCACAGAAGAGAAGCCCAGTCACCCAGAGATGCCCATCTCCTCCTCCTCAGATCTGTGCTCGCTTCACAAGATGATGTGCCAGAGCCTGGATGCTCATGATGGTATTGTTATTGTGAAATTCTGACAGACAAAAGGCTAAAGTGTAAGCTTGGCATTGTAGGCCGAACTGTTCCTGTTTGTACTGTGCTCCAGCTTTTTGTTATTGAGCCATCAGCTCGGAGGAATAAAAAACATGCCCATTGGATTAGGCTACTAAATAATTCATTGGGCTCTGTAACATAGATTCTGAGTGGAAATACACTCTATTTATAGCGACGGTCCAAAAGGTCACTAGAGTGGTGTGACTTTGTGTGTGAGTGCACGTCCTGGGGTTGTTTTTGTTCTCATAGGAGAGGAGTTTAAGGATCTAAGTTTGTCGTTTGAGTCGGGATGGTTTAGTGGTTTTATGTGTGGCACAGCTTTTGACGCAGTATGACACATGTTGTATATGACAACATGAAGGTTCCTCAGAAGACATAGATAAGTATGTGTCTGTGCAGGTAATTATGATAGTGTATTTTAATGTGTGTTTGTAAGGCAGTGACCAAGTGCGCTGTCCCTGTCTGATCCGACATGGCCCAACACGCCTCTAATTAGAGGACGTCCTTCCAGGTGCTGACCAGGTTATACTTAGCCTGCCCGCTGACATCTGACTGTGTGACATTTCCAGCTGGTGCCGCGTGCGACCCTGCGCCACTGCCCCTGAACTTGAAGGTCATCACCCCCCTCCTCCCCTTCCTTCCTCACTGTTCAACCTCTTCCTTCTCCCCCTTTTTGAACTACAGCCCCCGCTCCGCCATAGTGTGGCACTGTGGCATCGTGGTACTACATGGGTGGTCAAAACACCAACACCTGTCCCCTTTTCTGCCCCGTATCCCCTGTCCCTGAGCCCTCTATCCCCCCCGGCATAGATCATCATTAATCAGAGGGGCTGGAGCCGGCACAGATTGATGATGCGGGCAGGGGGCGGCGGGCCTGTGGCGGTTAGAGATGTTAGGTGAGACGGTAGGGTGAGGAGCGGAGCAGATCTCTGCTGGGGCCAGAGGAGACTGGACAGCAGTCTGCCCAAGAGTGATAGCCTCTCTTATATCTACACCCGACCTGTGTGTGTGCGCGTATGTGTGTGGTGTGACAGAGTGAGCATGTGCAAAGGTGTCCAAATTCTATCATTAACTGCAGGTGCTTCATGGCTTGCATTGATATACATGCAGATTTGCAAACTTCTGGTGACTTTTAATACTAGTGAAATTACCATTGTTGTCCAAATTAACGTGCATTTTCACAATAATTTAACATATTTAACAAAATGTGAATGTAGCTGTGTTAGTTTACCCTCTGACCTATGACTAGTGTTGAGCAGTAGGATTGTCACAAGTAGCAGCATTACTTGTTTACCTGTAATTCAGTCACAAATAGTTGTGCCATTGCTCTTTTCTTTTTTTTTTTTTTTTTTTTTTTAATTTGTATTTTATTTCACTTTTACAAAAAAAGAAATTCCTTTACATGTGGAAAATTACCTTTTTCAATACAGATGTTTCCATATATAGATATACCTCCACATACTCATGTAACCTGCCAACAAGCATGTAAAATAATATATAGAAATAAAAAAATAAATAAAATAAGATAAAATAAATAAAAATAAAAACAACAAAAATCACAAACTTTGTAGCATTGAACCAGGGTGTAAAAACAAAATCAATTTCCTTCAACTAGTCTCTCACCAAGGTGCATATAAAATGTTGGAAGGTACTAATGACTACTGAAAAGTAGCCTACATAACCAACAGTAAAATTACTTCCCCTATACAAAATCTGATCTATGTTGTCTTACATAATGTAGCCATCCTTCCCATATATCTCTGAACTTATCGACTTCCAACCTAACATATGCAGTAACTTTCTCCATTATATAAATATTGAGCATAACATCCTCCCATTCCTGTGTGTTGGGCACCAGACTCGTTCCCCATCTCCTGGTGATTGCCTTTTTACTGGCCAGCAGCATTATTCTAGTCAATTTGTAGTCATCCCTTCTCAAGAGATTTACAGAATCAATGTTTCCCAAGTACAAAATTTCAAATATTAAGGGGGTTTCAGTATCTGTTACTTCATCTATAACCTTTTTTATTTGCCATTGTTCTTTTCTATGTCAAAAAGATCTCTTGCTACGCTATTTTAATGATCGAGTTGTGTGGTAGTGTCTACACAAATAGCATTTTCCATAATATTGTAAAAGATTAAAACATTGCAAAGCTTTCTGTTCTTATCTGAAATAAATCAACATATCATCAACTTGGATTCATCATAATGTCTAATCAGTGACTGACTGAATAGAGGAAAACAAACCGGAACTGTTCCTACAGATTCTTCTCAGATTCTGAACAATCAGCTTGTACTTTTTTCGTATTTGCTGGTCTATTGTGGACCTTTCAGAAATCCATATGGTTCTTGAAGCTATGGGAAGGTGGAACTCATGTGTCGGTGTAATTTTCATTTGTGTATGTATGTTCCTGCCTCCTGCTGATGGCCTTGGTCAGGGGTGTCAAACATACGGCCCGTGGGCTAAAACCGGCCTGCCAAAAGGTCCAATTCAGCCCATGGGATGAATTTGTGAAATCCATAAAGGGTGTCAAAATCATTTTAGTTCAGGTTCCACATTCAGCCCAATTTGATCTCAAGTGATTCGGACCAGTCAAATACTATCATAATAACCTATAAACAATGACAACTCCAAATTTTGGTCTTTGTTTTAGTGTAAAAGAGGAAAATGATATGAAAATGTTTACATTTACAAAGTGTCGTTTTCACAAATACAAACAACCTGACATGTTTAAGAGAAATAAGTGCAATTTTAACCATATTCTGCCTGTTACTAAATGTTTTGTACATTTGTAGATCCACCTCTGATAAATTATGTTTAAATGACATAATACTGTTAAAATTGTACTTAGAGAAATTTCCGGTTGTTCATGTTGTTCATATTTTTTAAAGAATAGTTTGTAAATGTAAACATTTTTAGAATGTAATTGTACTTTTTTCATTCTAAAATACAGAGTTGTCATTATTTATTGGTTATTATGTTATTATTTTACTGGTCCGGCCCACTTGAGATCATATTGAGCTGAATGTGGCCCCTGAACAAAAATGAGGACCTGGGTTTGTTCTTACTTCAATTAGTGGACATAAAAAATCTGCCTTTTAAACTGACAGCTTCATGACCTTGAGGGTTTCATCGGAAATCTATAGTTTATAGAAGAGAATCTGTGTTTAAAGTTTACATTATGTTTTATGCACTTAATTAGGGCAAAATGTAAATAAAATTTTCAGTCCTCAGCAGTCCTATTAATTATTAGTATTATATTACTATAAACACCAGTTGACTGTTGTCGGTGTCTCATACACTGCTCAACATCCTCCCTGTTTGGAGCATGAGCTCATGAATTCATTTTAAAATGGTATCAAGTACACATCCTATCACAACTCTATTATACTGTCGGAAAAACAATTTTAAAGGGCAGATATTTTTGCAATTAACAAAGGAAATTATAAAAATAAAAAAGCAACCCCAGCCACATTTAGTTGTTATTGTTCAACTTATGTGGTGGTCCACCTTGTGAACTTCACCATAGCAACGAGGCACTGCGTATTAACTTGAAAAAGTCCAAATCACATATCACATCGCAACAGTCACAGCTGCTGTCGCATCCAAATTGGCTAATTTATTTTTAAACAGAACAAGATAGCGGTGCAGAGACTTAAACAAGGTTTCACGCAAAGTTTTTACAAGTTTCTTTATAATGAGTTAAGGTGGTTTTAATCATCTGGTCAACCAAATTAGGTTCAAAGGTCACACGCCTTGTTAGAAATATATGTATTTTTCATTATTAGATTTTATTAAAATAAAAAAAAAAACCTGTCAATGCAGTAGAATACATGTGATACAGACATATTCTTGATACTACAGTCACCGGCAGGTTAAGCTGAGTTCTATGTACTTTGCCTATATGGTATATTTGTTTCTAAAAAGTGTATGATCCACCTGCAGGAAATAGGGATGAAAAAATAAACCTTCTTCTGATGTATTCACTGAAACTACGACAAACTGACAAAAAGATTGAATTTGCAACATACTTCTACAGCTTAAGTTCAGTGTTTTATTGTATTTTTAGATTCAACAGCACTGAGCTGAAGACTATGTAGACCTTCATTTTAGTGCAAGAAACACACTGAGGGACACAAAGAGAGGCGCTTGCCCTGCTGTTCTTTTCTTGGCGGCTATCGGAAGTTGCTCCATGTCTAATTATTAATTATTCATCTAAGGCGTATTAGATGTGGCCCAGTTTCTCTTGAAGATGACTTTAGAGCAGAGGGATCCATGTGACAGTTCACTCCCTAACCTAGGCGATATACTGCAGAGATTGCAGATAAGGCTTTAGCTGATTGCTATCACGCTTCACAGAAGTACAGGAATTATTTCATGTCCTAATGTCTGAAGTGGATTCAGACGATGTCAGAGGTAAAGAAAGTTAGAGGATTCAGGCTAAAAGTAGAAAGTAGCTGAGAATGAAGTATGCAGTAATTATTCAGATGGGGAGGTGGAAAGAAATGAATCTGTTAGTTTGTTGCTAAAGCCCTTAGGGCCCAGAGTTGGACAGGCATGAGGTGACGCCCTTTGTGTTGGCCTCTAGCTACCTAGCCGTGGTATCTGTTGCTGTTAAAATGAAATATGTTCAGTTTTAATTTGAATTTTAATTTATTATGCTCGCGTTTTATTGTTTTGCTTCTCTGGTCCTGTCCACTCATTTTAACCCTTAAAGAACCAAATATCCACTGGCGACCAAAAGCATCTACTGTTTAATACCTGTAGGTCCTCTAATCCTATCAATACATGTAAATAATTAGTGTAAAATGCAGTTCGTCATCTTTTCATGGTCATGAGATATGACCCATTTGGACGTTCAGAGGCTCCGTAGTGAACGTGGAAACACCGTCATCCTCTACAACATTGATTCACCAGTAAAACCCATGGAGTTGGATCAATGACAGTGGATGGAGACACTTGTTAAATGGTATATTTTGTTGAGAAAAGTCACTATTTCTTAGTTTTCTCCTTTAACCTTTGAATTTACTCTGAGTTTTCATGAACATCTACACGATCTGTGATTTAAATTTATAAAAATACATGATTTACACAAAAAAAATACAAAATACAGAGGATAATATTAACTTCAGAAAGATTAAATGGGGAGAAAAATTAATTTGGGAGCTGACACAAGAGTAGTACTGGGTCTTTAGGGGTTAAGGTTATATAAAATGATGCAACCACTTGTCCTTCTTAATTTATCCTCTTTTTTTTTTTTTTTTTTAATCACTTTGTCTCTTTGTTGCAGCGGCCAACCAGAGAGAGACAATGAAGTCTCCATTTCACCTGAAGGAAGAGCCCAAAGTTGAGGAAGCACTGAGCCCTAGACCGGCTTCGCAGTCCCAGGTCCAGCCGGGCTTCCCTGCCACATTCTGTCAGGACGGATCAGCAGGGGCAGCCACGGTCACAGAGCGCCCAGGGCCACTAAAACCGAGGGAAGGAAGCCCCATGGCTAAGAACACCCTGCTGAGCCAGGATATCAGCGTCAAGGTGGCCTCGGAGCTACTGATTAAGCTTTCAGGTAGGGTGTATATAGATCTGTGCAACACTCACCCCTCAATTCTTTAGTACTCCATTTAATTGTATTCGGGATTCCAGATAACAGTGCTCTTCTAGTAACACTGGCAGTCCCTACTGAAAGTTCCAGGAGCATGAGCGCAAACTTTTAAATCGACATGCAATGCACATTTCAATCCCATTTTTCCATATTATGTTTATTTTATCAGGCATTTTATCGGTGTTATTTGAGTAAAACACAGCATTTACGCACAATTTTGCACCTATATTATTATTATTATTATTGTTATTATTATTAATATTATTTTTATTATTGTTGTTGTTGTTGTTGTTGTTGTTATTATTGTTATTTTTATTTATTATTATTATCATCATTATTATTATTATTATTATAATTATAGCAATTAGAAAGTAATTCAAAAGAAATGCAAAGTATGCTTTTTTGTAAATCATGTCAACACACCATTAATCTTTCTTGTTTAACACACCTGTAAAGAATATTTCAAGGTTAAACACTCTATTCAGGCTAATATGGAATGGCTCTTTAGATGATGATTATCTTATTATTATAGTGTTTAATTAGGAGTGTTTTTTGAGGTAAAGGATGATTCACTCTCTCCAAAGTAGTTCTAGTTTTAGACCACGCATTTTGTTACTGGTACTGTTTTGTTGGTCTGCTGTTCGTGTTTCATATCAGCCAATTGCTACTCATGGGGGTAGCTGTAGGTCAAAGGTTATGCCTCTGATTGCCAGTTTGCTGTAAATTGTTGTTCTCTACGGTAAGCAAAGGGTACCAGTGAGAAAACAAGACGTGTATTTTCACTAAGGCCGCTAGATTTATTATCATGTTCCAATTGCATGTCTTCGTTCATTGTCATTCATCCTTCATTTTCTTTCTGCAGAGCTCCCTCTGTACATATATATTTTATTTCACTTTTTATGAACACAGAGCAGTATGTTGAGGATCAGTGCCGCTTTGTTTTGCATTGTTTTTCTGATGTCCCGCTTCAAAACGATACCATCAAATGTCAAACGATCTACTCGCTACGTTGTACTTTAACACCCAACCCTGACTTACCTGTTGTTCCATGGCGCACAGCTAAACAATAGAGTTTTGACAGACATAATATCTTGGTTTAGCCTTTGCAGCTTCTGGTCTGAGCTCAGCAAAAAGGTTAGTAACAAGTCCCCAGGCAAAGACTTCATCCTTCATTTTATTCACTTGACTTTTTATATCTTTTTTGCAACTGTTGCTGCTGCTGTTATGCAAATAGTTTTCAATTACTGTATCCTTTATGTGACTGTTATATCAAGCCAAATTCAATGTTTTTTTTTGTTCCCCATAAATCACTGTTGAAAAAGCCAGGTCTAGATGTTGAAGAGTGCTACGGACAGGTGTTTATCTGCTGTGGGCTGGTTGGAGTGCATCTCTCAGGCAATCAAGAATGGAATTTGTTGAAGTATGTATTAGTCCGTATCAGCAGAGATGTGTATCTGGAGCTAAAATTGATATATTTTCAACATTAATTGCAAAATGAGAAAAGATGAGATGGTGTCTCTGTTATTTGACACCTCTCGACATTGGAATAGTCAGTATACTGATGTTGTAGAGGCAGTGAATTTACAGTGTGACCGACTTGTACATACATATATGCATTCGTAAGTGTTAAAAATCACAAAGCAAAATAGCGATCTGATGGTGGCGCAGTGGGGCGTTGCTCCATCTGCAGCTCTTTATCCTGTGCCAGTGTGTGCATGCTTGACAGACACCTCACACACCGGTTGCCATTGTTCTCTCTGGGTCGACTGGTGTTCACAGTGACTCATGCTGGCTGGGAGCTCTGTGGTACTACACGTGCGCTGCTCCACTGCCTGCCCCCAGGTCACGTTTCACTGTGTGTGTGTGTGTGTGTGTGTGTGTGTGTGTGTGTACACCTTTCTAAAGATGAAAAAAAAAAATTACATAAATACAACTAAAATCCAAACAAAGACCCATATAAGACAGTGGAAGTCTGAGAGAAAATGGAGACTAATGTAGGCAGTATGCAATTCAACCACTCTACTATACCTTACTGTTATCCCCCTTTCTCCCCCCCCACCCCCACCCCCATCTTTTTCTACTGACGCTATCCAGCCAGTTTATTTGCTCCTCAAGCAGCGTGCCCAGCGTTTATCCCCTCCCATCACTTACACCAGCCTCTGCAAGGTTGACCTGGGTTAGGGAAAGATGCTGCAGCGTTCATCCGTCCGCTGGCTCCCTCTGCCCCCTCACACAGTCCCTGGAGCGCAGTGCCGTCCATCGCCATGGCAACAGCGGGGGCGGTAGATGGAGAGGGCTGTCTAGAGTGACAGCCTTGACAAGAGTCTGGACCCTGAAATGACCCTGGGGGGAAGGGAAGGAGAACGAGATGGCGAGGAGGGGAAGAGGAGGGAGCCAGGGAAAGGTCAATGCCTTTACAGTCACGTGCAATTACGGTCATGAGGTTCAAGGGCATCCGCTTTGAGACCTTTCTCCGTCCCCTGGTAAAGGTCAGCCACAGAACACAATAACCCAGTAAGGATGCTTAAATAGGGAAATCACATGAGGGGAGGCTGTTTGTCTGTTAAAACGCGCTTGTTTCCTCGGTCTTACTTGTCAGTACAGCAAACGGACGTAGCCTAATTAAATTTCTGCTGCTCATCCTTCCTCAACCATGGCACCGGACAGTCAGAGCAAGTGAGGTTGTCATCATTACTGAACATTGTGCTGTAACATGAGTTGCATCATCCTTTAACTAGGTCACTTCTTGCCTTCACCCCCCCCCCCCACCACCACCACCACCTCTTTTCTCTTCTTCCTTATCAAACATTGGTTGTACAGTCGCCTTGCTAAGCGCTACCTCCCCCACATCTGTTTAAAACCAGGCTGCTGGTGTCTAGGGGCTAATTACGCCAGGCTAAATAGTCCCTGGCGCCACTGGCTAACGTGGACTAGCAGATGGCCACTGGTGTCGCAGGGCAAGGGGAACATGGCGTCACAGAAAGGGTGGTGGTGGTGAGGATGGGGATGGGGGGGGTACAGGGCCCCTAGGTGGTGCCCTGGCAGACTGGCATCGTGTGGGTAACAGCCGTGCCACCCACTCACCATCCAGCCACCCTCACTATAGGTGTGAAATCACACTTTGTACTTGCTTAACTCATTCCTCATTCCTTGAAACAGGCCGCCCATCGCTGAGGACATCGTACAGGCCCTCTCCCCTCTACTGTACTCATTACCCACTTAATAAAAGTTGTATTAAGCAATTTTTTACACTGAGAAGCAGAACAAATCTTAAGCTTATACATTTTGTGAAGATTTTTTACCAAACAATAACCTACTTACAGCAGATTCCCAGAAGACACTTATTTTCTCGCTACCATTTAAATTAACCAAGGTTCTGTGTGTAACATCCAGAAAACCCAGGTTATTAATATCATCGGTGGCCTTAAAGTGAACTGTATTCACCCTCCTCTTGCTCACACTCATTTGTGTACTTGTATGCTTTCACAAAGTTTGTGTTGCGGCCAAATCCCAGCCTCTACTCAAAGGTCTAATCACTGAAACCTCACAGACATAACTGAGAATCTTCAAACATGGCGTGAGATGTGTTTGTACTGATGTAGTTCAGGTGGTGTTCTAGCCACATGGCAAGCACAGAAACTAGAACATGTTGCCTTTGAATCTATATTGGCCTTGGGGATTGTTATCTCTAATGCTTAAGCAAGAGTTAGGGTTCTATTAAAAGGATGGTTGTTAGATGGGTAACTGATGTTAAACAGTACGTATTGAGAGACTGCAGGATCTTGATAAAGTATAAAATGGAATGGGAAAGTACGTTACCTTGAGGACACTGCAACATGTTATACTATTGAGGGTTTGGGACTCTTTATTTTATATTTTTTACTCTCTTCTGGACCATCGTACTGACTTGAACAACTGAATGGACTAGACATAGAAGTCAATTATCAATTTATTTATCAAAACATCAATAAGCAAAAATTTAAATAAATGGATGGATAATATTCCATATGAATTCTTGTGCCTTTTATGTAGCATCTTCAATCCCTTTTCTGGTTGCTCCTTCCATAGTTGTTGGTATTCCTGTGTTTGACAATGAACTATGGCTAATTCCCATGGGGAAAGTCTGCAGAAATGCGGAACCATGAAAAGTGTGAATAAAGGGGTAAAAATACCTGTGAGAGAGCTCTTATGCCGTTGATCATTTTGACAGTGGGACAACCCTTAGAACTTACAAACTTTGCAGAATCCATCAATGAAGTCTGAGTATGGATATTGGGATTGGGCCTGTATTATGCTGGAGATGGCCATTTGATGATGTTAGTGGACTTTTTTTCTGGCTTGTTTTTGCACACTGTTGCTACTGTAGAGGAGCTGAAGACAGGTACTGAAGAATTTTGGAACAAGCATAAACATCACATAGTTCAATATGTATCCTCTACATAAATCAGTCTGCAGTTGTCTACAAATTGTAATCTGCATTTTTTTTAGCCTCTTAACACCTGAATTTACATGCAAGTATATTAAAGAATGTATTATTTGTCTTTTTGCCTTCAAGTAGATGCTAAATAAAGTGGAGGTTGTTAATTTAATTAGGTTGAGTTTTGGGTATGTTGCATATTTAATGCAACAGACATAAAAAAAAAAACTTATTTTCTGGTCTCAGGCATAGTTTTATTGATGCCACATTATTTTCAGTGTCCCAACTTTAACACCAACTATTCTATTATCATCCAAACAAACAGAGCTCCAGCTTTCAATTTGTAACATGGGTGTCAAACTCATTTTAGTTCAGTTTCCACCGACAGACCAATTATCGTAAGGAGGCTGGACCAGTAAAATAATAACACAATAACCTATAAATAATGACAACCTCAAATTTTCCTCTTTGCTTTAGTGCAAAAAAGTGAAATTACATAATAAAAATGTTTACACTTCAAACTATCCTTTCACAAAAAATGTGAGTAACCTGAAAATCTATGAACAATCTAAGTGCAATTTTAACAATAGTATATGTCAGTTTATCATTTACACATGTACATTATAACTTACAGAACACAGTGCATCTACAGACACACAGAACATTTAGAAACAGCCATCTGGAACTGAAAAATATAGCATTTAACTTTACACATTTGGTTATATTCTATTTTGGATGAAAAAAAAATCACTTATGGATAGTGCAGACATTTTTAATTACATCATATACACAACATGTACTCATGGTTACATTCATAAACATAGGGCCATGTGTTGACAAAAAAGCTGTGATTCTACACCAAATTATAGCATTATTACTACCATTTCCCTCCCCTGGTTTAGGTAAATTATATTCTACATTGCTGCCTCCTCCCATCTTCTCAGTCTCTGGTGAAACTCTTGTGTGAAGTCCATCAACCCTCTTTCCATAAAACGTTGTGTTCATTCTGGTCTACATAAAAATAAAGGGTAGAAATTGCATTTATATCCTAGAATTTTATGTTTATAATGATTATAGAGATTAAATGGCATTTCCTAAAGAAAATGCATGCGTGAAGGCCATCTAAATATAGCACTGATCAGATAGCACTATTTTTTTTATAGCCACATGTTGCTATTATGTTGCAAACCGAAACATTCAAATAACTTAAAAAATATTTATCGCACATTGTGTACTTTAATGTATATGCTGTAGAAGCACACAATAAACTAATGAGTATTTTTATTTTGCGACAACTTACCTTAAATGCAAAAATTGATCCACTTTTATAACCTCTTTTTACGTGTCATAAGTGGGAGCTTCTGCTTCCATTAGCCGGTATGTAGGTTCTTCACCGGCTGATCAGACGTGAAACAAGTGCTTGAAAAATATTCCTAGGAAAGTGTTGAATATGCCCGAACTGTTATTGGGAGAATATATACACTATCTTGGCTGTTTCTGTGATGGAAATGGTATGTTTTGAATTTATGCCCCGCGGCGTTAAGGGGTTCAAATACATTAGGATCTATTTAAAGATTAAAAACAAAAATCTGTAATCTTCATGAACTTGTAAAGAGTGAATGTCCATGGTTTTACTTTGCAAACCATGTGTTTTCCAAATTCCAAATTATGTGTTGGTCTTGGTTTTGTAGCAAACTGAAACAGTTATGTGAAAATGTCAAGACGCCGCTGAGAAGCTGCTGTTGATTTACCGTGGCATTTGGCATTTATAGCAGCAGTGGCCTAATTTGATTAATGGATAATTAACAGTTTGTTTTTTAATTTTTTTGAACTCCAAAAATGTGGCTTTCCATTAACATGCTTGATATGATCGCTTTTGACTGTGGGACTACGTAAACCACATACACGGGCAAGTAACACCACTGTCAACTGGTTTAACTGATATTTCAGTCTTAAAACCTATTCACACATCATGTCCTTGTCCCCCAGATGTGGTGTCAAGGCTGTCTTCTCTCTATATATACCATATAATAATGGTTGAGTCTGTTGAAAGACAGAAGAATGTTCCTTACTGCCATGCATGTCATCCATCTCATCATCTTTTGAGATTTCACCCTTCAGTTGGATTTGAGCTTACTCTTTCTACAAATGGGTGTCCATGCTGTGTCGCAACATGAGTCCATTAAATCTGCATCCAAAATGCCACCAAAGGTTCATTGAAGATGGTCAATGTAGCTTAGATAATTATCAGCCAGGATGGTAAAATGAAGGCACAGAGAAAGCAAAAAAAACCCCCAAACATGCGATGGGATTCTTACATTACCAGATTTATACCAGATTAAAACCTCTGTAATTACTGCAAATTATTAGAGATCCCCAGGTAATAGTAATACAGCACAAACTGGGCTTTGCATTGTTTAGATGGTGATAACATCATCTCTTCTACACCGTTTCACATCCTTATTTTACAAAAGGCAGAATACTAACTATCCAACCTGTGAGTCAAAGCTTAAAGGTGTGTGTGGGCTTTCAGCCGCAGCCTGCTGTTGCTTGTGCGTGATTTCCTCCAGGTAAGCACAACAGATCACTGTGTGTAATGGCTCAGCGCTTTGGTGCTGTGCTTGCAACAAACAGAACACACACTCTGTCTTGTGTCCCTCAGGTAGTTGTGGAGGTTTAGGTAACTGAAGGGGTCCGGTTTCATTAAAACTGAAGCAGTGGTGGATGACGGATACCACTGATAATAACCCATTAATCCCATTAAAATGTTAATATTTCATGAGTCCAGTGAATGTAAAATGTGTTTAGTCACAGTGTTCAATGTTATAATATAATTTCTGCAGTTTTCCACCACACATTTCTTTGAGACTTGCTGATGGAGTCTCTAAATTGTCATCATTGAGACCGTGGGCAGAAAACACACGACAGAAACCGACTGTGGCAGTTTACACTAACAACAGCAGCTCATTTACTTGTTTAGAGTCAGTAGTGGCTTTTCCATAGGACATATGCGCAAAACATTACTGATATTTATGAAATGTTGAAAAAACAATAGTGCATAATGTCAGTTTTTCCATTATATCACAAATGCGATGATTTGTTTATTATTGTGAGATGTCATGAGAAGTTATTCCATAAACATGGTGGCAAACATAAATATCACATTGATTTACAGATTCATATTTCTCTAATAGCACCCTCTAGGTCCTGGAAAATGCTCACATTTGTCTGTTTTGGATCTAGAATGCTTGTGACCCCTCTATCCCGTACTAAATTTTAAAAAATTATTCGGTTTCCTCATGTCCACACATATCGTGCCATGTTTGTTTTAAAACTCTTATTCTTCACTTGTCATAACATCCACTGAGATTCGTTTTTTTTTTTTTTTGTTCATGTGACTAGTAGCGCAAAAAGGTCTTTCCATTGCATTTTTGCTCGATATAGTAATTTCACTACGCCCTAAAAACCACCTCTTGCAATCACAAAAACTTTTCATCAAAATTGTCGTTTTCCATTAGGCAAATTTGTATGCGTAGTATTATATTCGTGCAATTTGAGGGTGAATGTAAACGTGACTTGTGTAATACTTCTTTTGCACCACGGCACCTTGGAAATGTATATCATGTATGAAACCATCTTTGCAATAGTTGCTTTGTATGTGAAAACTGGGCTGCCACAAAATGCTATTTTACTTGTCAATTGTCATAGAAATAATTGGGGTTTTCCATTCATTTATGCCACTAGTATAGCACAAGGCCAAAATACTTTAATTGCACACATATGGTAATGAAGGAGAGCAATTTCTACCTGGCATAATTGACATGAGGGTCAAAAAACAGTATTGTCCCGTCACTTTAATTGATTGCTATTCCAACATTTATTTCAATATAAAGTAGCTCCTTGTTTTGGATAATCCCTTATGGTCCGACTAAAGCAAAAATTAATTTAAAAGTAAAAATGTGGGTTATTTAGCAACACTAATCTCTCAAATTGTCTCTCAAATGTCCCCTCAGAGATTTTGAATACCATGGTTTTGACCCATAAATAACTTTAATATAAAAACCTGATAACTGATACAGATCAATCTGGTACAGATTCCTATTCCGTATCTGAATCTGAATACACAAAGAAATTACTGGTAGTGACAGGTAGCAGTGAACACTATGCGCTTGAAATGGGACAGAACAGAATAACACTGTTAGAATGCCAGTCACAACTCAAAATAGTGCAAAATTATGGAGAAACAGTGATAAGATATGACATTTGTTAGTTTCTTCCAGCCCAAAAAATTTCAAGAACACATTGGCGTAATAATGTATAACAGGTGTGGTAAGAAAACTATTGTTATCCCTTTATTAGTGTAAAAAAGAGAATTCGATTTATTAATATGCACAGGCTAAATTTTGTCTTCAAGTAGGAAAAAATAAAAAACAGTTAAAACCAACTGTTAGGTTGGTGTGAATGAGGGTACAAACTAATTTTCTTTACTCTACATGAAAGCAACTGACCATTTATGCAATTTAATGTCTGGCAGTGTACTGTGTCAGCAAATCAGCATTTAAATTCACAGTACTGGTTTATTTTTACTTTATGTAAAGCTCTCCCTGCTCTGACTGTGTCCTCACCATGCCTCCTCAGTGTGGCCGCTCACTGACCTCTCTTATTCCCACCCTCCCTGCCTCCATATCTTTTTCCGTCTTCATTGCAGCCTATAGTGATGCAGAAATACTTTGTTTTCCTTCCTAGTTCTGTACGTCCAAGTGACCATTTTTGAGATGCGGTCATCTGTCCTCTTTTGTTTCGACCTTAAAGGATAAAGCGAGCTCTAGTTCACCTAGAGCTGCCATTCGTGCCAAATGTTTTTGTTAAGAGGCGACGTACGGGGCCATATCTGGCTCTTTAAAAGGCTGTTTATCAAGCATGCTGTTCTAGAGTCAGACGAAAGCCGCGTTCTGCAACTGTAGGGAGGCTGAACTACTGAGAGCTCGCTGGTCGAGGATCAATTGTAGCAGCAGCTGTCTGTGAAGTCTGCAGGCAAGGCTGCTGTGGCTCCCACATGACATGCAGTCTCCACACTGCAGCCTTTGAAGCGCCTGAACTCTTCACCCCTGTCTGAGCAGGTCGGCTAGAGAGCAGGAGAATAGAGAGATAGAGAGAGGGAGAGAGAGAGAGGAATGGGGGCTGGGAGGAAGAGATGTGGAATAACAGAGCGGAGAGAAGGGTAGACTAGGATAACAGGAGGGGGGAGAGGTGGAGAGGTTGTCATTTAGGCTCTAGCCACTCCTCATCCTTCTGTCCTCCCCCAGCTCTTCTCTCTCATCCCGCTTTCTTCTTTCCTCCCTTACCCTCGGGTGTTCTTTTTCTGGCACTGTTTGACTATTTTTTCCCCGTCTTTTACCCTCCCTCGTCTTCGTAGCTTATGCATCTCTCTCAGTACGTCTCCCTCACCGCCCGTCAGTCCAAGTGTTTGTACCTGCGCTGTCAATGCATCAAAGCAGTGCAATAAATTGACTTTGCATGCATTAAATCACTAATGGTATGTAGCTGTTCTGTCTAGGGCTTGTAGCAAACCTATTTGCGGTCTGTACTACTGAATGTATACAGAGTGCATTTTTTTTTTTTTTTTTTTTTAGCCTGTCACGTCCACATAGATTCAAGTGGACACCTGAGGTCAAAGTTGATCACTAAAAACAGAACATCACACAGACCTCCAGTCACTTTCATTTCGAGTCAAAACTTGAGTGCAGCTTTATCAAAGGCATCAAGGGTATGTATAGTGCATTAAAAATAACATTGACACACATCGTAAAAGTGTGTAGGATGCTTTACATTGCATACCTAATAGAGCTAAAATGAGTTTGTTTTTTGCAGCCCTTTACTTACATAAGGGTAATTTTTAAACAGAAGCTTTACCTTCTTTTTGCAGAGTTACCTTTAACATAACTGGCCGCCAACTAAACAGCAGGAGATGTATAAATATTGAATGCCTTTCTGACTAAGTGTACAGACTTTAAAGATGAAGTTGAACTTAAAGGTGGTATGTAACTAACTGCTCTTACTGCAGTATATATTTAAGTGCATCTGTACTAGGGATGTAACGATATGAAAATTTCATATCACAGTTGTTGTGACCAAAATTATCATGGTCATCATTGTTATCACGGTATTGTTGAAATGTGCTCAAAATGTTCAAAAAGTACTCATACACACACTGAAATAATTTAACCAAGTTGTATTTTGGAAAAAAAAAAATCAAATAAAAAAATAGGCACAATATACTTTCTGTTGGCAGAAACATTCAAATATTAACATGTAAACATCAAACATACAAATGTGCACTAAAGATTGCACCTTATGGCCATTGTTTGACCATTTTCCATATCAAGTTTGAGTTGTTTTAGGGTCTCTCTCTCTCTCTCTCTCTCTCTCTCTCTCTCTCTTTCTCTTTCAAAGTGCAGTAATCAAACATGGTTAACATGATAATTAGAATATAAACGGTAATACTAACCGTCAGGAATTTTACAGCGGTTTATCATTATACCAGTAGTCGTTACATCCCTAGTCTGTACTTTACACTAGATTTCTAATCCACGACATCTTGAAGGGATATATTTTGCATTTTACTCATCTTTTACTTTCATGTATCTCCAAATGTCTTGATTCTTGAATCTTTATAGATATCCTTCATTTAACAAAACTTTTTTTCCAAATAGCACAGACATAGATACAACAATAAAGACAGATCAAACTGACACTCATACATTACAAATAAACAAACACAGTATCTACTTACATACAATAAACAAAAATCAAGTTTAATAAAGGACAAGTTCAACAATGATTTCAGTGACAAACTGAAGGATTACGTGTTCCTTTGCTGCTACTTCTTATTAATGCTGGTATAAATAAACTCCTAAAAACATCTTGGATTAGCTTTGTCAATACATTGTGACAAAGTTAAAACTGGTTTTTAAGGTTATGAAAAGTTTACAGTGAAGCCATGAATATGATCTAATAGAATATCATCACTGTTGGGCAGAAACCTCGTGAGTCCATTTTTTGGTCTCTCTTTTTTTTTTTTTTTTGTCATTAAATGATTATGTTGGTCGGTCTTCACACTGGCCTCACAGTTTTAGAAATATATTTTTTTATCAAGATCCTTTTATTGAAGTTTTTTCAATATAATACAAGTGCAGTGCTGATGGTCTTTTTTTTTTTTTTTGGTTATAAAACGATTCTGTTGGTCAGTCTTCACATTGGCCTAACAGTTTTAGAATTTTTTTTTTTTTTATCAAGATCTTTTTATTGAAGTTTTCTCAATATAATACAAGTGCAGTGCTGAGTGGTCCTTGCAGAAATCTGAAGTAAGCATGGGTGTATATCAATCGCAGCTAGCACCATAGAAAAAAACAGAACAAAACAAACTAAAACAACAGACTGTTCATAAAATAATCCCTCCTCAGTCATTGTCAGTGCACTAGACATAATAAAGGATTACTATCAATGTTTTAGAAATATTTAACCAAGGAAAACTGTTGAAAATGACATGACCCCATTCATTTATTTTGTGTATACATTGTTTTTCCAGTTTCCTACAAAAATACCTGCTTTGGACATAAGAGGTTTCTGCCTGACTGCAACGATATGATAAATATATATGTATTGCTGCAGATTGAACTACTTAAGAGTAGGACTGCATGATATTGGAAAAAACTGACATTGCGATTTTTTTTTTTTAACCCTGCGATATATATTGTGATATGAAAAAAATACTCAGGAGGATACGATAGCTGTGTGGTGCCGACATGAATGGTCAAACAAATTAGTTGTGTCCCCTCTTCTTGTGGGAACAGGTGTAAGACACTGTCGACACAGAACACGTGTTTCAGTAGTGTCCTTCCTGTAGCTGAAATAATTCCGGATAAACTGACATTGATTTTCTTTTTGGCACCAAGTCTTTTTTTTCAGTGATTTTTCTCTTGTTCGTCGCTCATTTTTCAATGTTGTTACCAGTGACTCACTTCATGTGCAGGGGCGTGGTCTGCTTCGGCGAAGCGATTAAGAAGGATTGTGATTGGTGGATCGCGGCGCACAGTGTGTGTCAGCTACCCAGGTTGAACTTAGATGAGAACACGCTGAGTTCATTTGCCTCCTACATTGCAGAATTTCCGATGTGACTATTGCGCACACGTACATTGCGATGACGATGCTCAAACGATATATTGTGCAGCTCGACTTAAGAGTGTATAAATGAGCAGTAAAATGAATCCAAAAACATAATGTAAAAGTTGTAACAGGCAGGGACACGTTTACTGCACAATGACTACTTTTACTTGCTCTGAGTATGTTTTGCTGATACTCAAGCTGTTGAATACACAACTGTGACTTGCAAAAGAGTATTTTTGTAGCGTGATAACTGTATTAGTACTGTCACTGTAATAAAGGATAAAGGTGCTTGAGCTACAAGAACATAACAAACCCTGTAAAAACCTTTTTGTTTAGATTAATTTTCAAGTAAATCTTTTAAACTGGGAACATCTAATTTGTAATTAGCTTCAAAGTCATTTCCCTGGCTCTACATGATGGCACAAAAATGGCTCTGTAAACCGCCAAACACCAGCGTTCAAGAAGAAAGAAATGCTCTCACCAGTAAATAGTCCACTGTTTAACCTCATTTCACCCCCTTAATCCATTGGAATATTTTTAGATTGTGTTCAGATGCATTACTATAAGCATTAATATTGCTATTATTACTGAAAAGGGGTCGAAGTGCTTTCATACTGTACACACTCGAAGACATTCTTACAGACCTGATTGTGTGGCCTAATGGCAGCTGGTGTATCACAGTGGAGGCTTCATCTCTGGAGGGGATGACACATATGTACGTGCATAGACACACACTCACACTTACAGCGCACGCACACGCTGGATTCTGGCGGACTGAAGGCTGCTTTTATGGCTTCAGAACATTAGGTCACGACCCCAGCCAAAAAGCCATAGCTATTATGAGTGTGGGAGTAAGGCCGTATTTTCATTTTCATTTTTTTCTTTTTTTTTTTTTTTTCATTTTGTGTCAGGTAAACTTTAGCTGTTGATGCTCCCGACACGGGGTCATTGTGTTTATGATCAAGTATTTTTCCTTTCTGTGTCATGTGACCTGCGCTCTGTAACGGCTCTCTGGGATATGAACATCCCTGAGACTGAGAGCTCATGTACAGATTGTGTCACGTCGTCGGCGTCTTTTCTGCGACAGCATGTGTTTGTGCAGCGCTGCAGTCTGCTCAGACCTTGTTGTTAGGGTGCTGATCCAATGATGAAAGTGTCCCCTGTTTGACCCCCCCCCCCCCCCCCCCCCCCCCCCCAATCACCCCGCCCTCCCCTCTCTGCTCCTCTGCACTGCCCCTCCGTCAGCCTCTCCTAGGTTACTCTTGGACAACTCCAGCTACCTGATTAAAGGATTAGTGTGGCTGATGGTTGTCAGTGTCCCCCCACATGCTGGCTACTACCAATAAACCAGACACCTGGACCTAGGGGAGGGGGCAGCTTTTTCATCCACACAGCAGATACTCTTGCGTGTTCACAGGAGCATCCGGTGTACTATAGGTCCGGTTTTGATGTGCTGCACTGGCCTGGCTCAGCAGAGAATATAGAAGGAGGGGGGGTGAGGGGACAGGGGGAGGCAGGGTTAGCTCAGGGTCTTCTATCTCCCGCTCCTTTTCTGCCTCCCTCCTTTTTTTGCACCCCCTCCACCCGCTACCCGCTGCCCCCTGCCCCTCCCATAGCGCCCAGTGCCCTGCCAAATTCATATATCCTATAATCGCGCTGAGTCGCCGTGTCAGCAGCACTGGACCGGCCCCACTGCTTTGTCTTGTTGCTGCTTGTCACCTCACTGAGTTGCCTCCTGCCATCACTCCAGTCCAAGAGCAGTCACTTTGGAAATGCACTTATTAAGAGTTTCCTGACCCAGTTTTTGACCAGGTTTTTTTTTTTTTTCCCATATTTTTTCTCCCTCATCATCCAGTGGAGTAAGGATGTCAATTAGTAAATGATGAAACCGCCTTAGCCAAGTCTTAATCATTGTGATATATATATATATATATATATATATATATATATATATTTTTTTTTTTTTTTTTTTTTTTTTTTAAACAAATGTCACAACTTTGATTGCCAACTGTTTTGATAGTTGATTATTCCACATTCCCTAATTCTAGATTGTTATATTTTCTGTTTTTTTTCTTCTTCTATGACAGTAACTAAATATCTTTGGGTATAAACCACATAAAACATTTGAGGATGTTTTGTGTGTTTGGAAACTTTGCCATTTTCTAAAATTTGTATGGAATAAATACTAATAAAATAATTGACACATTATTCAACAATGAAAGTAATAGTTTACTGTAGTACCTTCATTTTTTTTGTTTTTTTTTAGTTTCAGTTTAGTTTTTACAGTTTTCTTTTTTTGCTATTAGGGAATTGGGTTTTTATTTTATTTTAGGTTTTTTTTTTTCATTTTATTGTCTTCTTTCTTATATCCTTTTATTAGGCATGGACATTTTAATTACGTCGACAAATCCAGCCCTTTTTAGTCGAGTTTTTATGTTTTTTCAAACTCCAGTAATCATATGCAAAATGGTGCCATAGTTCCTCTGTAAAGTAAAACAGTCTCTTCCCACCTCAATAAAAATCAGTCAACTATGCTTACCACATCGACTATTCCAGTTATTGATTATTCTTGCATTTCCCTTGTGTTTATATACTTGATTAAATATGTTTTTTAGCCTCTGTCTTTCTTTTTTGTGTTTTTTGTTTTTTATTTTAAAATTTTGCTGCGTCTGTTTACTGTGTCAAAAATCACCTCACTGATTTTTTATTTAAGGTAAAGGTCTCTAAATACACAAGTTTACTATTTTAGTCTTTGTAGGTATTTTGATGAAATCCTTCATTTACTGATGATGAAAAAGATAGAATTCAAAAAAGTGCACAACATCAAATATGATCCCCTTTACCACTGTGTTTTTAAGGTACTATATTGTACAAAGTTGTTTATTCTCATCATATTTGTACTATTCTGTAAGAGTACAAAATGATAGATTTTAAGATCAGCAAAAAATATTTTTCCCCCAATCCTGTTTGTTTTATCCTGAGTTGTGCTGTCCATTGTGACTGATTTTAGTTGTTTAGTTTTTGGGGAAAAAAATAATAATTTTTTGAAAATATATTTATTTTGAATTTTTTTTAACTGAAATGTTTAGTTTTATATTCTGTTAACTTTGATAACCATGTCAAGTATTTCCATTTCTGACATTTTAACAGCTCCCTGCTGTCTTTTGATATATTCCATGCAGTGGAGAGAGTCACTGTTTGATTTTGCAGATCAGCTCAGGACATTCCTCACAGATAAAATTTTACTATTTTTAGCCTGGCTTTTTTTTTTTTAACCTCACCTTCTGAACTTGTGCAAGATCCGAGTCAAGGCTGGTTGTCTCATTTTGGACATTGCTGATTATAACCTCCAGTTAATGTAAACATGCTCAGACTGTTCCTAAGTTCACTATTAAAACCTTTTTTCACATCTGTTGTTTGCCTTAGTGAACCTGCATGAGCTGACGTAGCCCTCCCCAAGTGACCTCGCGGTGCCCTCTTGCCCTAATAATCACACAGCTAGATGCTAACCGGCTCAGCTCGTCTTTAGACGCAGCGCTCATGTTTTGGCTGTTATCTGGATTTCTCTATTTTTAGCTTTAATTCCATTCATACATCTCTCACCATGTATATGGCAATTTTTGTTTACTCGCACATTTGACCCATTTTCAGAATGTTTTGTTAAGAATAATAGACTGACGTAGTATATTAATTATCCTAATGTATGTCCATTTTCCTACAGTTTGTTAATTCTTAAGATATAAAGAAAATATGATTAACAGATAATGTGTCTATTGTGAACATTTATTACACATTTTTTGATCATGTAAGATAGATTGTTCCCCCACTCTGTACTTTCCATAGATTTAACCCTGTGAAAACTGAGTGATAGATTGATTTTTTTTATTTTGTGGGGCACACAGAGTGCACCACCCTCATGGGTTTTATGTGACACCAAAAAATATAGTTACAGTGGTCACATTTCATTACAAAATGACAGTTTCTTTTACAGCTTAGTCTTAAACAAAATATTCTGCCTCCTCTCCCAGGCTTGGCAAATAAAACCTTCTATAAAACCAGTTCCCTTCCAGAAGTACAGTCAAGTTTGTCATAACCCTCGAGCCAAAAGAAATCAACATATATGGGAAGCATTTTACTTCATTATGTCTTCATAGATGGGATGGTAAAACAAAAAAATGTATGTCAGCAAACAACGTGTGACCTCCAGTGTGACATTAATCCTGTCAGAAAATATGTTCTATACTAAGTACAATTTGGAAAACCCATGAAATGGACTTTACTGGATAAATAGTTGAAATTAGAAGGACATACAGTACCTACACCAGGGTAAGCACAACATAAAAGGGAGTGAGAAAAATTCTAGGATGCCCCAACATTTAAAGGGTTTGTCCTTGGTCCATGCCCCAAGCCTCTAACAGGTTTCATGAAAATCAATGTGGTAGTTTTGCATAATCCTGTTTAAACACTGATGAACAAACTATAACAAAAACATAACCTCCTGGACAGAGGGAACAGTAAATTCTGTACCACTGCCTAAAAGGTTTTTTTTAAATGATTATCCAGTCAGAGTTTTTGACGAATACAGAGGAGTTAGTTCACTTAAATCTGACATAGTATTCATGCAAACACATTGCGGAGCACTTTAAAAACATATTAACATTTTAATGCATGTCCTGGCTTTGTTTTGGTTGAGCATATGCGTATCTAACTGGTCGATTTGAGTACTCTGAATTTGATTAGAATTTTTATGTGACCAAACATCCGTGTATCTGCGACTAATACATGGAACATTCATCTGGGTGTTCTGGTCAAATATAATGTACTGTGTTTGCCAAGTTATTCAAAATAATATTAGACACTAAAGGTCGATGTTGAGTTCAATAATTGAATCTACCTCTAACCAGTGTTTATTATTTGGTTTTGATCTAATGCAGAGAACAACAAAGATGCCCAGTACCAGAAGGTGAAAGTAAAGGCAGAGCCCATGGAGGTGGACCCACCCCCCGCAGAACTCACCCCACCTGCCTCCCACCTGCTGAACTTCAGCACTTTAGGGGCGAGTGAGAAGAGTGAGCCAATGAGTAGCCTCCCGAAGACGTTGGCCCGCCCCCAAAAAGATCTCTTCTCGCAGGACATATCGGTCAAAATGGCCTCGGAACTACTGTTCAAATTGTCAGGTATGAGCGACATCCATTTGTTTCCTGAAGCATCAGCATGTACAGTAAAACTCATCCTTTTAGATTTGGGTTGGACAATACAGGGAAAAAAAATTATACGTTTATGTATTTTTGCTGAATGGCAATAACAAAACATTTTTCTGAAATAGGTAAAATGTCGCCTGTCAGCCAATTTCCATGAAGGTGTTGATAAAACATTTTTCAAAAAAGTTTTATATATGTTGTGAATAGAACACAGTCTATTGTAACTAAAGGAACTTCAGTGTTTAAAAAAGTGCTTTCAATAGAGCTCTGGACTGCAATAGAAATAAATGCTTTTTTTTTTTTTTTTACATTTGACACGAGTGTAAATAGTTTTCCTTCTGACTTTTTCTTTTCACTCTGAATTTGTGCTTTATAATTCTAATTCTATACCATACTTTATACTTACAATTAAGAAAACCTTATATTTTGTAATATCACGTCTTCACTATTGTCAATCTTTACAGTGCATTGACATCAGTGCAGAACCAGGGTCAGTAAATTAAGACAACTATTAACTATTAATTGAGTGGATAAATTAATCTAGATCTGTAGTTGTCAGTAAAATGAATCCTGTCGGTCAGATCTGCACTGAAGCAAATACGTATTGGCATTTGAATAAAATCTTATTAAAAACTACATTAATGTAAATGTTTTGGGGTCAAATATGATTTTTTTTTTTTTACAATACCGTATGGTTTATCAGAGAGTTTGCACATTTTCCATCATTTTTTCTGAGGATAGCTTTGATATCTGTGTAAAATATGTTTATTGAATTGAATCAGAACTCAAAAGTAATCATGGGGATAAGTGGCAATACCCACCATTACTTGCAAGCCTAGCAATACTCTAAACAGCCCACGATACACTGGCATTTTTTTATAGGAGAGAGCAAGAATTATAGTAAATATTCACCATGTACAGTTGTTTATTGCATCCCACCTACAACTCAGCCAAATGTATTGGATGCTAAATGGACTAAAACTTAGCATTGTAGTATTTTTAAGATCCTGGTGGGTTCACATCTGGGTGCTTCTATGAAACTGGTCCCTAAAAACAGGACAGAGGGGCTAAAAATTCAAACCAGATGTAGACTAATGTTATGAAGCGAGTTTGGAAGCACTTTGGGTCTATTTTAAAAATAAATACCGACTGAGATAAAAGACTATTTTTCAGATAAAACACATTTTTATATTATTTTACATTATATTTAATACAAAAATCCACATGTAACACGGTCAAAAGGGCACAAAAATTATGCGCTACTATTTTTTTTCAGTATCTCTTTATTCTCTCACAGGCACATTTTGGGAATCAAATTAATTATGCAAGGCAGAGTGTTTCACAAAAATGACCGCTGTTGCAAAATAATTCCTGATTTATATGTGTTTAAATGGGCAGGTTCCGCATGTAACGCAAGTGAATATGATGGGTTACATACAAAACCTGGAGTGAGACTGAGATTCATGAAAAACCCACATGTCTGGATTAGAAAAACCACTAGGATCATCAAATTTAACACAGTGTCTTTATTTATAGTGGTATATAAGACCATTTCAAGCCGTGTTTTCCAGATCAAATGCACTGACACCTAGGTAGGTTTTCATGTCCCAATTTTGGTCCTATTTTTGGCCCCAATATTTGATTAAAAATTCATTAATTTTGGGGTGGCTCAGAGCAAGAGTATAATTTTTTTTTGCATTTATCTGAGGTCATCATTAGGCACATCCTGTGGGGAAATATGTCTAAGTTTCTCTTTTATTATTGGGTCTAAAAAGCTGACAAAGTGCCAGGTACCAAAATAAACTCTGTTTCATAAAAGCACCCATATAACATATCCTCTCACTGGTCTACGTATTTAGATTTGTGCCTTATTCTACTAAGAGTACATAGAATACAAAACAGTACATGGATGTCATCCGGTTGGTCCTTTAATGGGTAAACTCTGTGCAAATGCAGTAAAAACTCAACTTAAAAATAAATGCATAAACCAGTAACTTTCACACTGCTTTCTATTCAGAAAAACATGTTACTTTAAACTCATCAAAAATAATTATTGCTCTGAACCTGTATTTTATAACTGACAGGTTCAGACTAATGAGTGCATTGTTAGTGCGCACACAATATTGCAAAGATATTAAGTTGTGGGTCATTAATTGTGCTTAACTCTTCGTAACAAGGGTTTGCACAGTTAATGGGGGTCCCTTCACAGTACACAAAGCTCCATAGCATATCTACTGGTGGAAAATATAGACCTTGTTATTGACCAAAGCGTTAAATCCATTTTAGCCGTGTTACAGTATGGAGATACCTTGTGACAAATTAAAACTGTATACCAGATCACCTGGAAGATCGCCCGCACCTATTCATATCAAACCCACATGAATCCATTTCCACTACTTTGGTAGCTCTGTAGTAAAGTCAAGGATATCTGGCATGTGATGACATCCTCCTTTTTACCTGTATGACCATGAAAGTGACATTGAAGCAGGAGACAGCTGTTTGTACTGTTAGATGAAGACAGAGCTTTGAGGTGTATCAGTCCACCCCTGGGGAAAAAGGTGCAGATGTGTGTGCGTGTGTGTGAATGAATGTGTGTCCGTGTGAGGTCAGGCTTACAGTTCTGGGCTGTGACCCCGCCTCTACCCCACCTCTGATTGCTTCAGTTAAATGTCATATAGAGAACTAAGGCTTGAGCAAAAATGTTCCTCTCTCTCTCTCTCTTTTTTTTTTCCCTCTTGCTCTCGCACATATTCACAAATTCACACATTGACAGTCTTTCTTTCCCACACAGTCTTGCATGCACACCTTTACACACTCACACGAGGCCCCCGTGGGGAGTGGTGTCTGCACAAATGCCCCCTCGTCCCCTCCCCTGCTTTCCTCTCATTTCTCTCCCTTTCTTTCTCTCTCTCTCTCTCTCCCTTGACTCGTTTTCAGACATGCCGGCTCAAGCACACTTGGCTGCACACGCTCTCCCCTTGCACTTCCCCTCCCTCCCACCCTCCTCCCTTTACATTTCTCCCGTGCGGCATCTCCATGGCAACGACGAAAGAGACCTCTGTCCTTGGCGAGCCGTGTGACAGAGTGGGGTGTTTAGGGTGGTGGTGGTGGTGGTGGGGTGGGGGTGGCAGAGGGATAAGGAGGGTAGGGAGAGGGCAGCGGGGGTGCACAGTATGCCCACCCAGGGAGCCGGGGCATCGCTGGCCCTGGCAACTGCCCCTCACCCCCCGCCCCATCGCCCTTTTAGAACTGGGTTTGAATGTGGAGGGGGGGACTGGAACAGAGTGGGCTGCTGTCACACAATGAGCAATCAATATGAATTACCCAGAGCAGTAGGACCTCAGAGACACATCAGTAGCAAGGTCGCTCTGAACACTGAGATGGTTGCCGCTTTGAAATTCATTTCAGTGCATCGCCTTGATACACACACATATGGCTTCATTCACAGGCGTTTTGTATAGTCCTCTTTACCGCTGAATATTGAAAACACCATGGTCTGTGCTCACATTAGCCGGCCAAGTAGCAGTATTAGCTGATTTGACCATTTTTCCTTTTATTTGCCACTTAAAAACCTCTTAAAATCATTTGAGTTTAAGATTCAGACACTCCGTGAACAATCAGAAATGGTCGTTTCATGATGAGCTTGATGTTGGAGTTTAAGTGAGTCACTCTGCAGTAGCGGCCAGTATCCTTGGCACACAGGCCCTTTACTCCACTACAGGTGCAAACGCCACAAACTGAATACTTTTGTAAATATATGACAGGGTATTGGCTAAATATGTAAGTGTGGCCTTAAAATCGGTGTGGTTATAGACGCCAGGGAGGCAGCTGAGAGCTTTGGGATGACTGTAAAGTTGGAGCAAACTCTTTAAGGTGGGTTTTCATCCAATGTCAACGAATTTTCAGAATATCTGAAAAGCAAAATGTAAATTTGTGGACATCACCATTCAGTACTGTTACACGAATATTAAAATGTGGCTCATTATCATCATCTCGCTATTAGGTGTTATATGATACTGTAACATATAGGGGTGTGTATTGGCAAGAATCTGGCGATACGATACAAATCACAATACTAGGATCACGATCCAATATATCATGATACTGTTAAAAAGGCAATCTTTTGTTTGTTTCTTTTTTTAAAAACAATTATTTTCTTAAAGAATTGAATTACACCAGAAATATGCACAAATACTAAACACATTTTTATTTGATCAGAACAGGATCTCATGCTATATCACCAAATATTCCTGTGTTAAAACTTAAATTATTTTTTACAGACATTACAGTTTAAGATCCTGTTCAAATGTTCATATTCTATTAGTTCATAACTAACATCATAACATTATTTTTGTGCAATCTCAACAAAGGAACTAACATTATTTAATAAAAGAGTGTTGAATAATAACTGAAATATAAACAAAAAAGAAAAACAACAACAAAAACGAACCTTCACAATATCTGCATTTGAATAAATACCTAAAAATATCGATACAGTACTTTTTAATATCGATACAGTATTGTGAAATGAAGTATCGCAATATATTCCAGAACCAATATTTTCTGACACCCCTAGTAACATACAACATTTATTGTTTACTGAGGAGCTGACAGTAAGAGGCATTTGTCAAAAATAAGAAATACTGACCGCCATAGGTTTTGCCCCCATATCAGACCTTTAGTTTAGATCATACAGTGCATCATCAGACTCTTCCAGGATTTGTCAAAGCCTTATTTTAACAGGCTTTTGCAGCTCTTCAGTGCACAGCAACAATGCACAGTATTATTTTCTCACTGTAGTTTCCATCTAATTAACATGTGTTTGTCTTCCATTGCCTTTTTTCCCACATTTCCTTTTTCCCAACACTCAGTTTTTATCCAGACATGGAAAAACTGTGCATATTTGCTCACAATTTCATTTGTGTCTTGGAAGAAATTGGTCTGAAGACACTTAAGTCAAAATTGTAAAGAAAACTTGAAAATCTTGCAGTGCAATGGTTTTCACAAAATGGTCGACCGATCTTGATCTTCAGCTTTTCATTGTTAAGATGATGTTAGATGTTGACTCCAGACATGTATATTGTAAGTTTGAAATCAGATAAGTTTTGATTCGGATGATATTTTTTATTCTCATTTCATCCCAAGGGAATTTGGGGAATTTTACCTGACCTTGACCTTTTTTATAGTGTGATTTCTCCAAAACTGTGGTCACTCCACCTCTAACAGACAGATACTGATTAAAAACATTGCATCCTTACTTTGAGGTAATAACTGATGAGGGTTAAACTGATCATTCAACGTGGCTCATTATCAGATCCAATATTGAGCATTTTTTTTATCGGAGTTTCTTTTAATTTTTTTTTTACCATAGATCCAGTAACAAGTAATGGAGGCTTATTTCAGATTAATGGAAAAAGTTGTACTATTTTTAATTTCTTTCATACTTCATGTCTGAGATATATTTTGCTGATTTATTTATTAAAAATTTCCACCAACTCTTTGAAGTATCCTTCATGGAGCTGGCTTTACTTTTAGTTTTCAGATAATATTCTAAAGCTCTCCATTTAATTTGGTGTATGCCTAAATGCATTCCTACAGATGTTTAATTTTTACTGCAAATGTATACCAGCTGCAAATAAATTATCATTTTCCTCAATTCCTAATTATCAGAAGACATGGAAACCTCTTCAAATTCTCTCCTATACTTACTTGTTTTTAACAGAGAAACTCACTTTTCATGTTTACCAAAATGTCTGTTTCAGAAGACAAAATACTTTGTATTAATCCTAAATTTATGCGTCTTCTACACTTCAGTGTTTACTGAAATGGCCCCAGAGCTGTTTGTTCTTTTTAGAGGCCATAGTAAGCAGTGTTGTTTTCTTTTTTTTTTTTTTTTACTACTGAAAGGTGTTTCTAACATTTTGTTCCCCCATTTACATACAGGGGCACGGGCATACACATGTACCATCTGGGCAGTCTAATACAGATCTGACTATCAATGCACATTATTATTTTCTCAAAATCTTTTAATATTAGAGTTGCTGGGTTAACTCTTGTCCCACAGGGCGACAGGCCCACCAGAGTGACTCCCACCAGTCCAGATGGCCAGTGCCCCCCTGCTGGCATGGCAAACCTGTGTGTTTATCAGCCGAGCTAAACTTAAAGTGAGACAGCAGTCAGACTAGTACAGTCTGCATGATTCAAAAACAAGGCATGCAGTAGGCCTTTAAAGTCACGTTTTCTTCTGTTTTATTTGTTAGGAAAAATCTATGAGGCAGATTGATCAGGAGTTAAACACTATAAGCTGAATTCAGGCTGGGTGATAAAAGAATTAGAAAACTGAATTATGATAAACTAGAAAAGCACTTGTTTAGCGCAGACCTCCGCCAAGGCACATCAGTGGCCCCCCCCCATGCCTACCCCCCGATCACCACCAAAATTTAATCATTTGTTCCTTGTACCAGTATCAACATTTCCTGAAATTTTCATCCAATCCGTCTATAACTTTTTGAGTTATCTTGCACACAGACAGACAGACAAACCAGCGCCGGCGAAAACATAACGTCCTTGGCGGAGGTAAATGTATGTCACTAATGACGATATACAATACAGACAGATCTAACTTGTATCTCACACAAGAAATAAATGTGGCACCTGTGAAGCATCAAATGCGTCTAGATTTTCCCGTTTGATGAGTAAACCTTACAGAGATTTTCTGTACACTGGAGGGAAAATATTTGTGCCAAAGTAGTAAAATAAAAAAAAAATCCTCTGCTGAGTGTACTGTGTTTTGGTTTCATTTACAGATGCACCGCTTCTGTTTTACTGCTAACTGTGTCAGAGATTGATGCACAGACGCAAGAATGGGGATGCCTTCAAGGGGTCATATTTTGCTAAACCTACTTTTATTAGTCTTTGGTACATTTATTTGTGTATTTGGACCCTAGTACTACAAAAAGTTTGAATTTGAACCCTCCAGGTGCTACAAAGCTATCTTTATATTCATTTTGGCAAATATCCAGTGGATTTCTGCAACCCGTTTTAATTCTTTCTTAATTTGTTACGTCTATAACTAGTTACATCACGACATTTGCACATATAAGGTCAAGACTTCCAATGAACATTTCTCCGAGTACGCCATAATTTTTTATCAGCAGCAGTGGTTGTAGTAAAAACTGAAAATATGTCCAAACTTTGAGCCGATTACCTGAAATGTTCAGTTGTTGGTTGTATTAACAAACACAAGTGGCTGAATAGGACAGAAAGCACAGTCAACAACCTGGAGGGGGTTGCAACCATGTTTGTTTTGCCACATCATCTAGTCCTAAACTGAATCGCACATTTTTTTATTAACAGATGAAGTTAGTTTGTGTTATGCAGATTTACTTGGTTTAGGTATCAACAAAGTTTGCATCGTTTTTATTAATTATTAATATTTTCTTTTTACAGAAAAAGTCAGCAAAGCCAACAACCATAAAGACAGTAACATGGTGGGAATAAACAGGTGAGTCAGAAATATTCTGTATTTGTTGTTAAATGTTTTCTACAGAATCTTCCCATTGTTAGATAGCAGTATTTTTGTCTTTTCCTTATATAGTTAAAGTATTTGTTTCTGTTCAAATGTTTAATAGTATTTGTTTAATATAGTAGCTACATTTGGCATGTGTTTGTATTAAGTTTGGTGTGTCTGTGTTTCAGTCCGTTTCTGGACGAGTGCTTCAGACAATCACCCTTTAACTCGCGCTCCAAGAGCTCTTCCCCCGCAGAGGCCAGCTCCTCCAACAGGGCAGAATTCCACGGTAAGACACGGAAAACACTCACACTGTGGACAAATGTCACCTGAGTACTGTGGAGCTGCAGACAGGTTATATGGGGTTAGAAATGGATTTTGGTGCCAGGATTTTGGTTCAGTTTAACATCTCAAATTCAATACGGGCTAGATATTTTTGTTAATACCATTGACAAAAACTGCTAAAGTAAAAAATTTATTAAACCTGGTAAGTTAGTTGAGAAATGATTGTCATTTTCAATAATGACCTGGACATATAGAGATGAACAACCAATCACACATTCACACCTATGGACAATTAAGATTAACCAATTAACCTACTAGTGTATGCCTTTGGATGGTGGGAGGAAGCTGGATTACCCGCGCAAACATGGGGAGAACATGCAAACTCCAAACAGAAAGCTTCCTGATGTTGGAATGGAACTCAGGTGCTACCAACTGGACCACCATGCCGACCACAATGCTACTAGGTTGGAAGTCTAAACATCCAAGTGAATCCAACCACTAGCATTTATTGTTCTACTTTTTTTTTTTTTTTTTTTTTTTTTTTTCTCAGATAGATGCAGTCTGCCCATCTGCCTACTCCTAGTTTGCACTTATGACTATGTCTTATGTGTACCTTTTACACACCTGTGATCACATCATTTCACATGTTAAATTCAGATTTTATCGCATTCAGTTTAGGTTTTTTTTTTTTTTTTTTTTTTTTTACTAATGGCACAAACGCATATTTTTTACGGTTATCTAGTGGTTAAGAGTTTTATTTTAATTTTTTTTTTTTTCAAATGGCATGATGATAATATTTTATTGCACAGTACTTTTACTGACCATTTTAGGGGTGCATATCTATGTTCTCTGGTACCTACAGTCACGGAAAAAATAATTAGACAATCAAAAGTCATCAAAAACAATGTTTATGCAATCAAGTACTAACTCCTGTGTGTACCATGTGACTAAAACAGACAGAAAAGAAACATGGAATGCCTAAAAGCACTGTTTTTGTCAGTACAATGCCATAGATATTGATGTAAGAACTGAAGTGATTTTGGTTATTATCAAGATAACATGGAAAATGGATAGATATCAGCTCTGAAATTAAACTCTTATGAGCTATTTTTGTCATTATCATTGTATTTGTCCAAACAAATGTACTTTTAGTTGTTTCAGGCATTAAAATGAACAAGAAATTGAAGAAAACAAGGGGCGGTCTAATAATTTTTTTCTGTGACTGTATATTGCTCACCCTAACCGTAAGGGCCCATTCATGCACTACATTAAACATGCATACGTATACGGACAGAGCGTTCTGTCAGTCCTCTGCGTTCATTACATGCATATTTCTGTCCATTCCCTGGGAGCTTGCGGATGCGTATCCCAACAGAGAATACGGAGCAGCCCCACCGGGAACTGTGGAGGCAGTGCTGAGATTTTAAGAGGATAATTTCCAGAAACGGTGGAACTTTTCAAAGTGCGACTGCATCAGTTAGTGAAAAACTGCCGACACATTTATGACAACTACCCTTCTCAATATCAACATTAGTATCCATATTAGTATTGTCTCCTCTGTTGTCACCATGTTTGTTATTATTGACCTTCTTCTTCTTCTCAAAAAACTTTACTCTTCTTCGTGGTATTCGGCCAGTATGTTAAGAGCAGCGCCCTCTGGTGGATTGATTGACAGACGCTCATTCCAACACAATGGAAGCATCCAAGTATGACGGTAGTGACGTGTGACAATGTTTGAAATGGATGTACCTATTTATGTACATAAAGCGAGCATGAGTGGGCCTTTACCCTACATAGCCACTGGGGAACATAGGTCTGACCCCCCATTTTAGAATGTGACCCCTGACAAGTATCCCATATTACAAAACAGACCAAAGCTAAACTACAACTAAGCTTCAAGTCATTAGAAAGTCTTAACTTAATCCTTCTTCTAACTGGTTTCATGTAAAAGTCAAAAATAAATTAAACCATTTCTGATGTTTCTCCCACTCAACCTGATCCTGTCTAATTCACTGTAATAAATGTATTCGTGCATGAAACCTACATCTGCACAGAACCACATACAGTATGTATGACCTGTAGAGCTGATGATTTATCAAAAAATCTGTCACATTTTGTGTTTTGAAAAGGCCTTAAAAGCAACTAAATCCAAGTGTCACCTTGTTGTATAAATATCGTTTGCTTTAATGAAGAGTGTATGTGTATTGTCTGGAGATTACAGAAGACTCTAAACTTCCCCGTAGAGAATGGTTGAGTATCACAATATATCAGATCAATCAATCAAATTTTATTTATATAGCGGCAAATCATAACAAAAGTTATCTCCTGGCACTTTACATATAGAGCTGGTCCAAACCAGACTCTCAAGACCATTTACAGAACCCTGCAGAATCCTCCAGGAGTAAACACTTGGTGACTATAGCGAGGAAAAACTTTCTTTTATATCAGACGACAGAGTATCTTTGTGTGTCGAGATCATTTTCGTCTCTACTTGAACCGAATCAAAATTAAACAAGTGGTGCCAGGCACAACAGACCCCGCACCTTGCTCATATTGTAGCTTATTTTGGCATCGATCCAGCTGATGTCATCATGTCTATTAGTGTGGTGATGTCAGCATATCAGTTGCCTCTATATATGTGGCAAGTTTGAAGTAAATTGATACAGAATTGATGTTTTTATAGACAATAGAAATTTGGCCCATTATAAGTAAATGAAAGAAGAAAAAATACTTTAAAAATTGGTAAAAAAAATTAGAATGTTGACCTACTTTTTCCATAATGTAACCAGATCTATTCTGGGTCACTGGCAATCTATAAACCAGATTTGGTATGAATTCAACCAATAGTTTTGCTGCTACAGACATGTGAAATTCTGCTCATTATAAGTAAATGGGAAAAAAAAAGGATAGAAAAAAAAAATCATAAAAAATATAAACTTTGACCTACTTTTCCCAAAATGTAATGAGATCTATTCTGGGTCACTGGCAATCTATAAACCTAATTTGGTATGAATTCAACTAATAGTTTTGCTGCTAGGGTGTTAACAAACAAACCGAACAAAAAACAATACCCCTTGCCTCCCCTTCGGGGTGGGGTGGGGGTGGGGGGGGCTGGATAACAAACTGCTAAACCTCGGTCAGTAATGCTGGCAGTATTTTTCAAACACTAGTGCACGTGTCACCTGTAGCTTGCAGAAATAAGTAATTATTCAGACACATGAATTATACAGGCTCATATATACTGTGTGTTTGCGTCATTTTCAGACGCACACCCACACTCTCACTGAAGTCTTCTCGCCTTGCAATCGAGTCAGCATCAAACCCTGCATGAAGATACCTTTATGCCTGAGTATACAGCCACAAGGACACATCACAATTAACCGCCTTCCGAGCCTACATGGTCTCCCTGTGCTTTTGTGATTTAAGCTCTTTCCACGTTTCATATTTAGAGCTCCGTCAGGCCTTTCTGCACTTCCATGCATTTCCCCAACCTGAAGGCCTCTGCCCAGGGCATCCCCCCGCCCTCCCCTCACCCCCCCCCTCCTCTCTCCCTCTCTCCTCCTCCCCTCCTCCCCATCTCCCCTCTTCCCTGGCATCCCACAACTTCCCTTCATGTTCCTTTGGCAGTGAGAGATCCAGAGGTTAATTAGCTTGTGCCAGCTTTGCCTGTCCCTCTGCCAGTTAATGAAAATCTGATTGGCTTCTGGGTGTCAAGAGTGTCCTGAAAGTTAATTCGCCCAGCCCACCTCCCCTTTCCCTTGTGTGTTTAAGCTTCGGCTCGTGCTCTCACTTTTACTGTTGTACAGTCTTTCTCCTTTTCTAATCCCTCCTATGTGTATATTGATGAATGCCTCTTTTTCTTTTCCCTTCTGTCTTTTATGACTCTTATACCCATTATGTTAATAAACATTTCTAGCCACAACTTCAGATATACAATAAGTTGGCTTGTGTATCATACACTGCCTGGCCAAAAAAAAAGTTACACATGCAAATATGCAAATAACCTGTTACAGCTGAAACATTATTAACCCATAAAGACCCAAATGGCATCTGGCGACCAAAATCATCTACTGATGTAAAATGTTTAATAACTTCTGAACTAGGGATGCAAATTATCAATTAATCCATTAATTTTTAGTTGGTTGACCTTATTGATCGATTAACGATTAATTGATAAGCGGCGGTTTTCCTGAGAACCTGAATTTCTCTTTCGATAGGGTCAATCAGAATAAAAGCTAAATATTGTTTATATACTTCATGAAAAATGCATGTCGTATTCCTTAATGATTGATTTATTGTACCATTGGATACAGTACAGACAATGTCATTTATGGAGTAGAACTAAAGAAACTCAGCAGAAAAATTCAATAAAATAAATGGATCTGAAGAGGGGCATTTTAGAAGAAATGAGCATTTCTGACTTTGCATCACTACCTGACATGATGGAGTGAGATTTCAGTGGAGATGCGCCCCTCCCCCCTGCTAATTTCGCGTGGCCACCGGGGTGACTGCGGGACATAATGCAGGACATACCTGTGGCCCGGATCAGGAGCCTGGAGGATGTGTTTATTACTTAACACATGGTTTCCTTTCAGTACAGTGAAGTTTTAAGAATGAAAACAATAATGAACATTTAAAAAGTGTAATAAAACTGACCGAGTAGGATAAAATAGAAATATTTGAGTAAAGTACAAGTACCTCAGAATTGTACTGGAGTAAATGTACTTGGTTACACTCCAACACTTGTGAGCAGTGTTCCTGTGACAGAAAACTGCTCGGCATCATGGCAGCGACTGAAGCATGATCTCGGTGAAGAGGGATTATGTTAAAAAGTGTGAGTGTTTCCTCTAAGTGGCAAACAAACAGTGAGTGTGTAGGAGTTTGTGTGATTCCAGTGTGACTTTAGGAGTTTGCTGTCTTTTCCCTCCTGTCCGGGGTTTAACACAATCCTTCATTTAGTGTTTGTGTCCCTTTCTCTCCTGCTCTAATAGAACTAATTAAACTATTAACCACTTGAAGGCCCACACCAACGTCCTAATTGGCTTAATCATCAGTGTGTTCGCAGGATCATGGCCCAGCCGACCGGCTTCTCGTCACCTCATGTGACCAGGGCATCCCCCGGTCTCACTTGCGAGTCAGGACAAGTTAATGCTTTTATGTGTTAAGCTTTAGCCACAAGCCCCGTAAGAAGGTCTGGGATTCTCAGAATTAGCCAGACAGTAAACGCGAAGAGGAGTGGTGAGAGTAGCAGGTCATGAGTAGATCCCAGGGCTGCGTCATGTGGAGTGACGGGTAGCAGGTAATGCCGAGGTCAGGAGATCAGTGACTCGCAGGTCGGCTGACGTTACGACAAGGTTAGGTTACTGGACATCTGTTTGTTGACATGCTTCGTGTTGTGACATCTTTGCTTCCTAGTTTAGCTTTATGTGAAAAACAAGCACGCTGCCTTGGCTGATTACTTACTTAGTTTACAGTCTAGCGTTGCTTTACACGGGGCCACTTGCATGCACTTAACGTCACCTGGCTGGCCTCAGTCACCCCTGTTACGCTGCTACGGCACAGAAGAAAAAACCTACAAAAGAAAAACCTCAGCAGCCACCGACTCCAGCGACAGGGTGGAGGCTGTTATGTAGGGTTTTTATCGTCTAATGTCCCATGTCTGGACAGAAGCCAGACACTGGAAAGATGAAGAAAAGGACAAAGGAATTCCTATCGATTCTGTCTGATACAGGGTTTTACATGGAATGTCATGGAATTGATGTAGATTCAACAGAGTAGAACTCTCTTCAACCCATAAAGACCCAAACAGCCACTGGTAACCAGAAGCATCTATTTAATCCCTGTTGATCCACTCATCCTATTAATCCATGTAAATAATTGGTGTAATATGGTGTTTGTCATCTTGTCATGGTCATCAGATATGACCCATTTGGACGTTCAGAGGCTCCGTAGTGAACATGGAAACACTGTCATCTTCTACAACATTAATTCACCAGTAAAACCCAAGGAGTTGGATCAATGAGAGTGGATGGAGACATGTTTTATATTTAGTTAATGATAGATTTACTTAAGTTTTCTTTATTTCTTTATTTCTGACATAATATCCCTCAACTTTATTTTGAGATTTCATGAACATCTACATGATAAATTAAATATAGAAAAACACCTGATTTTTACTTCAGAAACACAAAATACAGAGAATAATATCATAATAGATGGTGATAAAACACTTAAGAAAGGTTAAATAGGGAGAAAAATTCATTTTTGTAATTGCCACGAAAGTACTACTGAGTTTTTAGCGGTTAAAGTCAAATCCTGGGGTTTAAAGTGTGTTAAGTGTGTACTGGTTATGCTTATGGCATTAATTGTGCTTTGTGTATTATAAGCAAGACAGGCGCAAATTCAGTAAAAAAAAAAAAAAAAAAAAAATCACCATAAATGCACCACACTGGACCTTTTTATTATGTGAATTACGGGTGGGGGCAGAACCTATGGGGAGCAGCTATTGCCAGCCGGAAGTGACGTACCGGCGTTGATTCTAGGTGATGTTGTGCAAGTAAACAAGGAGCAATCTGTAAGTGAGATTGAGTGGAAAGCGTGTGTTTGCGCTTGTTTGTGCAGCCGTAAGCTTTGCACTCCACCATTGTCCTAGAGACGTGATCCAGCACTGGCCAATAATGTGTCATCATCAGAATGCAGGCAAATGTCATGCAAAACCGATTTTTTTGCCCATATGTGACCTGTATCTGATCTGTTTAAGACAGTTTGAACAGCACAAATCCGATCTAGGCCACTTTCATATGTGGTCCTAAATCCAATATGTATCCGATATTTTACAATGTGACTTAAATTTGAACGGCCAGGTCACATTTATCCAACCTTTTTTTTTTTTTTTTCTTTTTTCTAAACTTGTCCTGTCCAGCATCATAACAGCAGAATAGTGGTCTGGCTGCCTTTTTGTGCTGAACAAATTAGCTTTACCAAGGGAAACTTCATAAAGTATATGAGGCTCCCCTTGATATTCTGCTGTCTTTATTTTGAGTTTCATTGAACCACATTTCGATGGCAGACCTGACATGAAGGAACAGGGGGAAGGAAAAGAAAGGGGGAGAAGAGGAGGAAAGAGTGAAGGGGAGAGAAAAAGGAAGAAGATGGCGAAGACCCTCAAAGGAGAATATCAACAATACTAACGTTAACAACCATGGTGATAATTATAATGGGAACAAAAACTAGAACCAGAACTGAGTAAACTGGGTGGGAAAAAAGGAAGAAATTACAATGATTTATCCGACCTTTACGTCATTGAAATGCGACAAACGTCACAATTCTGCATCCCAGGCGGAGGAGCGATGGGAAAATCATATTTACTTCCGTAAATGCAGTGCATGCCTGCGTGGTCACGTATTACGTCAGGACCTCTTTTGCGCATGCGGGTCACATCAGGGTCGCATTCAATTCATACTCTAAACTGATAGAAGTCGCATTTAATGTGTAATATGAACGAGCACACAAAAAAAATTGGATTTCACCAAAAAATCCAAATTGTGCATTAAAGCTATACCGTATGATGTGGCATTTTTACACTTTTCTTTTGTCATCTTAAAATGCTCCTAATAAGCATGTCTCAAACTAAAATGTAAAAGAAATCCACCAGGTATTGAAACTCAAAAATGTTTAATTCTCATATATTTCTGATAAAAGTCTGACCGATCATTTTATTCGGTCGGAATGAAATAATTGGCTGAACCTGGCTGAGCCTCCTTCAATCATCCATTACGGCCGTTCAGCATCCGATCCATTATCGCCGTCCCCGCATCCGATATGTGTCCCTCTGAATCTGACGCTTCACTTGCACTGCTTCTCCTGTCACTGACCACAGTCTACTGTCTAAGGATGTGTATGGATAGAACTGAAATGCACATGTGGAAGGGAAAAAACAGATTTATGAACAGAAACAACAACCAAGGGGAACAAACAGGAGTCTGATGAATGAAGGATGGAGATAAAAGTCCGGAAGTCGGATGTACTGGACTGAACAGGTCTGCATAAAGTTCAGCTTTTATGACGGCGGGATTCAAACATGTACATGTACATGGTGTCACACAGTGTAGGATGAAAAATGTATGGACTATGAAACCTCAAATGTCCACGGAAAAATTCGCGGAGGCCACGCGTTCACAGTGCACGTGCCCGTCGGCTGGGCATTTCATCTTTGTGGTGCAGTGAAGACACTGACCCAGCACTGACCAGACCACACCCTTAAATACTGGGTCTACTGATGATACAGGGGCCGTGGGCCCGCGGCAGGTGGATGATGTATCTGATTACTGAGGGAGGGGTCCGCAGACACACCGAAGCAGACTGGACCTCTGCCTCTGCTTCCCCTGTGCGCATCAGGTGAGAGGAGGAGAGAAGAGGAGCGTCAGAGCTCGGGCAGAGGGAAGTGGGCGGGGCTTTGGAGGGAGGCGGGTTGTTCATGTTCAAACTTTTACTAAGTGCTGTGAGAAATGCCACATCAGTAGGTATAGCTTTAAGGCCTGCTGTCTGAATGTAGTCTTAGACTGGTCTCTGCTGCATGGGGTCAGTGACCAGCTCATCTCATCCCAGGTAACCGGACAATATTGCGTTACTTCATCACTACCGGTGCTGGAACAGCCTGTGACAGAGGCAACATGTCACTGAATGCCTTTTCTTTCAAAGGTCTTTTTATTAGTAACAGAACATGAATAAAATATTCACTACACAGGAGGGTGATTTTTGATTTCCTGAACATTCACCCATGACACAACACATAACCCTACCCAAACATGAGCACACACAAACAACCACTGAAAAAATTTATGAAAAGACGGAATGAAAATTATAAAAAATATTAACAACCATGTTTAACAAGCATAAATAAACACACACACACACACACACACACACACACACAAAAACAAGACAATAGAAAAAAGAGAAAGGGAAAAAAACATTAAAATAAATTAATTCATTAATTAAAAAAAAAAAAAAAGGGGGGGGGGGGGGGGGGGGGGGGGGCCTGCTCAGAGATTATTGTTGTGGGTTTCTCATAAAATACCAAGAAGGGGCACCATATTTTGTGAAATTTATTCTCTGATCTCCGAATAGTGTATCTGATCTTAAGACTCCTACAGGACCTCATGTCCCTGAGCCATCGTGGGTAGGAAGGAGTCGCTGACCATGCCTGTCTGACGGAGCAGTGACCTAGTACTTAGACTTAGTAGTAATGAAAACTCACCACAGGTACCCTTGAATAGCATGTTTCTGACTTTGAGCACAGATTCTCCTCTTTGAGCTATGAAAACTTCAAGGCCACAAACCTTGCTCCATAGAAGAACTCCTGCTCAGTCCGTCTTTACATCACTGAGCCTGTCCAGTCTGTTTGCTTTATCTGGTACATGAAGTCACTGGTACAGAAAAGAGCTCCGGCAGCCAGCTACACTTTTACATACTGTACATCTGTGTACAGCAGTGACACACAGTCGTGCATGTTTTATTTCAGCTGTCAGCAGAAAGCTATGCCGCGATCACGCTTCAGAAATGCTCAGGGAAAATGTAGCTTTTGAGGATGTTACTGCACCACTCGATCAATTATACAGATTCACTGCTGAGAAGATATTTGATTCAGAAAACAGTGAGAACATCAACAGAGAAATAAAGTTAAACCGTCGAGTCTATACATTAGGGGTGTGCCATCTGAGGCACCTCACGATTCGATTTGTTTACGATTCAGGGTGTTACGATTCGATTAATCAACAATTATCACAATCATAACAATTATTACGATATTCGAAGAATCTTTTTTTCCCCCATTCAGGATTTTTTTTCTCCCTCTGTGGCTACTTCAAACTTTTAAACAAGGTATATTTGTCAGTATCTATAAATTCAAGTAATGAAACAAATATGCCTCCATTACCTTTTATTTGTGTCAAACCACTGAATGATCCAACATATTTTCCATAAATGCTGGCCAACTGAGAAGGTTGAAGAGTACACTTTAGACCAGGGGTGTCAAACTCATTTTGGTTCAGGGGCCATATTTCGCCAAATTTGATGTCAAGCGGGCCAGACTACTAAAATAATGACTTAATAACCTATAAATAATGACAAATCCAAGTTTTTCTTTTTGTTTTAGTACAAAAAACCCCCCAACTGAATTATGAAAATATTTACATTTTACAAAAAAAGATGTGAATAACCTGAAAAAACAGAAATTTCATTTGAAAAATTAGTGCAATTTTAACAATATTATGCCTCGACTTATTATTTCTACATGTACATTTACACACAGTGTTACATAAACATTTGGTAACAGGCAGAATATTGTTAAAATTTTGGAGTTTGGAACTAAAATTTGAACAATTTCTACAATATTCCATCTCTTATTTTTAACACAACTCCAGATCACAGTGGATCCATAAATGCACAAAACATTTAGTAACGGGCAGAATATTGTTCAAATTGCACATTTCGGGTTGTTCGTCTTTGTTTTTATTTATGTATTTATTTGGATTTTATTGTGAAATAATAGTTTTGTAAATGCAAATATTTTCACAGTGTAATGTTATTTTTTTTCCACTTAAATTTTTTCCACATAATTTTTCACAAAGAAAATTTGTCGTCATTATTTATAGGTTACTGTGTTGTTATTTTTACTGTAGATCACATTGGTCTGTATGTGGAACCTGAATCCAAATGATTTGGACAACCTGGACTGTTCAGGTTCATTTTTGCACTTTCATCCTGTGGGCCAGAATGGAACCTTTGGCGGGCCGGTTTTGGCCCCCGGGCCGCATGTTTGACACCTGTGCTTTAGACGGTAACTTTTGAACCACAAGTGCAATTCAGATGTCTGTCAGTAAAAACATTAATGAACACAAGCTCCAACATTTGCTTTAAAATCTTACTAATGGATATCCAAAGTAAAACAGATGAGACCATATTTACCCCTGGGGAAAAACTGTATTGACTTAGAATTTTGTAGAGAGAAGTTAAATGTAAACCTATGGGAAACAGGCCTTTTTGGAACCAGAGCCTAGTGGTATTTAGTGGTATTGCATTTTAAGATTCCTTCATATTGATTACATTTTCATGCCACAGTCCTGCTTGTAGCGAGACAACTCGCTGAAAGTTGTCTCGCTGGTTGAATTATGCTGCCTTCTGCATTTTATTTTGACATGCAAAAATATATGTGGCATAAACAAAAGCAAAAGGACAAACATAAACACCAGTTTACATGTACAGGGTAAACATGCGAAAGAAAAAAATCCTGCAGGGTGTGTGAGTCAGCATCATTAAAAGGTGCTTTCACACCACCGTCTAAGGCCATTGTTTTCAGCACTGCGCTTTAACATTTGTCACAAATCCCACCCCCAAATGACAGAATACACTCTTTCTTTTCCCTCATGGTGTCCTGTAAGTCCAGCTTTTACAACTTGTCATAAGCTGCATCTAGAGGAGGGGTGTCAAACATGAATGAATGAATTTGCATGAATAATGAATTTGCAAACTGCAAAAATTACACTGACAATATTAACAGTTAAGGGTGTCAGACTCATTTTAGTTCAGGGGCCACATTTGAACGAATGTGATCTCGAGTAAAATGATAGCATAATCTATACATAATGGAAACTCCACATTATTATAAATTATAAAAATATTGGCATTAACAAACTGTCCTTTAACAATAAAATGTAAATAACCTGAACAAATGTGAGCAACCTGAAATGTCCAGTTTTTACAACATTCTGCCTTTTATTAAATGTTTTTATTATTATTATTATTATTATTATTATTATTATTATTGTTTAACTTTTAGTTAACCAGGAAAAAAGACTCATTGATGTTAAAAATCTCTTTTGCAATAGTCTCCTGGCCAAGACAGCAGCAGCAGAAAATACAGGTTCATCCATACATCCACACTCACATTGTACAGAAAACACAAAGTAAAACCATACATAAATCAGTAAACTAAAAACATACATATAAAACACCATCCATAATTTAAAAGGTACCAAAAATATACAATAATGTTCCACGTTTTGTGCCTTTGTACGAGGGCCGTTCAATAAGTTCATGGCCTCACCCAGAACAGAACAACACAGACTGATAATTTATATTTTATCTTTCAACATAATCTCCATTTACAACAATGCACTTGGTCCATCGATGTTCAAGCATCACTATCCCATCACGAAAGAATGTAACATCCTGTATTATAACAACCAGTATTTCTGGGTGAGGCCATGAACTTATTGAACAGCCCTCATAGATCTGATCGGTAATGCACGTGTATAAATGATAAGTTGAGGCATAATATTGTTAAAATTGCACAATTTGCACTTATTTTTCTTAAGAAATTTCTGTTTTTTCAGGTTGAGTTATTATGAGTTATTATTTATAGGTTATTCTGCTATTATTTTACTGGTCTAGCCCACTTGAGATCAAATTGGGTTCAATGTGGAAAGAAAATGAGTTTGACATCTCTGGTCTATAAACTATGGCCTGGCTGATACACAAAGTTGTGATATCTCATAATAAGATTGCCACTAAACATCAGTAATCATTTCGCTTTATTCTATATTTATAGTAGCTTTATTCTTTACAGTTAGCAGTGATGGATCAGGTGCACTGCTCACATTTACATTCTGTACATAGCCTGCGATTCGGTAGGTCTGTGTATATCGTCCCCAAGTTTATTACATCCATGTCGCACAGTGCATCTAACGATAAAGATGTACAAACGCTGAAATCTCCCTGTCTGTAGGATCCTTAAGGCAGACAATGTGACTGTGTAAGTGCATTTTGTACATTTCCTTTTTCTTTTCCTCGTTCTTTATACAAAAAAAAAAAAAAAAATCAACACTTTATACAAGAATAGAAGAACTGCTGCTCTGTTTCTCCCTCTGAAATATACAATAAAAACTCAGAGTAACTTAAAGAATCCTTTTTATGTGTTCATACCTCGTGTATTTAAAAAAAAAAAAAGTTCTGGCCAAGGTCGGTCTGTGTAGCATGTTCTTTGAACAATACAGACAATTAAAATGGCTTCTTCCATCTGTGGAAGTTGTGTAGCACAATAAGAACACTATTGTGTGTTTGTATTCTCATGAATTACTCCGCGTTCTATTCACAGGGTGAGGTTTAAGTCAGAGCACTAACCTCAATTCTTCAGATTCTATCAAAGCTTGTGAAAATACTCTCACTCTGTTTTTATGTCTTTGATTAAGGGCTGGATGAAGCATACTGTCAGAACAGAGAGCTACACTACAGTGCTGTGCTGGAGGCTTTAGAGCAAAGGACTGGTGCTTTCTGTTGACATTAAGAATGCATTTTGCACTGTATCCCACCCGCAGGCTACACAGGGAGCATCTGTCAAATGGTAGACAGGTTTCAGTCTTGTGGGTTAGCAAATTAGCCCACAGTGTATCAGCTGCTCTGTTGTTTCGCTGGAACTGGAGTGAATGAGACATTTCCTGTCATCATCTCTTAGGAAATGTTTTTTAGAGGCTGATTGAGGATGCATTCATTGTCAGAGATTATCCTTCACCATTCAGTTTGTACTGTTATTCTTCTGCTTATATTTCATGGACTCCTCAAAGAACTGTATACCATGTTAACCTTTGTAAAGGATTATTTTTAACCAGTTCTTTTGAAATGTACCACAGACCACTTCAGTCACATTCATGCTAGCATCCTTGTGTGTTTTCCTTTTTCTTGTTTTTCAAATGTCCCGCTGCCAGTCTCTCCTGTCTGTGGAGTGGGATGGGGGCCATAGGCTGTCTTACCTATGCCGTGCACAAAATAATACTTAATTATCATAAGATTAAAGTAACTGTACATATCACAAACCACAGCACTGCGTACATGTTTGTGTGTGTGATCTGTTGCACTGTCACTTTGTAAACACGGGTTCGCTTGATGTTGTCATGTAGGGCTGCATGTAATGTAACTAACAATTTTCTGAATGAATAATTCAGTTTATAGAAATTTTTTTCATGTCATCAGATCATGTATTTGTTTATTGTAGTGTTAAATCTTATAAGGTAAAGGACTGGAAGACACAAAAATGAACTGGTCAGTTGATTTTGATAATGATGCTAAATGTCAAATCATGATTTTTTAATTTATTTTTAAAAAAATTTTAAGTCTGATTTTTCAAAATTGTGGAATTCTGGAGATTTTTAATTGTATTTATTGTACCCTGCCTGTAGCACTTTGAGAGTTTTAGATAAAAATGTAAAGTGCATTTCAAATAAAAAATATTATTATTATTATTATTATTATTATTATTATTGGGTAGCATGGCGGTGCAGTGAGTAGAACTATGATCTCACAGTTGGAATCGAACCCATGACCTTGTCTTGTCTCAGCGCATTGTCTGTGGATTTTGCATGTTCTCTCTGGGTAATCCAGCATGTAAAGACATGCACCTTGATAGGTTAATTGGTCTAAATCGCCCAGAAGCGTCTTGTCAGAATAGCTCAAAATTAGGGTCAAAAGTGTTTAAGGCGCTTGGAGTTCAGGTCTTAGTGGCCAAAGGTCAGCGTCGCTCTGACCTCATCTCTGTTCATTCTGTAAAAGCAAAACACCTTCAGCTAATTTGGACAAATGTCAGTAATGAAACTACAACAGAAAAAAAGTCCACGAGGAATTCTAGGTCGCCAGTAATCGAGAGTCATCCATTGTGTCAGGAGGTGGTTTTTTTATGTAAAGTTTTGCGTGTTTTTCAGACTCGGAGAAGGATGATGGAGAGCCGGGGAACGGGATTGCCCAGTGGAGGCTAAATGAACAGCTCTACCCGTGTCCTGTTTGTGGCAAAGTGTTCGGCAGGCAGCAGACCCTTTCTAGACATCTGTCTCTACACACAGGTAAACACACACACAACACTGCTGCTGCATGTACACACTGCTGAGGATGTGTACGTCCGTTTTTGCATCTCTGTCAATGCATAGTTGCTCGATGTTGTGTTGTTTGTGGTTGCGCTGCCCACTGTAAGTAAATAAGGTTGACTAGACTAGATTACCCTTCTTTTAAAGAGATTACAACCATGATTAGTCTCACTGGGAAAACAACCCATCTAATTACCCAGCTAGAAGGATGCCTCACAGAGCACGCGCACACACACACACACACATGCACACACACACACACACACACACACAGTGATTCTGATGCAGTTACGTTCAGTCCTCTCACTCACCGATAAGGGAGATCCTCAGGATGAAACTGTGCACTCCCCAGTGTCGTGATTACTCTCTGTTTTCGTTGCTCCCTCTCAATCCCCATCGCTGACATCCACAGTCCCTCCTCCACTCTGTGTTATAAAAAGAATCCAGGATTATTCTGTTTTACATTTTTATTTAACCGCTTTTATGGATAAATTATGAAAAAAAGGGTTTGGATTTTTTTTAGATTGATTTTATTACTCAGGCTAAAGTTGAAATGCGTTTTGATTTTTTTTTTTTTTTTTTTTTTTTAATATGGTTTTATTAAGAAGATATTCAATCTCCTGAGACCCAGGAAAATACACATTTAGGTTTTTTTTAATTAAATAATTGCCTACATTAGAAATGGAAACATCATGGTGCAATAGTTTTTTTTCACATGCTTTTTTTTTTAATCTTTATGGAATGTCCTTTGCGATGGACAGGTTCTTTTTTTTCTTATAAAGCTGTGAAACTCTTGTCCTCAAACATAGACAGAAAACCCTTAGGAGGTTTCTTTTCTTAGGAGGATAACTCTGAGACCACAGAGCAGTCAAAATTCTAAAACTAAGATGATACATTTTCATTGTATTGCTTAAGGTCTATATAGACTGCCCCCATGTGGTTTGGAGAATATTGCCTTTCTAACCCTTTGGAAAGTGAGCTTAAACTATGTGTCCGCAAACATGGACATCATGCGTGAAAGGGTTAAAGCAAATTAATACTAGATTAGAAATTAATGCAGACTAGTCAGGATAGCAGACTAAATTACTGGGCACACAAATGGAGACTCGTGTACAAAATGCCCCCGCACAATTGGACATGGTCTCACATTTTGCGTGCACACACGACACACACACACACACACCATCTGAGAGTGTTGGCTGTGAACAGCTTGGCCACACCACAGAGAGCAGAAGCAGGGGCATATGTCAGTGTGATGGTCTTTTTGGTTTCCCCGGCGACATAAAGGTTGCCTGGCTTCATGTCCTTTGGGCAAATGGTGTGTGTGTTCATATGCGTGTGTGTGGGGGGGACTAGAGGGGGAAGATGTGTTGTTATGTAGTTTTTTTTTTCAGGATAAAAGGAAAGGTTGCCTAGTTGAATAGATTTCATTGGCTCACAACAGTGCTACGCAGGGTCCTGAAAATAAGTAATTAGGTGCAGTTACTAGTTAACTTTAAGTGTAAATAAAAGTGTTTAGTTACTGGGAAAAGTAACTTTTAGTTTCCTGCATGGATCCTCTTATTAATGCACACATTGCTCTGTTATTTTAGTGTTTAGTGCTGTGGCAGCGGGACAAGGCAACTATCAAATGTTATCAGTCTAATCATTATCACTGCGGTGAAAAGTAATTAGTGCTACAATAAAACACAATGTTTTTATTGGCCTATATATTGTAGCCTTCATATCAACTTTTTTTTGGCAGTGTAAAATGAAATATGTGCACTTGTCGAGCATAGACTGGTTCTTAATTCGCTTGTTCATTGCTCCGCTATAAGACAGGAAATTAGGGAAATAGGCTGCGTTTCCTCCACCGTTTCCATCAGGTCCTGTTCAGACCTGACATTAACGTGTTCGTCACAAACAAGTGGCAGCTCTAATGACAAGTGTGAATGCTTTCAAGACAAATTAAGGATGTACTGAGGTCTGCATCACATGGGGCCATAGTCTTATAGCAGGATGAACACAAATGCATGCTGGGACACATCAGGCGTTTCTCAATATGCGTTCATGTCTGCTTTTCTGTTCTCGTCAAACGTAATCAGTTGAGGCCCAAGTACTGTTCTATTTGAAAGTTTGCACGAACCAAGATCAGATGGAATACCCGGATGGTGTTCTTGTCTCATTCCTTAAAGGGGTCATATTTTGTTAAACCCACTTTTATTAGTCTTTGGTTCATTTATTTATGTATTTGGACCCTAATAGTTCAAAAAGTTTGAATTTGAACCCTCCAGGTGCTGCAAAGTTATCTTTATATTCGTTTTGGCAAAAATCGAGTGGATTTCTACAACGTGTTTTAATTCCTGCTTAATTTGTTATATCTATAACTAGTTACATCATGACGTTTGCACATATAAGGTCAAGACTTCCAGCGAATATTTCTCCAAGTATGACAATTGTTTATCAGCAGCAGCGGTTGTAGTCCATACTGAAAATATGTCCAAACTTCAAGCTAATTACCTAAAATGTTCAGTTGTTGGTTGAACAGGACAGAGCAGCACAGCCAACAACCTGGAGGGGGCGGGGCGTGAAGTGGCTCATTTGCATTTAAAGGGCCAGCGCTCAAAATGACCTTTCTGGTGTCATTACTCACAAATAGGGTTGAAGATGGACCTGTGGAGTTGAATTAATGAAGAATTCAGACCCAAGCAGAGCATTTACAGTTTATGTAGACCACAGGGAAATGTTTTAAAATGCATAATTCCATTTAAAAAAAAAAAAAGAAGCTAAATATCACTCCTTTAAACTAAGGATGGTTGGTGACTCGTTTAGACTTGGCTGGTAAATATCCCAAGATGCATTTCATGATGCTCTTGAAGGCAATGGCAGCTTCTGTGACAACTTTTCACAGAAATGTTTTATTGAGTCGATGACCGTCATCAGATGATGTGGTACATTGTTGGAACACTGCTCATTTATAAAGTGAAGTTGTGTTTCACATTATCTGCTGGAGGCATTGTCAGGATATGTTTAGAAAAGTTGGTTTTGTCAGACATCACGTTTTTTTTTTTGTGTTTTTTTTTTTTTTTCCTCCCCCCCTCTTACAGCTGGGGTCAGGTGGAGGTGAGGCAGGGTTAGGCTTTAAGTAATTAGGTTTAAGCTTGTTTTAAAGGCTTGGATGCTGAGTCCGGCTTCATGAAATATCATCTGAGGTAATGTTTACAGTAACCAGAGGTCGTGTGTGTGTGTGTGTGTCTGTGTCATTTTTGTTTTGCAGAGGAGAGGAAATACAAGTGTCACCTGTGTCCTTATGCAGCCAAGTGCAGGGCTAACCTCAATCAGCACCTGACCATCCATTCTGTGAAGCTGGTCAACACAGACGCAGAGCAGATCGTCAGTGCGGTCACAGCCGACTCCACGGAGCGCAAAAACTGCGCCTATTATTACAGGTAGAGATGAGTGACCGCAACACAATGTCAGCTTCACTTTAGGATGTTTCAAGACATTATCAGTGAACAAGATGGACCGGGTGGGCATTTTTTATTTATACCCCCGTCTGTCCATGGGGCCATAGGGAGATTTTTGTCCAACCGAATGCTCAAAGACTATTCAACAGATTCTTTTCAAATCTGACATACATTGTCTTCACAGAAATTGTTGAGCATTTTTAAAAATAATAATGATGATGATAATAATGATAACATTTGTATAATAATAATAATGATAAAGTTAATGGGTAATGATGATGATAATGATAATAATAAATAATAATAATAAATATGATGATGATGATGATGATGATGATAATGATAATAGACTGGATTTCTGTAGCACTTTTCAAGGCACCTAAAGCTCTTTACATTATTGATCCATTACTCACTCACACTCTGGTGGTGGTAAACTACATCTGTAGCCACAGCTGCCCTGGGGCAGGCTGGTGGAAGCGTGGCTGCCAGTCCGCGCCAAACCGCATTTCCGACCACCACCAAAAATTCATACACCAGTGTGAAGTGTCTTGCCCAAGGACACAACGTCATGACTAGGACAGAGTGGGATTTGAACTGCCAACCCTTCAGTTATTGGACGCCACAGCTGCCCCCAACCTTTAAAAGATTGAAAGTTATGACTTGGCAAGGCAAGTTTATTTGTATAGCACATTTCATGTACAGGACAATTCAAAGTGCTTTACATAAAACATAAAAGCATCACAGAAGAGGCATAAAAATACAGTTAAGATGAGAGGAAGTTAAAATATAAAAACATTAAAATTAAAATAGACATTAAAATCATCAGCAATAAAATGTGATTTTAAAGTTCATTTAAAAGACATTATTTAAGACTTAGGCAGAATAACGTTTGTCTTGGTTTGACTGAACTACCCAAAAAGGACAGTATTTCATTTGAATGTAGTTTAAAGTTACCTTTACTTTAAAATTCTAAACTAATCCCTGACGAGGCAGGGTATCAGTGAGCAGGAGGGGTAAAGGGGCGGGGATATTAAAAAAAACTCTGATTATCTTTCACTTGTTGATCCATCATCTGCTGTCCAGTACCCAGTTAAATTTTGACATTTCTGAATTTCATTTCTTCCCCACTGCTTTATTTTATGAGTCAGTTTTCAACCAGATTCAACCAAGAAATCGTAGAAAAAATTAGGTTTATGGTAAAAATTAAAAAAAAAGAAAAAGTGGCCGCTCTCAGTTTGTCTGCAATGCGGAATTGGAACTGTAGCCACACTCTACCACTTAGCAATTTCTGCGACACCGTCTTAACACTGAAGCCGACTGTCTCCTCTGATTCTCGCTGTTTTTTCCTTCCTCTTCCTGTCTGTTCTCTGTCCAGCTGCCATGTGTGTGGTTTCCAGACGGAGCTGAACGCCCAGTTTGTGAGCCACATGTCGCTCCATGTGGACAAGGAGCAGTGGATGTTCTCGCTCTGCTGCAGCGTCTGCGACTACGTCTGCATGGAGGAAAACGACATGAAGAACCACATTAGTACTGGACACGCAGGTACAAGAAAAAATTAACCCCACTTAATAATTTCAACCGTCAATCTGACTTTAGACTCACTTTTTTTATGGTACAGAAAAAAAATACTTTATAAGCACATTTGTCTTTATGAACTAATACCCACGTTTTAATTTCAGAATTTCAAAAAAAGAAAAAAAAAAATAATAATAATAATAATGACACAAGCTAGATACAAGCAAGTACGATTGTTTTTATGGCATTTGGAGAAGGCAGCCAGTGCAGCCAAAAGAGAGGGTACGGGCGAGAGCGAGCATCGTCGTCTCGTCACATCATCTCCTGCACCCATAGTCACAACGTTCTCGGTCCAACCGCAAGTAGTGAACCTGCCAAAAAAAAAAAGTACATGTCAGCAGTTGGATATTAAAACTGTTAAATTAGATACTTAGAAACATGTAGCTCTTACAACTCAAGTACAATCTGAGAAACATACAGAAAAGCCTGAAAACCTGGAGAAGTATGGAACTCTAAAGGGATTTCCATAGATGTTCACATATAGATGCTATTCCAGCAGCCGTCCTAAACACGTATTGTTATTGTAGCAAAGTACAGGATCAGCTACAAAAATGATTTATGGAGTTATTTTCAAAATTACTCTCACATGTTAGAGTGGGTGGCAGCTTACACATTGTGGCTCTTGTTCACAGCTCAGAATAGAAATAGAGTGCAGTATTTGGACAGTGACACATTTTCCTATTGTTTTGGCTCCGCACTCCAGCAGATAGGATTTAAATTTAACAGTGACGGAGGTTAAAGACATATCTTTCAGCTTTAACACTTTTAGGAATAGCAATTTTTATATTTGGGCTGATGCGTTTGTGTAATCTGTGTGAAACATCCATAGATTAAAGCTTAAACTCAGTGATTTACTGTTTAATTTCAGATCCAGGGTGCTTACTAAATTTAATGAAAAATGTCCAAATTCCCTTTTTTTTCTATTTTTCTTTTTTATTTTTTTTAATATATATATGTGGGAAAAGGAATCAGCAGTAGTTGTAAAATAAGTGTGATTTAAACTTGATGAATCCAGTATGAGTTTGGTTTCAGTTCAGAGGACACGGGGAAAGTAAAGCAGCAGAATTAGGTTTCACAAACAGGACTCAGACGGCCCCCTCCAGTCGACCTTCTTTGGACTTTTAAAGCTGCTGCTCTGAACCCCCGGTGGTCGATATGAGTGTTTTTGTCTAAAACAGCTTTGTCCAGTTTATTGCTGACGTTTTGCTCTTCCACTGTTCCTGAACGTCTGTCTGTGTGTGTGGGTGGGTGGGATTGTCCGGCCCAGACAGCTGAGGGGTTTTTCAGAGGCCACAGTGGCCTTGTTTATCTGAGAAGGTTGGCCCTTATCGTGCCTGAGGGGAAAAAATCAATAGGCCTTGGGTCCTTTGGAGACAAGCTGGGTTTACGATGCCACTGTGGCCATCTTTTAAGGCTCTCATCCTGGCTTGGCATTTATCTCAGTCTCATACAAGATGGACACCACCACCACCACCAAACACCTTAATGTGGAGCAGAGTGGGTCACACTCATCTATCACTTAAACATGCTACCCTGTATTTATAAACTGTCAAAGAAGTGGATGTAGTCACTAGTCGCTTTTCCATTGGACATCTGCGCAAAACTTTACCGATATTTACTAAATGTTGAAAAAACATAAGTACATTATCTCAGTTTTTCCATTAAATCATAAATGCAATGATTTTTTTATTTCTTATCGCGAGATGATACGAGAAGTCATTCTATAAACATGGCAACGAACATAAATATGGTGTTGATTTACAGATCTATTCATTATTTTTATTTTTTACCCCTCTATCTCGTACGAAATTAAAAAATGGTTGGGTTTCCTGGTGTGTCCACACATACCGCGACATGTTTCTTCTTCTTCACTTGTTGTAACGTCTGTCAACATCACGTTTTTTTAATTCACCTGACTCCAGTTGTGAAAAAAGGTCTTTCCATTGCAGTTTTGCGTGATATACCATTTGTGCTACGCCTGAAAAACCACCTCTTGCCATCGCAAAAACTTTTAATGGAAAAATGAGACTTGTGGCAAAATTGTCGTTTTTCCATTAGGTGAATTTTTATGCACAAGTTATATTTGCACAGTTTGAGGGTCAATGGAAAAGCGACTGCTGAGACGTCAGTCATTGATTTGCGGACTGCTGTTTTGAAGCTTCAAGTTTTGCGTTTTTGCTCTAATCATCTCAAAAGTGATCGTATTTGGACAAGAGAGGGGAGAAAAGCACCAAGCTAAAAGTACAGCTGATCTACCGCACTGTTAACTGTGGACTGATGTGTAAAACAATACCAAGTACCAGCTAGATGCTTGCTAAATGTTCAGGTAGAGTTTTTATTTATTTAATATCCACGTATTTATTCAATATCAATATTGCAAATCACCAGTTTGCTGTAGCTTCATATCCTGTACAATACACATTGTCTTCTGTCATTCTGTCATTTCGAGTACGGTAAATCCATTACCAGCAAGAAAAATTGTTGCAGCTCTAATCTTCACACATAAATTAATATGAAATTGACATTACCATTATCAAAAACAATTATACAAATAGACTAAATGGATTGAATTAATGCCAACATTACCAGCTAACAGGACAGACATAGCTATTAAGTAACTGCAAAGTTCATGGAACAAAATCCATTAAAGGTGTAGTTGGTGTGACTGCTTTAACTACACCTTCTGTCTGAGGAAAATATGTGTCAATTAGTAAAATATGAGTTCAAGTTTGTATTGGCTCTAATTAACTGTCCATCAATGGTTTATCAGTTGAAGTGAATTCCACATCGGCTTCAGTTTCAAGCCATTTTTTGTCGTCTCTTGCATACATTTCGGTCTTACTCACAGGCTAAAGTATTGTGAAGAGTTTTGTTATCTGCCTGCGTATGTGAAGTGAGTCCAGTAGATGTGTGTTCAGGCTGAATACTGGACCAGACTCTGTGGCAAAAGGCTTGGTTGGCCACTCTCTCCAGTAAGCGAGCATGTGGTGAATTATCTGCCTGTTCCTTAATATGTGCCCCGCAGGATAAACTGTGCATCATCACTGCTTTTCTTATATCATCAATGTTGCTGGGCAGTCAGAGACAAAGCCATTCAAGCAAGAGAGGGAGGAGAATATTTTTCATTTAAGGTGTGTTTCAAGGTCGAGGCCCGCTGGCTCAGAGCAGCATCTATTTTATTTATTTATTTATTTTTTTTATTTTTATTTTACGGACATTTTGTGGCATTAGCCTTTTTTGATCTCGTCAGAGGATAAAAAGGTTCCTCAGACTGGTTCAATGCTGTTTTTAGAAAGCTACTAAGACCTTTGTATACAAAGATTTGGTTGAAGGCAATTAATGATATTTTTTTTTTAAATTGTTTCTTCCTGTGCATTATATGCTCGCATCCTTCTGTTCCTTAGATTCAACCTTGCGTGTGCGGCTGTAATAAAAAAAGATAGGTCAACCATTTCAGGGTCTGTGCAGCCTTTTCTCCCTCCTGAGTGAATGCCCTTTGTTGAGCTGTGCCCTGAGATGCTCCCGCCATCTTAGCTCCTTCGGCCATGACCTGCGCTCCTCACCCCTCCCTCTCGCCTCCTCCCCCTTCTAATTCCCTCTCTCTTCCCAGTGAATTGCAGACTTTAGAGAAGGGGGATCAATAAAAGCACACTGCATCTTGATTGGACTGGCAGCAGGGCCTCAGTCAGAGCACACAAGTATGCAGGCGAGACTGTCGGCTTGTATTCTGTGTGCGTGCATGTGTGTGTGTGTGCGTGTGTGAGAGAGAAGGCGTGTGAATGAAACGTGGCTCTAAAGTTCTTGAGGCTGCCTAATTTATAAGGATGTTTTTAGAGATTGCTAAAAACAGGTGCTTAAAGGCCCACAATGGGTTCTTCAAATGTGTTAAATACGACTGAGAAGACTCTTAAACATTGATTTGATGGTGAAGCTTTTGAAGTTGAATGTGTGAAATTAACTTTCTGACTCGAGGGGATTGGTAGATTTTTATTTTATCTTATTTTTTTTAGGTAATCCAAGAAAATGTGTACATACACTACTGGTCAAAAGTTTGGACTCACCTGGTTTTTCTGTATTTTCATGTCTGTTTACATTGTAGATTCTCACTGAAGGCATCCAAACTATGAATGAACACATATAGAATTATGTAGTTAAAAAAACATAATTCAAAGCATGTTTTATATTTTAGATTCTTCAGAATAGCCACATTTTGCTTTTATTACTGCTTTGCACATTCTTGGCATTCTCTCGATGAGCTTCATGAGGTAGTCACCTGAAATGTTTTCCAAAAGTCTTGAAGGAGTTTCCAGTGATGCTAAGCACTTTCCATCTCATGCCATTTAAATGAGAAGGCGAGTCCAAACTTTTGACTGGTACTGTATTGATGTTAGCATGTAACTATTAAAACATGCTGCAGTGAAATAACCTCAAAATAATCAGAGAGATATTTTTAGAATATAGTGGAAGATTCATAGACTTTCAAAATGTGCTTATGAAGAAAGAAAAAGGGGATATTATGATGAATTTAACATCTAACAGGGTTCCCGCGGGATCTTAAAAAGTCTTAAAAGTCTTGAATTTAAAAATCTGCATTTAATATCTTAAGAAAGTCTTTAAAAGGTACTAAATGTGATATGATAGGTCTTAATTTACATTGACATAAACTTGTTAGCTGTATTGTGTGTACCTGGGAAAGCTGCAAGACAGTAGTTTTGGTCGACTCAGCTCCACCCGTTCCAACCCGACACTTTATATTAAAAATTAAGAACCAATTATCGCTAACTTGCTAGCCCCCGGTGAGAAATTACTCACAGCGTTGGAGTAAATAAATACATTTTCCTAAATTCCGTGAGTCACAAATTTTTGCCATGATGACTGTGAAATAGGCTGTGAAATGGGCATTAAATTCTGTTCTAAGTAGTTTTAAAAGGTCTTAAAAAGTCTTAAATTTAACTTGTAGAAACCTGTAGGAACCCTGATTTAATTATTGACAGTACTGTGATGAGTGACAGATTTGATGTAGGTCACAAAATGTAGAAAAACAAATGTTCCCATTGTAAGCAGCCTCAGTGATCCTTCAGATTTGTTTAATAAGATCTGGCAGAAGAACAGCACATTTAGGGCTTGGTTGAAGCCTGTTTGAGGTAATGAAGCCTTAAAGAGCATTTGTTAAAAAGTCAACTTGAATAAGAAGAACATTTGTACCAGAGACAATGCTTCTCGTTATGATGAAAATGTCTTACTCGCTGCCTTCTGCCTTCTTTTTTTCCAGTTCTAAACTCAAGGAGTCCCCTCAGTGAGACCAAGAGCACCTCGTCGTCCCTCTCGGCCCTCAGCGATTCGCTCAACAGCTCAGAGGGCGGAGACCTCACCCACAGCAACGAAGAACTCAAGAGCTTGCTCGCCCCGCCTTCCTCTGCCGGCAGCCAGTCCAGCTCCGGAAGCCACTCGGGATCGGGAACTGAGGACAAAAATGAAAAAGGCAAGGAAACGTGGGAGTTATCGCGATACAAACTTGAACCCTTTGAAATATTGGAGCTGACACTGAATTATGTTGAAGAGACAAATGCGCTCTGCTTCTTACAGTCGGTTTCAGTTATTTATTCATTTACACAGAAAACAGAACAAAGATTGGTGTCATGCAACAATAGGGTGTCACTCACCACATCCAATCACAAGTCCCTATGGCTGGAGAACGGATCAATCTGTAAAAAGTGTTGCCCGGTGCATAGTTTCAGACTTTCAGCTGTTCAACCATCTAGTGAGCAGAAAGAGTGCACTTGATTTGATAGGATTCAACTTTGTCATTGCACGTCAAAAGTACAAAGCAACGAAATGCAGTTTGCATCTAACCAGAAGTGCTCAACCAGTGCTTAAATATTATAAGTTACAAAATAAAACAGCATACTATACAGCAACCTGCCCCTTAAGATCAAACTTAACCCATAAAGACCCAGTGGTTATTTTGTGGCAGTTCCCCAATAAATATTTCTCTATAATTTAACCTTTCTTAAGTGATTTGTTACCTTTTTTTTTTTTTAAATATTATCCTCTGTATTTAAAAGTTTTTCGGTGTAAATCATGTATTTTCCTATATTTAATTCACTGATCATGTAGATCTTCATTAAAGCTCAGAGGAAATTCAAAGGTTATTATATCAAAACAGAGAAAAATGACATTTTCAGCAAAGATATCGTTAACTAAACACAAAAATAAGTGTCTCCATCCAGTGTCATTGATCCAACTCAGTGGGTTTTACTGGTGAATCAATATTGCAGTAGATGACGCTGTATCCACGTTGACTATGGAGCTTCCAAATGGGTCATATCTCATCAGATATACCATGAAAAGATGACAAACTGCATTGTTCACCAATTATTTACATTTATTGTTATGATTAGTGGATCAACAGGTATTAAACAGTTTAGATCAGTAGATGGTTTAGGTCAACGGTGGATGTTTGGGTCTTTATGGGTTAAATCACCCTCTCTACTCTCTTTACGCTTTCCCCAGGTTTCGAGTGTGTCTTCTGCAATTTTGTGTGCAAGACGCGTAGCATGTATGAGCGCCACCTCCAGATCCACCTCATCACGCGAATGTTTGAGTGTGACGTCTGCCACAAGTTCCTCAAGACGCCCGAGCAGCTGCTGGAGCACAAGAAGTGCCACACCGTCCCCTCCGGAGGGCTCAAGTAAGGAAAGCAAGTACAGACAGAGGTTCCTAACTCCACCCCCCCGACCCCACCCCACCCCCAACCTCCCCAACCTCACCTTTTTTCAATTCGCCGCACACAGAACATACACATCGATAGTGATACAAGGTGCGTCCGTCACAGAATATGTTGTAGGTTCAGCTGCATTCTGACGACACAGAATGACAAATGTAAAGAACATTTAAGTCAGATCTCAGACATTGATGATATTATGAAATCCAGAATAATATCTGAGATACATAAATATATTTATACATGCATTAGTATGACCTACACTGGAGTAAAACCCATAAAGAGGATATTTGAGTTACTCACTGATTTTCTTTTACCTTCACATTAAAAATATGTAAACCTTTTTACAAACAACAATGTAAAAACAGTTTCAGTCACATTTTCAGAAGTTGATCATATCTAAGAACGTCAAAAAAAAAAAATTTAATGTTGGCAGTAAGTGTTGATTTTATCTCAGACATTATTTTGGATTCAATACATAACTAAAGGATTGAGGTAAACATGTAGGTTTTACATACTTACCTTTGTTTTCTAGGTGTGAAACGGCAAATTAGACCAATTTGGAACAATGGAAAACTACGAATTTAATGTAAATTATATTAATACCAAAGGACATATTAGCATCAGAGCTGTTTGTCATTCTAACAGCCATGCAGATTCTACCTGTGGCATCCTGGTACAGTACAGGAGCATTTTTTTGATTTGATGATCTCTTTTGTCCTTTATATTTATTATCTGCAGCCAGAAAATGAAATGCTCCAAGCCGTGGTTTTGCTCGACTCTCTTGGCAAGACTAATGTATTAGATAGTTGGGTGTGTGTGTGTGTGTGTGTGTGTGTGCGTGTGCGTGTGCGTGTGCGTGTGCGTGTGCGTGTGCGTGTGCGCGTGTGTGTGTGTGTGTGTGTGCGTGCGTGCGTGCGTGCGTGCGTGCGTGTGCGTGCGTGCAGTGGCTGCTCTGAGCAGAAGGGAGAGTGAGCAGGAGATGGAAATGGGCTTCCCCTCAGGGTCTGTTGTTCCACTGCCCACAGCACATGCCACAGAAAAGAATCTGATGAAACCTGCTTTCCAGAGAGATACATGCTGCTGCAGTCATTACACCATCTACTGTATTAAAAAAAAAAAGTCTTGACACACACCTAGAAAACAAGCAGTCATGAATAAGGCCGCTCACTACTGGACACTCAAACATGTTAATTTTAATGTACGATCACAAAAACTAATACCTTTTACTCACGTATTCATAGATTTTGTCAAAAGACTGACCCCTGGAATCTGTAAAGTTATCTCCGTCGGGTTAAATCTTCGAGGTGCTTTTGACACATACAGACATGAGCGTGTGCACATTTGGTCGCGATAATGACGCCACTAAAATCCTTATCTTTCTATTATTGTTTTTGCCTCCTCACATGCTTCCCTCTCCATCTCCATCCTCTGATCCCACAGGAGCCTTTGTTGTACTGTGATACGTTTATGTCCCATTTCAGGCCTGTCAAGTTAACACAAAGCCCATCTGTTGACCACAGCACACACTGATGAGATCTGACCTCAGACCAGTCACAGTATGGTTCTTAGTGAAAATATACACTGGTTTAGAATGGCAAATGAAACCGCTTCTACACATGTATGTATTTGCTGAACAGTAAAACATAAGACTGATCGCTGTGATATCACACAAATACAGGACAGTTCTTGAAGTTTCACTTCAGGTAACACAAGCCATTTTTTTGTTTTTCAGTTGTTCTCATCACTCCAGTCTGTGCATGTGCAGAGCCATTACAATTATCGCCTCATCTTGTCATAAACAAAGCTCTGTGTTCTGCATCATTTCTGTGTAGCCATCAGTGGAGTTTGGATGTTCTTAACACTGCTAAATGTCTGGAAATGATAGCATTTCATTGAATTTGACAAATAGAGCACAAACACACAAGAAGCGCCTTCATAGCTCGAAATTTTCACACAGCATCTTTGTAGTCACTAACTGGAGGACTTGCTAGTCATAGTGTGTGAGTGAATAACTGTGAAGGATTTATAACAGTTTTTAATGTATCTTCTGTCTGGTGTAAATGTTTTTGAAACCAGATTGAGTTCTTCAAGCTAGCATTCAAAAGGCAAACGAAACAGGTGGTGGATATTTTAGATTCTTTTTTATTCAAGGGAGGAAAAAAGGATGGAAGCAGCAATATTTTTAGCTTAAAAATCATCAGAAAATCTGCTTTTAACCTCTTATGCTGTACTGTTAATATCTGCACATATGTTTCCAGTTCTGCCTGGTGTACACTGTCACAGAGAATGGGTTTCACCAACAAAGATGAATTTAATCTGATCTGAGATTAGTTCTAAAACTAGGTTTAAAACAAGGAAATCCAACTTAAAATTGAGCAAAGTTCTGTTGCACAATTACAACTATTCGACTGGGTTAATAATAAATTATAAATGTGTGTGCTTTTGGGATAAAAAGCAGTCCAAAATCTAAATTCCAAATTTACTGATGCAAAATTAAATGTGGAGATGCTTTCTTACTCCAATTAAAATCAATTAATAAATTTAAGAATATTAAAAATCATACAAGTTATACAAAGGACAGGGGACACCACTAATTTGTGACTGCTTTGTATTCTTCAACAAAAGATTAACTTTGTTCTTGTTAGTTAAAAAGTTAACTAGTTATCTCACTCCAGATGGCTTTGCAGACAAGCTCAAATTTCTCCTCCCTTTTTAATTAAAACTTGCTGCATGAATTAATGCAATAATGTGGCCAAAAAACAGAAGATTAAAAAAAACAGTTAACCTTTCTTTGAGGAAAGAATCATTAGTTTATAATATTATTATTATAAGATAATGATTTCAACTCAGTCCATCTTCAAAATCAGCCTTTTAAGAGTTCAACCTCAATTTTAAGTTTATAATTAATTTCTGATTTGATATGAGAGTTTACAGTCTTAGCAACAAAACTTGACAGGTTCAAATCTTCCTCATGGAATTTACGGTCAAATATTTTCATCAGACATTAATCCTAATCTGTATCATGCAAACCAGATCAATTCAGTTTCCAATTATATGGCAACAAATCACAACTAAAACCCATCAGGTCAAGTCCTTATGATAAACAGTGAAAACCCCAACAAATCCCCACATGTATGTTTACTCTTAACCTTGGGAGGATTTTAGCTCAACAGGTAGAGAGCAAAAACAGATGAGCTAATTTACTGACCCCTAGGTGTTTTAAGCCTAAGGTATGTGAAGTGTTCTATATGTAGGAGTGTAGAAAGGGAGAGAGGGCCTTGACCATTTCGAGGTTTTTCTGAGGTGATTCTGTTCTGCAGGGTTTGTGAAGCGCTTTGGGGCCCAGAGCAGATGAAAGGTGCTATTTAAATGTAAGTGCCACTCCATTCCTTCATTTCCCTTCATGTCCTACTGCTCCAATCTTTTCTCCAGCCGTCACCCCCTCCCACACACACACACACATACTTATTCACCTCAATTCCCCCACCATTAAGCTGCCACACATACCACCATGAGCACACAGAACTGTACATGATACACATTTTTTCCTTTACCTGTCCTCCTCCTCTTCATCCTTTTTGTGTTATTAAATACAACGGTGTGTTACTGCATGTGCTGCTGGATCTGCACGTCCTCTTCAACTGCCTTCTGCTTTCTGTGTGTGCCCCTCCTGTCCTCTTTGTCGCTCTACCCAGGTGCCCTTTCTGCATCTACTCCACCAATCGTCCAGCGGCCATGGAGTGCCACCTTAAGACGCACTGTAAGATGGAGTACCGCTGCCGCATCTGCCAGGGACTGTGGCCCGACCAGGCCTCATTGGACGCCCACATGCGCGGGCACCGCCTGGGCAACCACTACAAGTGTGAGCAATGTGGCTACTTGTCCAAGACGGCCAACAAGCTGATCGAGCACGTGCGCGTGCACACGGGCGAGCGGCCCTTCCACTGCGACCGCTGCTCTTATAGCTGTAAGCGCAAGGACAACCTCAATCTGCACAAGAAGCTGAAGCACGCGCCGCGCCAGACTTTCGGCTGCCAAGAGTGCCCTTTCACCACCACACACCCGTTCGTCTTCAGCCGCCACCTCAAGAAACATCAGAGCGGAGGAGGAGGCGGAGGAGCAGGAGAAGAGGAGGAAGATGAGGAGGCAGGAGAGGAAGAGCTGCCAGTAGAGGGGGGAGCGTCATCACGGAAAAGCCAGAAGTTCCTGTTCACAGGGGGAGGAGGGGGGAGCAGTGGAGGCAGCGGGAGCAACAGCCCGCTCATGAGTCTGACGGCATCGCAGGCCCTCCAGTCCGTCGCCCTTTCGCTCACGCTGGGGAAGTCTCGTCAGCCGGACGCCAGCGCCTCCCTGCTCCGCTGCTACGTTAGCACTAACGGCAACAACGCCACCGCCGCCAGAAACCCCGGCGGCGGTGTGAGCTGCCCCTCGCTCTTCTCCCCCTCCCCTTCCTCCTCATCCCGCTTCATGTTGGAGCAGTACAGGAACTGCGAGCGGGCACCCCTGATCCCCCTCACCACTCTGTTCACCCACAGCTTCACATTCCACTCTTACTTCCACTCCAGATCGCGGCCCGCCACGTCTCCTCTCCTCTTCTCTTCCTCTGACTCCCCCTCCTCCCGCTCTCCTTCCTCACCCGCCTCCCACAAACACTCCTTTCTGGCCTACCTGGGACTCATGGAGAGGGCCAAAACTGTTTGACCTCACCCCCCTCACCCCCTCCCCTCCTGTGACAGTGGTGTGAATGACACTTGACCACTGCAGTGGGAGCAATGTCTTTTCCAATCAGACCAGCAGAATAAGCTGGACCAGACAAACATATTGAAGAAAAGAAAAAAAAACATTTATAAGAGAAAAAGGCTGTACATGCTAAAAAGGCATTTATATCGAAAAGCTGCTTTTCTTATCAGTTCTATCAATTGAATTATTACTACTTCAACTACTACTACTCTATTACCTTTTTTTTCTGTTTTTAAATGTCTGAATGACCTGGACCCAGTTGCATTATCTGAGGAAACTAACGTATCTCAGTTTTATAGATATTTTTCTTTAGTTGTTTGACAATATAAAAGTTGAAAAAAGATGAAACAAAACTTGCAAGTGCTATATTTTAGTGCATTTTTGTCTCTTGCTATTATGCATCAAAATAGCATGCCTGTTTCTGTGTTTCAAACTAGCTTTGACGTCATTAGGAAGCTAAAAATTCGAGATATTCTGAAGTGTTAGCAGTGCAACGTGGACAGAAACGGAATGCTTTTCATTGGAAAAAGGCACGTTTCCAAAGCAACGCCTCAAACCACGCACTTATTTATCAATCTTGTACATAGTTTTGTAGCCCTTCCCCTTCCCATCTTTTTTGATTTCTGTTGGTTTTGTATAATGGTGAAACCATATTATGCATAGCTGCTGCCTGATATCACATCTGTCTCAGAATAAGTACCTACAAGGAGCAAATGTTCATGTTTTTTTTTTTTTTTTTTTTTTTTTTTAAATAGCTGTCAAACAGAAAATAAGCTGTGAAAATCACTGAATCTGACATTACACAATCTGATTCAATCTGATCTGAAAATAGGGGGAAATTATTTGCACTCGCAGGTGAATAGGCTGTAAAATCTCACAAATACCCACAAGCACGACAAGGTGAATCACATTGTCAGTTATTCTTGAGACCACTTGAATATCAGCGCAGCATTTTATGCAGAACTATGTATCACGCACCTATACTTAGAAGAGATATATGAGATAACTGTTTTGTGGAGGTGACCAGCTCTGGGTTAGCGAGCTATACCTACAGCCGGGGTCACCACAGGCCGATTCAATGGTGCTTTTTGGAGCTTTTTGTAATTTTTGTGTAAAAAAAAAAAAGAAAAAACTGTTCCAAAATGACTTGAATGAATGTATTTTTGTTTATGTACATGACAAAGTGATGCAGAAGTGTGAACAGGGACGTCTTCTGTGCTGGTAAAGTTGGGAAAGGTAGTGTTTGGTGGCCTTCTGTGTCATTTTCTGTTGTTTTCTTTTGTTATTTTCTTTTTTTTTTTTTTTTTTTGGTCTTTCATTTTTACTTTTTTACTGAGCCTTTTACATCATAACAAAAGCATTTTCTACTAACATTCATAGAGAGAAAAAAAAAAGCTCCTGTAGGTGCAATGACGAAGCAAAGCCATTCACTTGTACAGCATTGTGTTAAATGGCACGGGCTTCAGTTCTAATAAAGCCGGCAGACATGGTACTGCTTTTTTGCGCCCCCTCCCCTCCCCTCCCCTCCCTCTCTCCTGTCAACCTTTGAGTTTTAATTGCACTTAATGTAGTTACACTTCAAGCCAAAAGCACTTAAACCCTTATGTTCCTTTTTTTGAAAAGTGCAAACTTCAATCCACCAAGTTACCATAATGTGAATTAGACAGTAGCTGTGGAAGTGCTTGTTGGAAATGACTCAATCAGCAGCCCTCATTTCACACGCGGTGCAAAGGCTCTGCCTCTGTGAAATCAGAGAAAGTAAATGAATACAAATTGCATGAATTAGACAGTAGAGGTCAAGCTCTCCCTGGGAACTAAAGGTCCCAGGCTAAATTGTTATAGCCAATTTTGCACAGTGCTGCACTTTTTTGATCATGAGAATATGTATTTATCCGTAAATGCTCAAAATGAAGTATGTTTGCGAGATAGGGTGGCATCGTACAAGCATCTTTTGTTTTGAAGAAGCTTTACCCGTTATTGATTGCGCTTGTGTTCCTAAGTGGTCTTCAAGCCAAAATCCCTCATTTGTAAAGGGGTTGGATTTTTTTTTTTTTTTTGGTTAATTTTCCTTCTTATTTGTCTGTTTTATCATGCATTTTTCTTATTATGAATCATTGTAATTTTCTTTTCTACTTTAAAAAAGAAATGTTGATTGGAAACAGAATTGTCAAGACCAAAATGTCGCAGCCGTGGATGTGATGTTAGGATTGAATCCGTCACATCCTGTTGTGTTTTCTGAGAGATGCCTGAATTGTCCTTTGGTTACACACTGCTGTTTGTTTGTTCCTTTTCTTTTCTTTTTTTTTTTTTTTAGCTTTGTCAATGTCTGGCATGCTGTTCTCTGGAGTGAAAGGAACATCCCTCCAACACACACACACACACACACACACACACACACACACACACACTGTACTATCTACATTATCTTTTATACTCTAGTGCCACTTGGTGGAAGGAAACCACCTGAGACTTCTGAGAATGAGTCAAACTAATTGTCAGGGTCTATAAGGAAAAAAAAAGATGGAATAAAAAAAGAAGAATGTGTCCACTCTTGACACCTTTGTAACTGTCTGCCTTTTAATACAGCATAATCATGAATGGCTGCACTTCTTTACTCCCCTGTAGTTTGGTGTCATGTTTAAGAAGGCAACAGGGCTCTATCCTTCTGAAAACCAGTGTTCATAATCATCTGAGGTTTGTTTTCCAATTGTAAGCAGCGCATCCACCTTTGTTTTATGTTAAAGCTCGACTACCTTTTCAGCACTTCAGAGTATGCATGACATCGCCCTATCTCCATTTTTTTTAGCGCTTAACTGTGTTTTAATACAAACTCCCTCGGTTGCATTTAGTTAGCATCACACTGCACTGTCTACAATCAGTTAGCTTTAAGTTCGGCTGTATTTTATGATTAGAAAAGGCTCAACTATCTCATATTTTGGCACTCGGTAAAGATTGGTATGTGCTGTACAAAGCTTTTTTTTTATTACTCCATTGTTAAGGCTGTACAGGGTTGTGACGATAACTGGTAAATAGATCATTTGTACTTTTTTGGTTTTGTATTTGTTTTCTTTGTTTGGCATTATTTTATGTTCAACTTGCCAGATCTAAATGTAACAGGATTTGAAAGTAAAGCTTACATCAGATATTACGTCATTTGTCTGTCCTTGCTTTTTTTTTTTTTTTTTTTTTTTTAAAACTTATATTGTCTATATCACACACCAGCTGTGTGAAAGCAGTGGAATGAACCTAAAATGATGAATTGATGAGGAAATGAATCAATAAATGAATATTATGCTGCTTAATTTAGCAAAAAAAAAGCTAAAGATATGACGTTTACTGCTTTCCTCTCAAACTATTACTGAATATTGTCAGATAAAACACTGTCAGACATTTCCTACCAATTCTAACAACATTCATCTGACTCTGGGGTGTCAAACTCATTTTACTTCAGGGGCCACATCCTCCCAAAATGATCTGAAATGGGCCGGACCAGTAAAATAACTTAATAAATAACATAATAAACATATAAAAAATGTAAACTCCCAACTCTTCTCTGTGAAATAAGTAAAATTACACTATGAGAATGTTTGCATTTACAAATAATCCTTTAAAAGAAAGCATAAACAACCATGAAAAAACATACATGTATTAAGAAAAATAAGTACAATTTTAACAGTATTATGTCTCAGCTTCTCATTTACACATATACATTGAAACTTACTGATCACAGTGGATCTCCAAATGCACAAAATATGTTGTAACATGTATAATATTGTTAAAATTGCATTTACTTTTCTTAAGACATTTCATGTTCATATTTGTTCAGGTTTTTGAGAAAGGATAGTTTGTAAATGTAAAAACTTTCATGTAATTTTACTTTTTTTTTTTTTAACACAAACAAAGAGGAATTTGGAGTTGTCATTATTTTTCAGTTATTATGATAGTATTTTTTAATCTGATCCACCTTAGATGGAACTAGGCTGAATTTGGCCCATGAACTACAATGATTTTAACATCCTTGATTGTTAATATCTTCAATGTAATTTTTGCGTTTCACAAAATTCATCCCATGGGTCAGATTGGACCCTTTGGTGGGCCGAACGTTTGACATCCATGATTTGATTCAAACAACTGTAGCTACAGGAACAACCCGGGTAATATCAGACTGTATTTAGTGCCATTTCACCGTTAAATAATATTCATAACCCTTATAAGGATTAGATCAAAGTGTTTGAATGTGGAAGTTTTTCAGAGGTTTTGAGTCTTAACTCTCTAGATTTCAAGAGTTTGCAAATACTTCTCATGGTCTTCATCAGTAAATGAAGTATCCTCAGGATTCTTTTAACTTTGTTTCCTGATGGAGACTCTCAGCTCATTCACATACAAGTGGACCTTGAGTTAAGATGATTTTGGAAATAGCTAAACAAGATGGTTTTTCTGATTCTGATACAGGAAAGATCACTCATAAATAAAATCTGAAGATGATCACATCCACGAGGACGCTGCATGATCCCACTGACCCGGACTATTGTCTCGTGCGGTATCAAGAAGGCAGTGAAAAACCCAAATTTATCACTTATTCAACCCTCACTCAATGTTCTTTATCAGATAAAGTTGCCATAAAAGTAAGAGCAGAGATGAGATTAAAAGGATGTTTTAGAGCAATAAGAAAAGTAAGTGGATACCTCTGAGCCTGCAGACAAAAACCTACGTTCAGAAAAGCCGTGATCAGCTTTGAGGGACGCGGCAGCATTCTTTAATTTATAACGGTGGCGTGCCGTCGTAATAATAAGGAATAGGATCTGTCATGGTGTCTAGCTGCTGTTTTTATTAGACCGATGGGAGGTCTCTCTCCCTCTCCTTTCTGTGTTGTAGTAATGAAAGTTACAGCACGTTCTCGCCCAGCCAAAGGTTGGCCCTGCCTAATGAAAACAGATGAAGCAGAGATAAAGTGTTTGCCGACATTAAGGGACTCATTTATCACCGTTAGCCCCCGAGCTATAGAACACCTTGGTCTGGAGCTCTCCTTTAACAGGCCCTGCCTCACAGCACCCTGGTGGCACGCTGCTGCAGCCTTCAGGCGCATGCACGCCATCTTCACCAACCTCTAGCTTTTATTTGTTGCACTTTTGAATAGTTTTAACAGATTCTAACACGGTTTGTACCTTTGCCAGAGGTGGGAAGTAACTGAGTACACGTACGTTGGTGCTGTGCTTGACTTGAGTATTTATCTTTTTTGACAACTTTTTACTTTTACTCCCTACATTTTCACAACACAGTCATTACCTGAGGTTAAACACGTTTGAGGGGAATCATCAATTATTTTTATTCTGCTCCTTTTCCCACGTCTGCACTGAGGTAACCCTAGTGGACAATAACTCCAAAGACAATCCCCTGGTGTTTCCGTCGGTACAAATCACACATGACGAACAAAACGGCGTGAGAAGAACAGGAAAGATGAAACAAGATGATACATGAAACAAGACCAAACAAAAAAACGTGTAATGAGCAGAAAATTATATGAAATCGAGAAGAAAATGACATGACAAGACAAAGGCGTCATAAAAGATGGAACAAAACATACCTGTAGTCTCAGTTTAGTGCTTATCTGTTTAATTTGACTAAATCAAAATTAAAAAAAAAACAAAAGACGAATATAACATAAAAACTCAAAATGAGAAGAAAATGATATAAAATACAAAAAAAAGATGAAAATGACCCTTACAACAACACTGTAGAAGACATAATACCACACCTGAACGCTGTGATTTGGTGCTAATTTTGTTCATTCTGCTTAATTTTCATAAATTACAAAAAAAACGAGGCTTTCGCTGTCAGGGGCCGACAGCAAGGGTATATCTCCCCCCCCAATCCTCTGCTACATATAAATCTATCCACAATAATTGTTAGACAATCGACATGAACTTAATTTGAGCTACATGGACTTGATGGTGGCAGAATAATGGTCACAGAACCAATTTTTTCCCCACAAAACTCCACCTAGTGAATGAAAATGACACCATATGAACTCTGGATGTTCGCCTGAAAATGGACATTTGTAAGATGATCAATATGAACCAATTTTTACCTAAATTGACCTATTATTGCTTGATTTATGTCCAAAAAACTGATTTTCAACTAAAGCGCCCCCATTTGGATGACTTATAATACTCATAGCGAAGCTGAAACCGATCGGGTTCTTCCACTAGGGGTCACCTATGTTGGTTATCAAGGGAGAGAAAATCCAACCAAATCTGTCCTAGTTATCGCGTTCACAGGAAGGAAATCTGGTGGCGGCGTGCGGAGTGAAACCATTATATCCCCGAAACTCGATTTTGGGGATATAAAGATGCAAATCTCTGTTCAGTAAGACCAAATAAAGCATCAGATACAAAACTAGACAAAAACTGTCAAATACATAACGTGATTAAAAAACGATGTAGAAGATGAAAATCACCTGACAAGACAAAAACGGTGTAAAAGACGAAATCGGACTAGTAACGTAAAAAGATGTAGTAAAATAAAACACACCTGAAGGCTCTGACTTATAGAATAATTGTTTAAGTTGTTAATGTTTATAAACTATATGGACAAAAACACTGGGACACATCATGGCTACACTTCGTATGATGACATATAAACATCAATATTTCCTTAAAATTTAATGGGAGATATGAAGACAGTAGATGATTAGTTGTGGTAGAAAATTAATTAGTCAGAGCACAAAAAATATTTCAGAAGTTTAGAGGTAGAACATTTACATTTTTAGTTATGGATAAAAAAAACAAAAACAAACCAGAAAAGCACTCCATACCAAGGCAGATTAGTTCCCCCCCCTGATCACCACCAAATTTTAATCATTTGTTCCTCGTGCCAGTATCAACATGTCCTGAAAATTTCATGAAAATCCATCCATAACTTTTTGAGTCATCTTGCTAACAGACAAACAAACAGACAAACCCCGATGAAAACAAAACCTTCACCGTTACATTTGGCGGAGGTAAAAAAAACAAAGTCAATTTTGAGAGAAATTAAGTAAAAACAATTTCTGAGGCATATTGGAACCAAAGATAACACTGGTCAACAACAAATTTATTGTTTAAGTTTTTTGAGCTGATTTAGGATAATTTTGGTGTGCTGAATCCAAAAATCACATTAATTTTGCTCAATCAGGTCAACTTTCTGAACTATGCTACATATTGGCTTTTTAACATTTTTGCTTACATTTATGGGCATTTTCACATCATATGATACAAAATTCTTTCATATTTCTTCCAATAAACAAGTTCTGAAGATTTTACTTTTGCCAATTTATGATTATTTTTTTTAATATTACAGGTGAATGAAATGGCTTCGACTAGAAGATCTTGCAAAAATAAGCCTGACGTATTCTGCTACATCTGTGGTGAATACACCATTGTACCTAACAGGAATTCTGTTAGAAAATGATCTTTTTTTCTCTTAAAACTTATTTTGGCTGAGAACTATATAAAAAATCAACTGATAAAGTCACAAAAATGTAATCAATTTTGTGAGAAGATCAAATTTTTCAAAATCAAATTAGCAAAAAAACCTGACCTGATTGAGAAAAACATGTCATTTTTGGATTTAGCGGTGCAAAATGGTCCTAATTCAGTTGAAAAAACCTAGACAACTTGCAAAAAACATTTTTTTGTAACCCAGTGTAATTTAACCAAACTAACCAAGGCAATGAAATTCATCACAACATAAAACTATATTATGACATTTGTCGTTATTGTTTTGTCGCCCAGACCCCTGTTAGAAAAGAAACACCTGAATTCAACGTGTCCCAATACTTCTGTCCATATACAGGGTGGGGAAGCAAAATTTACAATATTTTGAGGCAGGGATTGAAAGACAGTGTATGACCAATTAGTTTATTGAAAGTCATGAGAATTTATTTGCCACAAGAAAATGTACATTATAGAAAATGTTTTTATTCTATGTGTCCTCCTTCTTTCTCAATAACTGCCTTCACACGCTTCCTGAAACTTGCACAAGTGTTCCTCAAATATTCGGGTGACAACTTCTCCCATTCTTCTTTAATAGTATCTTCCAGACTTTCTCGTAATAGTTTTGCTCATAGTCATTCTCTTCTTTCCATTATAAACAGTCTTTATGGACACTCCAACTATTTTTGAAATCTCCTTTGGTGTGACGAGTGCATTCAGCAAATCACACACTCTTTGACGTTTGCTTTCCTGATTACTCATATGGGCAAAAGTTTCTGAAAAGGTATGGATAATAGTGTTAGGTATGATTATGACATCAATATATGTTTGGTTTCAAAACAATTGACGAAGTGCCTGCTGAGAAAAAACAACTAAATGTTCATTGTAAATTTTGCTTCCCCACCCTGTAGTATATCAGTCTGCTGGTTCTTTTGCCACTTCTGATCGCACTCACTATCTCATAGCTCACAGGTATTATTTAGAGATGTCAAAAAACTTAAAAAAAAAAAAAAGTTAAAAACCTTTATCAGATGTAAAGGCTTTTGGGGGTCCTTACGGTGCCTCCATCACCACACCCTCCATGTTGACCTGTGTGGGTTCAACAGCCATTCCAAAGCCCAATCTCTTCTGTTGAGGGCCCGTGTTCTCATCTCGCTGCTCATCTTTTCCTGCAAATTAATGAATCTTTTCGGCTGTGTTTAAAGCTGCTTAATTAAGTTCAAAGCAGCGCTCGGGGCACTGTGCGCCTGCTCAGCTGACCTCCCTACGAGTGGAAGTGTTGATTAGGAAGTGAAGAGACATGCAGGCACTGCAGGGGATGGCTATTGATTGAAAGGATAGAAAACCTCATTTGGATTTTTGTGATTGGAATATCACCCTGCGCCTGTGAGTCTGTGCTTTTTTTTTTTTCTTTCTTTTTTTTAACCCCCCTTTTTCTTCATTTGTCCAATAACAATAACTCCACTCCTGCACTGACAGTTTGGTGAAATTGTCAACTTAAGTGAGGAATTTCTGTGATAAGACCAAACGGCGGAGTTTTCCCTCATCCCAATAATAGCCCTTCACCCCGGCCCGAGCTGTCTGCACAATGTCGACCTTTTGACTCCACCTCGCGAAAGTTGGCCGCTGTCGATCGATAGCGTGTTAGCTTTTTGTTTGTAGGTTCAGGCTGCCTTGGCTTTATTACAGCTGCCGAGAGTCATGGGGGAGTCGTGCACGGCTTTGTGAGAGAGGAGCTCCCTCTTGTTTGCCAAAAGTGTAATCCCGCCGTGACCCACCGTGACCCTGCCCTGAGAGAAAAGCTGCTTAGACAGAAGTGCGTGTCTGTGGGAGCTCCCAGCAGCCTGGCCTCTCTCGCTCCATCTCTCTTTTTCCTCTATATTTTGCTCACTACATCTACCTCACATATTTTCTTTTTTCCTTGAGCTTCATATACGGTACATCTCTGCATCACACCGAAGTTCTCCTTTTACCCCTCGCTCTATATTCTCCTGTTTATTCCTCTCTCTTCTTTCATGTTTCCTTTTCTTTTATAATAAACCTTGAGTACGCTTTCTAAAACCACCACCCTTTGCATTCAGCATCAATACTTCCAACTCTGCCTCTCCTCTCCTCTTCTTTTCTCTTCTCTTCACCGCCCCTGTGAAGGACCTGGGGCTTTGCTAAGTGGAGACAGATCTCCTTTTTTTTTTTCCCCTTCTTCTTTTTGCTCCAACAGAGAAAATAAACACACAAAGTCCTAACACGGGGGCCCTGCCATACTCCAGACAGCCTTCAGTAAACGCAGGCTGCAGTGCAAGACCACTGGTGCAGGGGGAAGAGAAAATTAAGGAAGAAAATGACCTCTGGAATCGATTTGGCATGGGTTGAAGTCAGGGCTAAAACTGCACGGAATAATGCTCCGCTGAGGCTGCTTCTTGATTCATAAATCCATTCATTTTTGGAGGAAATTAGGCATCAAAATGAATAGTGGAGGAAGAAACTCTGCATTGTTCCGGTCTTAACCAGCGTGTATGAGATATAGATAGATGCAGCCTGGCTTTATGAAAACAAGGTTTAATGCAAAGAGTGAGACAGACTGATTAAAACTGCTTAAATCTCCTGGTTGACTGGCATACACCCATTAAAAATGCATATTATCGGAAAGAGTGTAGTCCTGTGGTTGTACACATCTCTAAGGCAGAACACAACATTCCCATAGATACGTAGGCAGTGAGGTAATAAACAATCCATGCAGAGGGGGAGACATAAACTCTCTGCTTATAAAAAAACATGAACTTTTTGGATTTATACACTGGCTACTTCTGCACCTAAAGGCATCAATAAAAATATTGATCAAAAACTGTCCCTGCGATCTAACATATGTATGTAATGAATGTTACTACAATGGATAAGAAATAAGAGGAAAGAGGCCTACCTGCCTTATGTACATTTTTTCACAATATTTTTATTGGTATTTAAAGCTGTGGGAGACTTTTGTGACCAATTTTTCATCAAATCTGTAAAACCTCAGTCATATCCTCAGTATCATGAATCTGTAAGTCTTTCTGTCATTACTCACCTGAATCTCTTGCATCATGGTGAACAATTTTGAAGTGCCATCCACCGTAAACAAACCACGTGTTTACAAACAGAGCCGGGAGGTCACTCGGGCATCTTCGGAATTTTGTCGCGACGTGCATTGTAGGAAACAGAGGTTCGTGCAGCTGCCTGGCAGCGGCAGCACAACCAAATGATATATGGATGACACAAACATGATGCGGAAACGGCAGGAGCTCCACTTCCCTATATGCATATTCCTCCAGCTGCTTCCGCGTTTCAGCCGTTTCTGCATTGTGTTTGCTGCTCTTTCATCCTGCCGCCAGACGGCTGCGCCAACCTTCGCTTCCTACAATGCATGTCACGACAAAATTCTGAAGATACCCAAGTTACCTCCCGGCTCTGTTTGTAAACATGTGGTTTGTTTACGGTGGATGGCACTTCAAAATTGTTCACCGTGATCCAAGAGATTCAGGTGAGTAATGACAGAAAGACTTACAGATTCATGATATTTAGGCTATGAGGTTTTACAGATTTAATGAAAAATTGGTCACAAAAGTCTCCCACACCTTTAAGTTTTATAATGAAAGGTAAACTAAGTAAATAATAATATACATAATGAGCATGAATCAAAACATAAAACACTTATAAACACACCCATTCACACCATTTAGACTTGCACCAAATGATATATAAATATACATATAAATAACATACATACATATATTCTTATGAACATGTGTATAGATAGACAGATAGATAGATAGACAGGTGTGTGTGTGTGTAAAAATAAAAATTAAATACAGCAGTCATGATAATAGAAAAAAATAAATGTCTTAGGTACATTTAATTATACAGTATGATTTTCCTTGTTTAACCCATAAAGACCCACTGTGACTTTTATGTCAGTTCCCAAATTAATTTTTCTCTCTTTTTAACCTTTCTTAAGTAATTTATCACAGTTTATTATAATATTATCCTGTGTATTTTGTGTTGTTTTTTTGTTTTTTTTAAGTGGAAACCGTGTATTTCCCTATATTTAATTCATTGATGATGTCGATGTTCATAAAAGCTCAGATTAAAGTTGAGGGTTATTATATCAGAAACAGAGAAAACTGAAGAAAAAGGGACTTTTTCAACAAAGACATTAATAACTGAAGGTAAAAACGAGTGTGTCCATCCACTGTCACTGATCCACCTCTATGGGTTTTACTGGTGAATCAATGTTGTAGAAGATGACGGTGTTTCCACAGTAACTACAGAGCCTCTGAACGTCCAAATGGGTCATATCTGATGACCATGAAAAGATGACAAACTGTATTTTACACCAATTATTGACATGTATTGATAGAATTAGTGGATCAAGGTATTAAACAGTTTAGATCAGTAGATGGTGGATGTTTGGGTCTTTATGGGTTAATGTGTAAATATTATGATTTTTTTTTTCCCCTGCATATTGACTCATGTTCGTCTAAGATAAACCACTTTATTACCATTTGACTGATGCCAATTAACAACAGGTGACCATGTGGTTTTGTCTTATGGATTGTGGGTCTTTCAGGGTGGTGACTCTGAAGTCTGAGCCACTGCTCTTTTCTCAAAATGTCTTTGAGCAAAATAAATCCTTTCCAGGTCTGATCTGTAAGATGAAAGGTGTTTTCATGTTGGAAAGTCTGTTTTTCTACATTGTGTAAATTCAGTCTAGTTACATTTCATTTCACGCTGGAGTTTGGTGAGCAGACGAGGCGACTTTACATAACAATATACCAACTGTATGTACAGGGTTCCTACACGTTTCTACAAGTTCAACTTAAGACTTTTTAAGACAACTTAGATCAGAATTTAATACCTATTTCACAGCCATACTGGCAAAAACTTGTGACTCCTAGAATTTAGGAAAACATATCTATTTTCTCCATCGCTGTGAGTCATTTCTCACCGGGGCCTGCAAAGTTAGCGATAATTGGTTCCAAATTTCAATATAAAGCCACGTTTCCACTATGTGGTACCGGCTCGACTTGACTCGGCCTTTTTGCGTTTCCATAAAAAAAAAAAAAAAAAAAAAAAGGACTTTGAATCTGGTACCTGGTACTAGTTTTTTGGTATTACCCCCGCTGAGGTTCCAAGACTGGGGACCAGATACTAAAACGTGACGTGTAAACACTGCAGACCACTGATTGGTCAGAGAGTTGTCTCTGTGACCCGCCATTTTACAGAAAACAGATGCGGAAGTTGACAGTAAATCTAGCGGCAGGTTAAATCCATACGATGACAAAACTACACCATGGTTGGTTGAGGAGATTCAGTCTTTGGTGGCTGACGCAAAAATTCAGCATGAGCTTGACGAGACAACACGCAACGAGCGAGTTTATCAGCAACTCTCTGAGCAGACGACACGGAAGTAACGCGCCACATTGCTATGACGACCGGGTACTCTAAAGTCGTTAGTATCCTGTTGTAGAAACGGTCTCCAGGAATAGTCAAGTCTAGTCGGTCCCATGTAGTGGAAACGTGGCATAAATTGTCGGGTTGGAACAGGTAGAACTGAGTCGACTAACACTACTTTCTTTGCAGGTTTCCCAGATACACACAATACAGCCAACAAGTTTATGGCAACGTTAATTAAGACCTACCATATCAAATGTAATACCTTTTTAAGACTATTTAAGGTATTAAATGCAGATTTGTAAATTAATGACTTTTAAGACTCCGCAGGAACCCTGTATGTACAGTACTGTGCAAAGTCCTAGACCAGTGGTTCCCAACCTTTTTTGGCTCATGACCCCATTTTATCCTCAAAGATTTCTAACAACCCCAGACATTCAAAACAGAGTCTTTTTTTTGTTTTTTTTTTTTTTGCTAAAACTAATTTGTGTTGGATCATGTGAGTTTACTATACTATGTTGCGAAAAATGTAAATTTTAGACGACATTTAGTCTATATAATGTGTATTATATACGGTCAGTTCAGTTTGTATTTACAAGGCTGACAATTAATACTGGACAAACAAGAACTCAAACTATGAATCATGAAAGAGCTGTAGCATCTGAAACTGACCACAATGAACATTTGAAAGATAAACAGCACCACAGTGCTTCAGTTTCAGCTTCCGTTTGTCATGTCTTTTATGTGACCGTCTGTCAACTCACCATGTATTTTTTTAGGCCAACATGAGGTTTCTTAGTTTAATAGTTTAATGAAAGTTTAATAAAATTCTCATGAAATTCTGATATGCATTTCTCAGTCTCAGCATTAAGATCCAATCTGATATATGTGAAGTATGTACAGCAGGAAAAACTAAAGTTTGAGGGACAAAACAGCTTCTATAAACCAGAGTGGGAGTTTTTACTGTGACCTGTCTGTGTAGTTAACATGTCTTTAACCCTTTGTTCAGACAATATGAGATTGTTATATTCGTTTTTTCATGTTTTACATCAGGTTTCATTCATCACATGTCAGCTGTTTCTAACTGTTTGTGCTGCTTCATGTCATGGGGTCAGAGGTCAACACTAAGTAGTCATTTTAACCTTTGCAATCCATTTAGTTCAGTGCTTATGTGTCTTTTAAGGCCATGCACATATTTCCTGTAATGTCTTTTTTCTCTCAAGAAAAGAGAATGAGAAGTAAATACATTCACCCATTTCAACCCTGAAAAAGAACAAAGATAAAGGTGGCCTAGGACTTTTCTACACTACTGTATGTCCTCATCTACATAAACTAAACCAGATACTTAGCATTAAATGGTTTAAAGCTGGATGTCTATCTGACATTGGTATGTTTTTAATCCCGCTCATGTTTGATTTGTTCCATCTGTTTTTCTTCTTTTTTTTTTCCGCATTGGTTACGTTTCTGTAATTTACCTTAAAGTCCAAACCATCCATACAGTGTTTTCACAGAACCAGTTTAAACCGGACAGAGACCACCTCTTTTGGTTTGACGCATCCACTGACTGTCTGCTCTGTGCTATGGTCTAGGAGATGTTTTACACCTGCAAATTTGGTTTGGACAAATCTGGAAAGACTGGAATTCTGGACCAAATGAGGATAGTGTCAAAGACTCCTTCCATCAAAAGGAGGCAGCATTCTCCACATGTGGTCAAAATGCCCAAGCCAATCAAAATACACACTTGTGATTTACTTTGTTGTAAAACAGCCCTGTCTGATGGAAAGCTATGAAGCCCTTTTCAAAGCACTGAACTACCTTGACAAAAACAACAAATTTACCACACATCATGTAGGAGTTGCAGATCATCGATAGAAGCAGGAGAAAACCAGAAATCATAGACTGTATGTAAGAGAAGGACAGAGGGCCTGTGACATCACTCGTTGGTGTCTGAACGGCCATGTTGAAACCAGGAGTCTGCATTTTGATTATGGTCATGTTGGTATTTAAGAGCCAAATGTGACCATATTTGGACAAAAGGGGTAGATCTGCTGGAGTACGAGGGGGTCAGAGCCATTTGCAAGGGCTCATGGGAGAGCTAATGCCAAACTCTAGCTTAGTAGGGGTTAACATCATCCTTTAAGCCCTTTTAATGTAAGTTATTAACCACACCTACAGTTGAGCTATTAATCAGGAAAAAATATTTTATTCAGTAAACAGAAGCTCAGACTCAGCGGGCGGGCACACTGTCACCCACAACTGTCAATCAAAGCCTGAGACGACACACATCCAACCCTTCTATTCAGACTGCCTATCAAGTGCACCAACTACATCACAGGTGTCTAAAAAATCTATTTGATTATATACTAAATATTAAAGACATTTAAATATCATATTTAACATATTTAGTTTTTGGCTGTAGATGACCTTCACAGAAAAGTCCCATCCCTTGCTGTTTTTCCCACGGGACCAGAGACAAATAATTGTTTGATCCTATTTGAATTGTGTCACCATTTACATATATGAGGCTTGTCAATTTTAAATTCTCCAAATCAAAAATATCGCAGTTCATGGTAGTGATAGTAAAGAAACATCTAGTTCTGTGATAAACAGCTCAATCTGCATCCAGTGTCTCCAGCACCAAAGTGAACAAAGGGATTAAAAAGTATTAAAAGTGGTTCAAATCAGTAGAGTTTGGTCATGTTGAACCTCCAGTCCATCATCAGTGACTTTGAACAGATTGTGGACAGACACAGTTCCAATAACTTCCAGATGTGTAGTCTTTGGCTTCATGTATTTCAACAGTGTGATACTTCATTAGTTTTACCACAAACTGTGACTTTCTTGAATTATAAAACTAGATTTTAAATTGGCAAACATCTTATGCTTAAATGATGAAATAACTGTAACAGGAACATAACTTGCCTTTGACTGTAATACAATTTATTTTCCCCAAATAAGATTCTTTGGGACACACCCAGAGGGAGCAGGACTTCAACTCTCACAAAGGATGTTAATGTTAAAGTCTGAAGACGGTGTGTGGACCACAGTTAATTTCCCCTGTAGTAAAAGTGCACAGACACTGGCTGTAACAAGGAAATGGTGTAGTCCAGGGTATACGGGGGTATACGGCGTATACCTGCTTATTTTTCAGTCAGTATTGCGTATACCCACTTCTAAATCCCCCTGATGCACAATGTTCAGTCGTATCTGAGCCAAATTGTTCATTTTTTTCTCTTGGGATGGTGAAGCCATGACCCGCCTACTCTGCCTCTAATTAGCTCGTACTCGATGCCTTCATTGATTAGATTGGTTAACTTCAGGCATGAGGACTAATGAGCCAATCACAAAAAAATATTGCTAACTAGCGCTGGCCACCTCTGGAATCTGACTGGACACCTCAGGTGCCAGTTCCACCCCAGTTGATTGACAGGTCACTGCATGTCTTGTTGAAAGATGCACAATTATTGGAAATGCGAACAAGAAAGGCAGACTAAACATATTTCAAATGAGTGACACGTATCGCGAGAACCTACTTTCATGGAATACATAAATCTGAGGTAAGTTTTAAGGTGGTTTCAGAATGAGTCACTGTTTTAAACTACTGGACATATGACTGCATATTTAGAGAAGAAGAGATATATTTCCCATTAGCTAAACTGTGTGAGAAGGCTAACATTATGAAAGGCTAACGCTATCCTATGTTTGCCCCATGTTGAATACATTTACATTCATGCAGCTGCTTGTGTGACCAGTAAAACCTACAAACTGCTCCTGATCAAGTCATGATCATTTTATAATTGTGAACAAATACTACTGACAGATTTTTGGGTAAACTACATAGAGTAGTCTTACATGTCACTGTTTCTAAAGCAGGACGTTTGTTCTGGACTAGTTTAAAAAAAACAAAACAAAACAAAAAATAGGACCAATGGCCCTGTAGCTTACTGGCCAAATTAAAAGCTTTGGGAAATGTATTCAGACGCCATTTATTATCACCCAGTTATGTGTATTTACTGATTTATTGTATCAATCCACTTCCTATCTGTTATAATGGGGAAATTTTTCAAAGTCGCACCAAATCCAGAATCAGATCCAGATCGAAATAATTTCAATAACTTGTGTTGACATCATCATAAAGAAGCTGTATACCAAGTTTGAAGTCAATCAGAACTGTAGTTTTGGAGAAGACGACGATTGAATTTTTTTCCCCATAAGAGCCCATGTTAAATTTTCCGCAAGTTCCTGGATCCAGAAGAAGATCCTGATCAGCATGTGGCCATTATGTTTTGGTCATCTCCCCATCAGGGCTGGACTGGAGAAATTTCAGCTTGATATCATTTATATTTACTGAGTTATTGCATCAATACACTTCCTATCTCTTATATATCTCATTTTTCAAAGTCGCACCAAATCCAGAATCAGATCCGGATCCAAATAATTTCACAAACTTTTGTTGACATCATCATAAAGAAGTTGTACACCAAGTTTGAAGTCAATCGGAATTGTAGTTTTGGAGAAGAAGATGATTGAAATTTTTGTAACGGACGACAGACAACAACACCAGACCCCGCATGACGACAATAGCTTACAGCCTGTCGGCTGGTAAGCTAAAAACAAAGACGAAAATTCAGAGTATACTCACTTCTCCAGGGACTACTACACCACTGTAACAAGGGATTTCAACATTTTTGTGGTACTACTCAAATGGTTGAAATCTACAATTTAAGCACTAGATGTCACTAAATAATAAACACTGAGACTTTAAAGTAGAATCATTAGAAATTCTACCTTTAATGGGAGACATGATGGATTTGTCTTCTGCTCTACTGATGCAAAGTGTAAATCAAAAACAAGGACGTGATGCAACTTGGGCTGCACGTGTGAGATGATGTGCACGTCAGTCACATGCTTCTGTGAGTGGCGTTGGAAACGAGTGGTGGGGCGTGTATTTACATGCATGGCCTTGTTTGATGCCCAGCCCAGGGGCATAGCATCAGTGGTTGCCCGCTCCCCCGCTGCGGCCCGTTCCCCATTCTCTGGGGTGAGACATCACTCGGTGGGGGTCAGCAGCAATCTGATTCAGGAAGCACCGTGGGGGGTGCTGAAGAGGGGTAGGAGGAAGGGGTGGAGGGATTACCCACAAGGCTCTGGGCCTGGCATATCCAGACTTAGGGCAGTCTGAATCAGCAGGGGGGCGGATCATCACCCCCCGCTGGCTCCCTCAAATATAAAGCTAGTGCCCGCTCGGCCACTCCAATTGGATGACAAACACATAACAGAAGAGAGGAAGGGTGGGAGTGGGCAGAGGGAGAACAGCTTTACTTAACCATGATCATGTCTTTGAAATAGATAGGACACAAGCCAGCAACTCCCCTGTTGTTAGGCTCTGCTGTTACCATGGCACTCTATGAAGTCACCAGCCATAGGTTACTTGGTTTCTATGGGTAACAGTCCGTGCTGCACTTCATTCATATCTCCTGACACCGGACCTAAAGATATCACTCAGCAGCTTACAATAAATATCTCCCAGACGGGAACACGACGAGGTGTTCATGTTTAAGCATCACCACACACTATTGTTATGTTTTTACCGGTTTTTGCCTGTGAGCGGCAATGATTTCAATGATTCTGGGTCTGCTGAGATCTGAAGTGAAGAGATTTAGTTAGAGAGAGCTTAACAGTATAGCTCAAGGTCAAGCCCAAACTAATCAGGCTCCTCATTTCCCTGGACGGAGTAATGAAGTAGAACACTGACCCGCGGCTGACCCTGGGAATCTGTAGCACAGAAAACCGGCCTTGAGACCAATTAGGCAAAAGTAAACGGAAATATTAAAACAGAGCGGCCATTTATTAATAAATATGATCTGAGTCACCCAAAAAAGCAGCTTCAAAATGCCTGGATGTGAAAAGAATAGTTTGATGTGTAAAACTGACTGTCATGAAACCTTAAATCTATGCAGATAATAAGCTCCGCTACGTCCACATCCTAAAAATGATTTGTACTGAGGGTTGATTCCAACCTGGTTAGCTCTCCTAATTATCTCGTGCACTTGAGCTTTTAATGATTTCCATGATTCAATTATCCCTAACTGAATTCCTGTCTTCAATCAATTAAAGCCATAGCTGCACGCTCATCCATCTTCCAATCAAGACATCGGGAATCCCTCCATCCATTCTCATTTACGAGTAGAGTGGGTCAAACAAATTAACAGAGATCGCATCCATCCATGTCTTTTCAGCTTTTTCCCCCACACATTATCCCACCTTTTTGTAACTTTTTACCTATGAGGGTCACGTGAGGGATAAAGTCAGAAATACTAGGCTTTATTTTCCTCACACTTGCACACTATCATATCCACTTTTGCAAAACTCTTCACACTTGAGCACAATTACCTTCTGATGCGAAATCCACTTCAGTCACTGAAACTCCTCATTCAAACATGACTCATGCTGCCTTAACTAAAGCATATACTCTCTGCTATATGACTACTTACTATGTCCCTTCATGACCAACAAATTATGAAACATGATAAACTGGAAGCATTGGAAAACACACTCAGTGTTGCATTGCAGGATAAAAGAAAAAAAGTATGACATCAGTTACAGTAAACTACATATCATAATTAAAGGGATTATAATGAAATTTTAGTTGGTGCTTTCTTGTCACACATAACTGTGATTAATTTGTTTGTCTTTTCTGTTAATTTTTGGGGGTTTGCCACTAGCACCTACTCAGCTCTACTCGACTTTACCCAGTTGTTAAGGTTTGCCTTTAGGTAACAGTACCGAGTATTAGGCACTTTTCTAGTACCTACTTTGCCACGGCTCCAAGCGAGCTGAATCGAGCCAAAAATGTGACATCAACAGACTAATTGACCCAAGTGTGACATCACAGGATGAGTCACAAGAGCTACTCCATGTCCTCTATTGTTGTGTTGCATTTGTGTCGCATATGAATGATGTCACAGGAGTTTCTGGCCATCTTTGCTATGACGACCCCACTCAGATTGAGGTGGTACTCAATTGTAATGGAAAGCAATCAAAACCTAATAGAGCAGTGTTTTTAAACCTTGGGGTCAGGACCCCACGTGGGGTTGCCTGGAATTCAAATGGGGTTGCCTGAAATTTCTAGTAATTGATAATAAAAAAAAAAAAAAACCAAAAACTTACTAATAAAAAATTTATGGTGAGTTGACAGAGACAATCCCAATACATAACTGTTGGTACTGTTTATCTTTCAAATGTTCATTGTGGTCAGTTTCAGATGCTGCAGCTCTTTCATAATTCATAGTTTGAGTTACTGTTTGTTCAGTATTAATTGTCAGCCTTGTAAATCCAAGCTGGACTGACTGTACATATCCTGACCAAGGAAAATTAAATTCTCACTTAGTGCAGTAATCTACACCTGGCTTTTTTGCCATAATAATATACATTATATAGCCTGAATGTCGTCTAAAATTAACATTTATTTGCAACATAGCAAACTATTACATGATCAAAAACAAATTAATTTTTGCAAAAACAAAAGTCTCTGTTATGAATGTCTGGGGTCGCCAGAAATTTGTGATGTTAAAATGAGGTCATGAGCCAAAAAAAGATTGGGAACCACTGTAATAAAGTGAAGAAGAGTCGAGTAGAGCTAAAACTGCGAAATGGAAAAGTAGCATTTGTGCCACCTTACTGTATTAGTAAAACACATCTTTGAATCGGATTTTAGAACACTAAATAACAAAATGACTGAAATCTACAAAGAACACTGTAGAAATGAACGATAATGACTGGAACCAGTGAAGTAAACAGTCCAATTTTGTCACTAAAAGAGCACCAGTCACATCTCAAACTGTGGAAAATAATATGGTGATGGAAAAGTGACATTTATGTTAGTTCCAACCTGCTGTTTTTATGTAGGTGAGAGGAGCCCATCATCATGACTATGCAAAATAATTGCAGTCGGCTCAAGTAATTACAAAAGGCAGTGTAAGAATTGTGACAGGCCTAAATGTAATGCCAATCACATACAGTAAATGTGGACTTCTGCTCGATGCTTCATGACACCTGTGTTACATTTACTGAGGTTAATTACAGTACAACAAAAAAGTGTGCTAAGGCTTCATTTTATTACAGAAAGTGAAACAAGAGCATGAGACCTCCATTGGAAATGTACCACACCTCTATTTCTGATCCATCCTTGGTGTCCGACCTTCATATGTATGAACTTCACATTTGCCTTGAACCTTGAGAGGAAAAATCTCTAGCATTTGACTGTATCCATCCATACAATCAGCCACAAATATTTTAAGTTAAATAAACTTCTGACCGGTCTTTGTGCCAGGTGTACATATCACTGTTGCGCCTGTTAAATGACTGAAAGTGTAGTTCTCTCACTGCTAGAACCTTGAATTGTATATACATGGCAATAATAGTGGGAAAAGATGGACAGCTACATCTATGTCTTGCTGATACGCAAATATTGCTATAAACATGACCACATCCTGTTAGCAATGGTTAATCAGAGTCGACAGGACATTGAAGCAACTAAAAAGATACAACCAGTTCTGACTCAGTTTACATTCAGCTTGATGTTCAGTGATGCAGGGGTTTTAGCTCATTATTACTTGTACATCTTCATCCAGCTTCTATTGAAGACGTGCAAAATATGTTTTCGGTCAGACTGGGGGGGGGGGGGGGGGGGGGGGGGGGGGGGGGGGGGGGGGGTTAATCAGCTCTCATCTTTTCTACTCTCAAATAAATCCACTATTAGACTATGCGTCGAGCTCTCACATGCACAGAGGAGGCTTTAAGAAGTCCCCAAATAACAATAATCTGTCTCATTTTGAGCAATAGGTTTAATTTATCTGTCAAAATGCTGTTTCCATCTACAGTGGTTGAAATTTACTAGGTTTTTGAGTGAACCTGTGTGGAACAGTGCATTTAAACATCTGCAAAATTAGATGAAAGTGTACAGGACCTTGACAGAAATGTTGGAAGAAGTTATAATCGAATGTATTATGTATCTAAGTAATTCAACATTTCTGTCTTTGTTCTAAATAGGAACAATGTGCTTCTACTACAAAGTGCAAGCCTGACCCCTCACATTTTTCTCTGCACCAAGTGACTGCTGTGCTTGTAATTAAAATGTATTCTGCTGAATCCTTGAGTAAATACAGTGGTCTTTTATCTGAAACCCTTTAGTCCTGCTCGTCTACACTAGATACTGTGATACCTATTGTGAAGGTAAGTAACAGTGGCTCTCTTCATTTCTTAAAAACTCCTCTCAACACACACAAACATCAACTCTTACACACTGAAACACACACAGTTTGGCACCACCTGCTGGAATCTTGAGAAACATAGGAGAAATGTTTAGCTGGAGAGGGTATCTGTAATAATGTAAACAATTGAGTGGTGAAAAACAGGGGAAAAAAAGCCTTAAACAAAGGGAAATGCCCAACATGCAGCAGCGCTTCAAGGCATTTTAATGACAGCTGGTTGTTTTTTGACAGAAAAGCGGAGGGTTGTTGAGTAATGAACGCAGCCTGTTCACTGCTGAATTAGAGGCAGGAGAAGGAGCACAGAAATGGTTGCCAAGGTGCCAAGATAGTCATTTAACCCTCATTGGTTGAGAGAGAAGCTGAGGGCAGTGCAGCCTTTTCACATGCTGCTCTTTCCATCCCCATTATCTCCTCTGTCTCATCCCTGCAACCTCCAATATGGTTTCCTTGAAAGGATTTAGCATTCTTTTAAATGTAAATACCAAACTGTGCTCTATCTGCGCAGACACGCTGGATGGTGCTGAAGATTAGGTTTGATGTTTTATCACCGCGCTGGCTTCTCTTGAGCAAAATCGTTTAACGGCAGCACCAACTGCAGCGCAGAGCATTAGGGGTGTTTTGGTCACATTTAACATTGGGGAAGATCAAACACAAAGACGGGCCTAGTGGACTGCAGCGGCCTTGCCTAAGCATCCCACTATGATAGACTCCATAAACTGCAGCCTCAAACTTCAATCTCATCACTCTACGCGCTGCTCATCATGTTACCGGGTGCCTTCAGATGTCTTCATTCAGGGGGCAGCCTCAACTATATCTTTACTCAGAGCCCTTGCATTTTTTGGATGTCAGTGTGCATGCATTCCCTGGCACAATTTTCAATAGAGCTCCCTCTGGAGTAGCCGGGGAATGGCTATCACAACAATTACACTGACAGCTCTTTTCTAAAGTGCACTTGATTTATTTGATTTAGCAAAGATTAATGGCCCTCCCTCCAAGCAGGCCTGGCTGCGATGTGTAGCACAGGCCAGACTCGCTCATACAGAAGCACAGGTGTATGCTAACACAGATAATGAAATTGTATGAGATGTATGCATACATCTAAACATACATACACTCACAAATCATCCTCGACCACACTTTATCTAACAAAACAGTGTAGTTATCCCTGAGCTGGCAGATTTATACATTCTAACATTAACTGTAGGGATGATTGGAGTGGACAAGCACTTACAATAACAAACTATGGAAGTTCAGAATGTAAATATTAGAAGGCCCAAACGCAATTCAGCTGTGACATGATACACGCAAAAATAAAGTCTGATTTCTCAGTCTCAATTTATGAATGCAAACTAGCGTTACTGAAAAGGTATCTGACTTCAGCATGTGACACAATACTCTCATAAACTCAATTTTATTTTTATCTATAATTTTATTTTTCTAGGCACTTTTACTCAAGTGCTTTGTCTTAGTACACATTTCAGGAACTTGTATTGTATTTGAGTATTTCCATGGTATGTAGCTTTACCCATCTACTTCAGAAACAAATGTAACATCTAATGATCTTACAGGATATGATGAACAGATGTACATTAAATTACACCACAGTGTGTAAAGAAGTTTCAATGAGCTCATGCTTGAACATCCACAGCAGTAAAATATGACACATGTACATACGACTGCAGTAATGTTTTGAATGTAGATCTTTAACTTGTAGTGGAGGATTTTCAGAGTGTGGTATTGGTGCTTTCTCTTAAATGAACAATCCAAGTCTTTCTTCCTCCATATGTAGTGCTAATTTGTTTTGAATCTGTATTCAACTGTTACTTATTCAGATGTGCACAAATATTCTAAGTCTAGCAAGTTGCATGAAAATAAAGGTATTCTGTGTTTCACATTCACTGACCTCTACTTCAACACATAAGCCATATTTTGCTATGCATGCGTATTCTGTGTTGCAATAAATTACATTATTTGATATGTGTCACACACAGGATTGCATCGACTGTGAGCATACATGCTTGCAGAAACATACCCTCTGCTAGAGGGAGACACCTGCTTCTCCTCTATGTGCCAGAAAGTGCTGCGTCTGGCGAACTGGCCGACAGTTGCCAGGCCAGCGGTCCGGTATGGTCCAGTGCGGTTGGCACTGACGCCTACCCATCTGCCCGAGTTGACACGTTTGCTCCCACAACACTTGTCCAGGAGGACGAAATGTGCTATGGTGTCCTGGCAAAGTTCCCTAAAATGTCAACCTGGCATGACAAACCCATGCCGGCCCCTTGGCCCTTGCAGGCCTAGTTGTGTGGGGCACTGCCCCGGATCAGGCGGGGAAGCCAGGAACATGCCACGGTAACAACAACCGCTGATCAACTACCGGGGCGCTACCATCTTGTCCTGGGTGGGCAGAGCTTGTTTGGTCAGTTAGAGGATGACCGTTCTCATTACTGGCCCTCAACCTTACAAAACTTGGCTTTCCATGAGCTGATAGAGGGCAGCTGGACAGAAATGAGACATTGTACGCAGGAAACACATTTAGAGAACATGTTTGGATCCTCTGCTGAATCAATCCCATCCATTTGAAAAACAGTTGATTGTAACAAATTGGAACTTGGCATCCCACCATACAAGTAAAAGACAACAGAACCACAAGACAAATATCAAGCAGAACATATTTTCTGTTGTTTGAGCAGATGGTCTTGGAGGTTCTGTGAGGGTCTGATGTTGGCTGACTCTGTCCTGCAGCCCCCTCAGGGCAGCAACTGTGAGTGGTCATTAACACGGGGAGCAGGCCCTGCCAGCACAGAGACCAGTCTAGCAGTAGTTAATGGCCACGATCCGGTTAAATCTTTCTCATCTGTGCTAAACAGGAACAACTACAGCATTCCTGTTGGTTGCCAAGGCTGTAAAAGCAGCACATCATGTAAGACCTCTGGAAAAAAAAGACATTGTTTTGCAACCACAAAGGAACAGAATGGAGAAGGTGTATTTCTACTCCACTGCGCCTAATCGCTCACTTTTGCTGAATCTAAGGTTACGGCCAGGGCTGTCTGGCAGTTATCCATACGCAGTGATTCATGGCATGTGTATGCGTGTGTGTGTGTGCACAATGGAGCTGTGGACAGGTATGACAGGCTGACCTCCGCATGTTACCAGAGAGAGTGTGCGGCCCAGTGTTACCTGTCATAACACGGGCTGCCTGGAGCCCCGGAGCACCAGTCTGACCAGGCCACTGGGCAGCCAGAAATAATAGAGACTGGCAAGAGGGCAATGAGGGGTCACACAGAGGGGAAGAGGAGGAGGGGGGACAGGGACATATGACAGGAGGAGGACTGGTGGAAGAATGAAGGCAGCAGAGGCAGAAGAAGAAGAGAGGAAAGAGAAATGTACTGTGGTGAGGAGAGTGCGGATAATGATGTGGGAGCAAGTGGGTCAATCAAAGAGCAGACAGAGCAAGATAAAAGAGAAGGAAGGTAAGGTAGGTGGCTGCTGTTCTCCCTGCATATTATCTCCTCAAGCCTCTGAAGAGAGCTCAGAATTATACAGAGACAGTCATTGAAGAGACTCCTCTGTCTGACACCTTCAAATAGAATGGGAATAAGACAGTAAGTCATCATACAGTACCATCGCACTAACTATGGAATCATGATTCTGTGATGTTTGATACAATGGAAGACAATCATGTACCATATATCATGACGTCTGTGCAACCGAAGGAGAGAAAGTACCCCTAAATGGCCAAACAGCAGTAAATATGTGCCTGGTCACTGCCATGTGCTGTCATATTCTGAGAAATTGACAACTGAGATGAAGCAATGTGCATAAAAGTGCATAGTCTTAGTGCCTCTAACATAAACACACACACGGCAACTTCCATGTCCACATAGGCCAACACTCCAAGTAGAGACTCTGGTGAGTCAAACTGGCAGTTTGTTTACAGTGCCTGCATATTTTAATAACAATATCAATATTTGTGTATGTACAAAACACTGTACTGTATTCTGTGTCCTATGTATCATATATACTGTACAGCATAGTATATTCCCTCAGGGTTAAGGAGGAACTAGTTACATGTAATGGTGTCCCAGTTATCAGGAGAAAATAAATTCTCAACAAATGTAGCAATATATATTGTGACACATTTGTCATGATTTATTAATATGCAATTTTTTAATGCATAAACTGTTAGACTATAAAAAACATGCCTCTGTATGCATAAGTTAAATAACTACCGTTTCCGCAATCAGTCTGTTGTTCTTGTTTCCATCACAGTCCCTTTAACATCCAACATAAAACTAAAAAATGCCAAATGTTTTTTACTTGTAAAGTATAAACTAAAATTGGCAAATGTTTTAATTGAAGAAACGTTAAAGAAACAAGAATTTCAGACATCAAAAATCAAATGTACGTTGCTTAAAATATTAACTCGTAATCTGTAACCTATTACATTTCAAGGTAACCCTCCTAAAACAGTCCCAATATCAATATTTTTTTGGTTCAAAGAAGAAAAACAAGCCTCAGTTTTGACAGGGGAGACCACCTCTTTGCATCACCACCCATTTGTTCTGAAGCCCAGTTTATCTTTGTGAGTCCGACGCTGGAGCGTTCTGGAGGCGCAGCCTGCAGAGATGAAACAGCTGAATTCACTTAGGCAGGCTTGGCCAGCAATTAAAGTGCTGGATTAAGAGTGATTGCATTTTGTGTCCTGAGGAGGCGCTGCCTGCCATCTTGAGAGGTCTCATTAACATGGCTGCTGTGGGCTGTGCAGAGCACGGCCACAGGCAGTTAAAAAATAATGGAGACATTATCAACCTTAATGTCCTGTACCTGGTGTGGGGAAGATTTTATAATCACTATTGTGATGGGCTACAGGCTGGCAGTTGTGCGAAAGGGAAAGGTTGGATGAAGATAACCCTTTTTTTTTTTGACCAGACCCCTGTGTGTTTTTTTTCTGATCAGCCACTACACGTGGGGAGTCTGAGCAGCTGGATTTCATTAATTGAGTGCTGGCAGCGTTCTGCTCTGGCGGCAGGGGTGAGTCACACTGGTGGGATTGGTCTCTCTCTCCCTGATATCATCTTCCAACCATAACTACAAATAATTATTCACTCAAATCCATTACCGGGGGTCAATCAAGTTCCCCAATCAGTTCTAAAGTCCAATTACTGGCGCCAAGGCTCGATTCGCGCCTTCCTGCAGATGAAGGCCTGGCCCACAGGCTGCCCAGTAAATTACACATAGCAAACAGCAGAGTGTGCATGTGTGGGAGAGCCAGTTTCCTCAGGTGGGTAATAAAGCAGAGGTACATTCTGGTCTCCCTGGGGCATTCTGACCGTACCATCTAGCAGACTTCACTAGGTTAAATAGAATTAGCCCATGCAATGAGACGCACCTCGAATACCAACCACATCTCATCACTCTACAGGCTAGAGAGCAGGCGGCATGCACAGCGCAGCCTGGTATTAACATCCATCTCAGCAGTTGATATAATAAGACATGTCGCCATAAGGGTCTTCTTATAAAGAGGCTGCACAGTGACCCACCAGAGCAGCATAATGAGTGGGGTGTTACATCTACAAGCGCACACGCACACTCAGGGCTTCGATGCAGCTCTCCAACCCCATTAGTGTGTGGCTCCTTGTATCGTTTTGCAGCCAGTCTTGAAAGTGAGCCCCCCAGCCTGGAGGAAATGCTTCTCACACACTCATCTGTCACTACAGAGAGACAGCAGTGCAGCCGGCCGAGTCGGAGCAGGGCGGGCAACAAGGCAGGCTGTGTGTGTGACAGCGGATGGATGGCTTGAATGTATGTACGAGATGTGTAGGAGGTGAGCAGAAAGGGTGTTCGCATGTGTGGAAAAAAAAAGAGGGAGGGGAGGGGGGGGTTGAGGTGAATGTGGTGGCATGTGCTCGAGTGTACGGAGCAGAGCAAACATAGCAGGGACGGTTTGAGGCTTTGTGGATCAGCAGCCCATGACCAGCTGTCACACGGCACACACACAAACACCAAAAACAGCCTAGTAGGGGGGCCACTTTGACATTTCCCTCACTGTCAGCCTCTGATCTGATCAGAAAACAACCAAAATATAACCAGAGCTGGGGAGGAACAACTTACATGAAAGGGCATCACATAATTAAATCAAAAGGTAAATTTAACTGTACTGCAAAATCTCGATAAATACACACAATACACATACAGTAATGCTGGTGATTATAAATGAAACAAACAGCCAAACAGCTTACATGTGGATTATGACATTAATTCTGCTACTGTGCATCTTCTCATCAGGTAGGAATGACTTTGGCAGCATTAGTTAGCATAACTGATGGCCCAAATGAGAGTGGAACACCAGGTGGGATTGGTGAAAAAAAAAAACAACTAACAAAACAATAAAAAAGCATTACAGACAGTTATGAGTCAATATATTGCAATTTTTTAAGTCAAACACCAGGAAAACAACACTACTTCCTGTCTCAGTTTACGTCGTCATGTTGGAGGGGAAGGGTCAGATGGCGAATAGTATAAAGCACAAATATCTGACCCTGAGTCCAGTACGCAGTGAAATTAGCACATTGACAATTAATAAAAACAGCTTCATTTAAGAATCAGTGCAGTATCACAAAAAACATTGTGCCATTCAAGTGTATTTCTAAATTTTGACACCTCTAAAGGATGGGATAGCATACAGCAAGTTGTGTTTCTCCGTAGAGATAATTCAGCTGTACAGGTTCACATTTTCAGTGTTTTTGATTGGCTCTCTTATCTAAATTTACACCGTTTCTTGTCTGCCAACTGAATCAAAACATGACGCTCTAAGCAAAACAGGTCTGCCGCCCAGCTGACCGCACCAAGAGAGCATCCTTTAGTAAAAGCGGCCCTAAGGCGTTAGAAAACTAAGCATCTCCAAGAGCTCTTTAAATTTCGGACAAGAGATCTTAAGATGTGTCGGTTTCTTTTAATATATTATGCCCATGACAATCATACAAATCTGAAATACTATCTTAATTTGATTGTTTCCTGCTGTCCATCAGACTCGGCGTGCCATTAATGTGACTGTACAGGCATTAACTGCATCATAAGGTACACAAGGTGAGTCAAGTTATACTTTTCTCCGCAGTGGGAGAAACTGCTGCAAAAACAATAACAACAATAGTAATAGTAATAATAATAGACAAGTGGGTGCCAGGTAAAACAAACCCCGCCCCTTGCACATATTTCACTCACTATAAGTGAATGGGAAGATTTAAAATATTCATTCAAAATTGGAACTGTGACCTACAGTTCCCAAAATGTAATGAGATCCATTCTGGGTCACTGGCAATCTATAAAGTCAGTTTAGTATGAATTCAACCAATAGTTTTGCTGCCACAGATATGTGAAATTTCACCCATTATAAGTAAATGAGGAAAAAAACAGATTTAAACTAGAAAAGCACACGGACAGCGCAGACCTCCGCCAAGGCAGATTAGTCGTCGTCGCCCCCCCCCCCCCCCCCCCCCCCCCCCAGACATTTAATCATTTGTTCCTTGTGCCAGTATCAACATTTCCTGAAAATTTCATCCAAATCCGTCCATAGCTTTTTTAGTTATCTTGCTAACAGACAGACAAACCCCAATGAAAACATAACCTCCGCCGTTCCTTAGGGGAGGTAAAAATTGCTAAAACATTGAAACTTTGATGTATAAAATGCAAAGACATCTATTCTGGGTCACTGGCAATCCATAAACCAAATTTGGTATGAATTCACACAATAGTTTTGCTGCTACATTTGAAATTTTGTCCATCATAAGTAAATGGGAGTTTAGAAATTCATAAAAAATGGGAATTTTGACCTACTTTTCCCAAAATGTAATGAGATCTATTCTAGGTCACCGGAAATCTATAAACCAAATGTGAAATTAATTCAACCAATAGTTTTGCTGCTAGTGTTAACAACCTAAAAAAAACAAACAAACTAGAAAAGCACTCGGAGAGCGCAGACCTCCACCAAGGCAGATCAACCCCCGACCCCCACCTCCCATGATCACCACCAAAATTTGTTCCTTGTACCAGTATCAACATTTCCTGAAAATTTCATCCAAATCCTTCCATAACTTTTTGAGTTATCTTGCTAACAGACAAACAAACAAAAAATCCACGTATCCCCCGATCACCACCAAAATTTTATCGTTTGTTCCTTGTGCCAGTATCAACATTTCCTGAAAATTTCACCATAACTTTTTAAGCTATCTTGCTAACAGACAGACAAACAAACAAACAGACAAAAAACAAACAGACAAACCCCGATGAAAACATAACCTCCTTGGCGGGGGTAACAAACCGAACCAAAAACAATACCCCTTGCCTCCCCTTAGGGGGGGTGGGGTAATAACAGTAGGAAGGTAGAAGCGGAAGTAGACAGATCAAATTTTGCATCGGACCCATGAAGGCTTAGGTCCACACTTCTTTCTAATAGGTGGAATTACACATGTTCCATCTGAAATAATATTAGCACTCTAACATTACTGCAGTGAAAATACTGTCAAGTGTTGTTGAAACACTTGATGAAAAGTAAAATCCAGTAAATTACTTTGATGAATTACTTAAATTAATCCATAAAGAACTAAACATCCACTGGCAATCAAAACTGTCTAGTTATGTAAAATGTTAAATAACTGTCGATCCACTAATTCTATCAATCTATGTAAATAATTGCTGTAAAACACAGTTTGTCATCTTTTCATGGCCATCAGATATGACCCATTTGGATGTTCAGAGGCTTCGTAGTGAACATGGAAACACCGTCATCTTCTACGTCAATTCAACAGTAAAACCCATGGAGTTGGATCAGTGACAGTGGATGGAGTCACTTGTTTTATGTTCAGTTAATTATATATTTTGCCAAAAAAGTAACTGTTTCTTCAGTTTTCTCTGTTTTGATATAAAAACCTTTGAATTTACTCTGTTTTCATGAACATCTAAATTAAATATAGGAAATTAAATATAGGAAAATACATGATTTACAGTGAAACATGCAAAATACAGAGGATAATATAATAATAAATTGTGATATATCACTTAAGAAACATTAAATAAAGAGAAAAATTCATTTGGGAATGGCCACAAAAGTAGCACTGGGTCTGTATGGGTTACTGTGTGAACCTTGTACAAGTATGTCTCCATACACCGACACAACCGACACATAGAACAAACACAAATGTCTGTCCGTGCTATGAAATGCTCGCCTTGTTTACAAGACATTTGTAGCTTTGTATTGTTCAGAGCTCATTCCAGACTTTGAGGTTTTCAAGGGGGGAAAAGCTGAGGTTTTGGACTGCAATAACAGCAGTATGAGGGCACCGTTTTGTTTTGTCCTGAGCCAGGAAAGCATTCTGACTTCAGACTGCTGACACAAAGAAAGGCTGTCAGTGTAAGCCTGTCCATTAAACATGAAAAAACCCTCGCAACCTCATCAAAGAGCCAGTCTCTGTCCTCTGCTTACATTCAAGAGATCCAGCAAAATGCTAAACACATGTGGATGGGCCCTGTGTTTAGGCTAAAATGGCTGAACACGATCCGGCAGCATTTGAGTTAATCTTCCTTAGTGAAACCGCATGGTGTTGTTTACACTGGAGACAACTGTGTGTATGTATACGCATATGTGTATGTGTGCGTGTGTGTGTGTGTGTGTGTGTGTGTGGAGAATGTCCAGAGCTGCAGAACTCACTGTTCCCTTTTGCAAAGCCAGAGTAGTTACAGTGTGTATGTGTTTGTGTCAGCATGATGGAGGAGAAGGGTGTTACTCAGACCTAATGAATCCATCTGCATTCAAGGGGCATTCTTCCTCTTGTATGCAGACGGGAGCAAATGAACAGCGACCTGGGAGACTGTCCAGCGGTTTGGTGGGGTGGGATGAAGTGTGTGTGGGGGGGGGCTTTCTCCGGTTTCCAAAGCAGACCTCGCAAACACAAGCACATGAGTTAGTATTGAATTTACCACATTTTTTCTCCATGAAATACTGGTTATTTTCAACAACAGGGCTGAAGTTGAAAGCAGAGCAGACATACGCTGAATCCTCCTGTCCTGCGCCGAGCATTGATGCTTTCTGGTTTTCAGCGAGGACTGCGAGTAGCCAGGGAGGCTTTGGCACCGAGGGCGAGGACTACAGTACAGTGTGTGCTTCAGGAGAGTGGCAGCTGCTGATGTCCTCACCTCTGAGTGACCTGGCACCCTAGGCAACCTCAATGAAGAATGGATGGAGGGCAGGAGGCGGGGGCGTTATGAAGGGGAGGGTGCCTGGCACTGAGGGCCCAGTCATTAGGATAATGAACCCACAGCGGAGTGGACTTTGGGAGACCTCTAGTGGTCGAAGGAAGACAAAACTTAAACATATCAGGGTGGATGTGTTAACTAGGGATGACAAGTTACATCAATGTTAAGTAACACTGTGGTAGAGAACATATTTTCTTTACTTTTGCAACCCTTTTATGAATTATTTAAAAAATAATTATGATATTATGGGGGTTGAAGTCAGGGTCAGGACGTTGGATGATTTAAAACATATCATCACTGGTCTATAATGCTTTAGAAATGATCTGCTTCAAAGATAAAATGTACCGAATCATACTTTGACAAGGTGAAATGGAAAACAAATGACAGAAAAGCTGGTAGGCTGATGTTTCCAAGACGTACTATGATAAGGTGCTATTACTTATATACACAGGTTTATGTGTAATTACAGTCATGGAAAAAATTATTAGACCACTCCTTGTTTTCTTCAATTTCTTGTTCATTTTAATGCCTGGTACAACTAAAGGTACATATGTTTGGACAAATATAATGAAAACAACAAAAACAGCTCATAAGAGTTTAATTTCAGAGCTGATATCTATCCATTTTCCATGTTTTCTTGATAATAACCAAAATCACTTGTTCTTACATCAATAGCTATGTCATTGTTCTGCCAAAAAACAGTGCTTTTAGGCATTCCATGTTTTCTTTTCCGTCTGTTTTAGTCACATGATACACAGTTAGTAGTAGAGTTAGTACTTGATTGCATAACCATTGTTTTTGATGACTTTTGATGGTGTAATAATTTTTTCCGCAACTGTATTTAACAGATTTATTTTTGAAGGAATCTGAAAAGTGAATATAATAATGTACAGACAGTGTGTTTTGAAGCAGAACTAGTAGCTCAGAAACATACATTTCTTTTGACTAAACCCCATTCTGTTATTAATTGCCAGAATTTCACATTTTGACCAAATATTGCATCTTGAAAACTTAAGTCAAATAGTGCTTGACCTTTTTTTTTTTTTTTATTAGTGACTAAAATTTAATCAAGTTTGACTACTTTTTTACTGGTATAAGTTTGCATGTAGATCAGTGTATTTATTCATTATCAGTGCAATAATAATCAGTACAGTAATTCTTTTAAAAACAAGGATAACGCAGATATTATGCAAAATGTATAAAGAAAAATATGTTCACTTATGAGTCCAGACTAATGTTCAAATTTTTGTGTACCATGAAGAAAATAACAATAAAGTCAGATAACCTCTGAACATTAACAGAAGAGTTACAATGATCATTTTAGCTACCAGTGAAATAAAACTGTTTCCATCCCATTGAAGTTGAATACATAGCCTGCGATTTCTTGAAAAGAATAGATATTAAAAAGTGAAGGGATCTGACCATAAAAGACAGGAAAACATGGCTGTAACTTTTACTGTACTCACTTCTCCTATTTCTATTCAGCTTAGATGGTGTGGCAAAACACAAAGGTGCTCTGCCTGTTATTTTATAAAACCCTGGATTATCTGTTGGCATCAAAACTCCAAAACTACAACTGAAATAAGAGAACATATTTTATCACCAACCCATTGAGTTTCAGTAGCTTAGAATGCTCAATCTTTTTTAAAAGACACTGTGATCATCAATGTTATTGTGTAACGTCTTGGTCAAAACCAGTGTTTACAACTTTGTATCACAATGTGCCACTGAGGAATTAATATTTTGGGCCAAAAACTGCTGACATCCTTGAAAGAAACTAAATGGATTCCAGGTGAATATGACCTAAGTCTGCTTTATTTTTGTGCGTATGTGAATCAAATGTGTTTTATTCATAACAGACAAGGGGAAAAAAGTTTTTTTTTTTTAAAAAAAGCATTTGAAAACAAGTGAGATGAAGTACAACTTACATAATACCCCCGCCCCCTTACCCCATCTTTTTCTACTGATCACAAAGTCCCTATATGACTTCCTATCAGTGCTCAATAGTAACTATATTTATATCTTTAACCATCCCCATGTTATAAACCATCAAAAATATGGCGCATTATAAGTAAAGGCACAATTTCAATATTTCAAAATTTGTCAAACATGCAAAAATCAAAATTTCTCAAAACTGAATAAGCTTTAAAAGATATTGTCCCAAGAAAGCAACCGATAAAATTTGAAATGAACCCGACCTGTAGTTTTGTCAGAGATGTTGCTGCTGCCGGACACAGCGGCTTGTTTGATTAGATGTGTTTATGTATGTAAAATGCCTTGTATATTTGTATGAGCAAAAAACAAAATTAAAATTAAATTTTAAAAAAAGAACTCAAAGTGGGTCCTGTCCAGATCAGTTTTACCTCAAAGTGAACCAGCTTTTCGGGCTCATCATTCATTTATGGTGTATCCATGAATGATCTGCTGCTTCTTATCCTAAGGTTCTTTTGCACTACTATATTTTATTGTGTCTTGTATTGATCCATTTGTGTAGTCGTGTGTTTTAATATTTGAAAATTATTTGCTGATGAGTTGATGTATTTTAGAGGCCCGTCTTGAAATGGGTATTATTATTTAATTAAATTAGCTTAGGCTACAAACACTGCCATTAGCTTATGCTTCATACTCGTCTCTGCACAAAAAACATAAACCCAAGTATAAACAGATCTCTTATTTATCCAGCACTTGAGTTTAATCATTTCATGACTTACATATTACTATTTATTTTAAATTTTATATTTTTTGTGTAAGCACCATGCTATATTACGATCATGTCAATACCATGGGTTTACTGAAAGAAACAAAAAGCCTTTTAAAGGAGTGATATTTTGCTTTTTTTTTGTTTTTTTTTTAATGGAATTATGCATTTTAAAACATTTCCCTGTGGTCTACATGGTGGGCGGCTGTGGCTCAGTGGAGCAGGTCGTCCAATGACCAAAGGGTCAGCGGTTCGAATCCTGGCCCTGACAGTCCACATGTCAAAGTGTCCTTGGGCAAGACACTGAACCCTAAATTGCTCCCAGTAGGGTCTGGAAGTGCATGGCATGGCAGCAGCCGCCTACTGGTGTGTGTGTGTGTGTGTGAGAATGTGAATGGATGAATGTGAGGAATTGTAAAGCGCTTTGAGCACCATGAAGGTGTAGAAAATGCACTATACAAGTTCAGTCCATTCACTATTCACATAAACTGTAAATGCTCTGCTTGGGTCTGAATTCTTCATTAATGAAACTCCACAGGTCCACCTTCAACCTATTTCTGAGTAATAACACAAGAAAGGTTGTTTTGCGCGCTGGCCCTTTAAATCCACATGAGCCACTTCACGCTCCACCCCCTCCAGGTTGTTGGCTGTGCTGCTCTGTCCTGTTCAACCAACAACTGAACATTTTAGGCAATTGGCTTGGACATATTTTCAGTATGGACGACAACCACTGCTGCTGACAAACAATTACGTTGTGCTCTGAGAAATGTCCATCTGAAGTCTTGACCTTAAATGTACGAATGTTGTGACGTAACTAGTTATAGACGTAACAAATTAAGCAGGAATTAAAACAGGTTATAGAAATCCACTCAATTTTTGCCAAAATGAATATAAAGATAGCTTTGTAGCACCTGGAGGGTTCAAATTTAAACTTTATGAACTATTAGGGTCCAAATACACAAATAAATGAACCAAAGACTAATAAAAGTGGGTTTAGCAAAACATGACCCCTTTAAAGCTTTCAGTGTAATATTTAATATAAATTTAAAAAAAAAACTGAATTAAAACCCCTAATTTCAGTAAACAGAAACAAGATTTATCTCCAAACCAGCCACATTTGAAAAACAGAAGCTGCACTCCTTGGTTCCAGTTGGGAAAAAACTCTTGACTAAATCTGTTGACTGAGAGATTTAACAAATAACTGTAATAAGCAATAGATTATATGAGTCATAAATCAAGCAAAATTTATCTCCGTATCTTCAGGGATAGGAAAGTAACTTGCAAGTTCTTTGATCATGAAACTAATAGTGAAAACTGTAGATTTATAATTTACTAAAAGATATCACAGAGCTGATTTTTAATACACAGTTATGAGTCTGTGTCTTCTGATCTCTGGTGGCATCCAGTCGTACAGTGCTTTATGAAAGGGTTTCTGAAAATATTAGTGTGTGTTTTGCCTGAATTAGAAACATATCTGGAGCTGATGCATTCAGGGGACGCCCAATACTGACATTTCTGGCTCTGGAGCAAGAAAAAAAAATTTCATTACATCTCTGACAAATCTCGGGACTAATATTCGTAGAGGTAACATTAATCACTTCCCCTTTTTCATATCATGAGCAAACAAGAAGAGAGAGGAGCACAGCAAAGTGTACTGACAGATTTAATGTTATTCACTTATCCACTGAAGATTCACATCATTCTTTTAATATACTGTTCCACTCGGAAATAAAAATGTTGGATAAAAACATTTTAAAAGTTCTCCTGTTGTTCATAGATAGTCTTTTTGGAAAAAAAAAATCAGCATGTGTGAATCATCCTCCTTTTTGGAAAACGGGAGGTGCATGCATGTGAATAATGTGCAAAACTCCGACAAATGTCATTAATGTTTTTTGGTCAGGACCCACAGGCTTCAACTGTACCCACCGAAAACAGCAAGGGTGAAACGTTAATGTTCCACTAAATGAAGGTTCATGGTCTTCACAATACTGCCTTATAGTGTCTTACTAACCTCATCTAAACTGTCAACTGACATCTGGGTTTTGTTTTACAAACCACGTTAAAATGATTTTATTTTGCAATCTACTGTTCAAATGAAGTTGTGGGCGAGAAGTGAAACCTGTCCTCAGTGCTCTCCAGATTTGGATTAGAGGCTAGAATCCAGATATTCCACAATAATTTCAACTTTATATCATGCGTATCGCTATGATTTTCTCTTCTTTTTGTGCAAACCTCAGAGGTCACATCCTCCCTCCGTCCTGAGATGATTTTTGTTGTCTGGCAGTGATCAGTCATGAATCCGTCATTCTAAAGTGAATAAAGCTATGAAGATGAGAAGGCTTTGAGCAGCAGATCAGCAGCCAGGCCTGGGGACACGGCCCCCCTGGTGACCCTCTCCTCCAGGTGGGGCAGGGCCTCTCTGACACCGGGGTGATTCTGGAAATGGCAGAGGACGTTTTCTTGGATCAAACTCCACATCCACACCTTGTGCTGGGCCCTCCGTCTGCCCTGCAGTTCACCGCTGGACAACATGGCGTCTCGATATGACTCCATCTTGGCCCAGACCTCAGGGATCCCCTCACCGGTGTGAGAGGAGGCACGTACCACCTGAGGACGGAGTTAAGGGTGGGGTGTATGGTACGACGCGTCAGTTCAGAACATGGCGTTCAAAAACTAAACTGAGGGACTCACTGAAGACACAGAGACATGGTACATGCACTGAAAAAAAAACAGTTTTAAACAGTATATGGACCAGACATAGTATCCATTGTTTTTGAAAAATTCATATATTGTGCAAAATTATTTTAAGCTTTAGTCTGAAATGAAATTAGCAAATACATTACCTGCAGTTCTATTCAATTTTAGTTGATGTTTCATTGTTCAGTGTGTTTGTTTTTTTATTTGGATTTTCATTTATTTATTTCACTGCTACCTTTATTTTGTCAAGTTTAACAAGCCTGATATGCATTTAAGTTTGAAGTTATATTACTTCAACGCTTTAAGAGTGCTCTGTCCACAATGAGCTGTTTTTGTGTTTTTACAGTTTTTGTTTGAGCGTTTTCAAAATCTGACCAAAATAATTAACAGAAATACTTCCCACATTTATGGGGTTTAATCAGACATGTCGAAGAAATTGAGTTTCTTTTTTTAGTATACTAAGAATTCTTTATCATAGTTACTTGCAGATGAGTCTGAGAAGTTGTTAGAAATAAACACATCTAAGTTTCCCTAGATAAATGTATAGGCTATGTATAAAAGTTGAAGACACATTTTTGCAAAGCATCTCTATCCTGGACGAAGCTGTCATGTCAAAGTGAATGCGTTTGTGTCAAAATAACGCAATCGGTGTGTACACGTCACTTAAATGTTTAGCCTTCATTCCCCTTGTTTTTCACAGTCTCATACAGATTCGGAAAAACATGATGAAATTCAAGGCAAGATTCAAGTTTAAAGGAGATAAAGAAGTGAAAGTGTACCTCTGACTTACAAGAAAACAAAGCAAGTCAGAGCAGAGTCACATGAACGTGTCCATACTGGCATTCACCTCCTCTTATTTACTACTTCATTACCCACGGCTTACGAAGAAGCAACACAAAGCCACAATTGGAGAATGAGAGAAAAGGGAAAACTAGTGTTGATGTTCAATAAGCTTCACTGAGTCTCCACAGTTTACACACTGGTAAAGTGTAATTCAATTACACGTATCATTTGCAGATAATTTGACAGCAACTGGCATTTGGCAAAGTTGAATTTGACAGCCTGGTAAATATTGGAGGGCTGTGATCAACAGCCAATTATGACTCTTCTAATTGCATCATTAACTTAATCATTTTACAGGGACTGGATTTGAGACTGATGCAAAACCAGGAAATCAAACTTTGTGAGACTAATTGTATGACACAGTCACTAACTATCTTAAAGGGTGGATTCACACAAAAGAAAATTATAGCACTTCTTTCTACAAGTACACAAACAGTTTTGGTTCTATTTGTCCACTGAGGTATTTGTAAGTCAGGCATCAGAAAAATAAGTCTGGGTGTATTTGTAAATGGTGCTTTTGTTGAGGTGAAGTTAATCCCCTCTCATTTGGGGTTCACAGAGAAAGTTAAGCTTGTGATGTGTGTTGAGAACAAACTGATAAAGATGAGAGACAAAGTATTATGTAGGCCCGACAGATACAAGAGGCGGCAGCAAAGCAAAGGTAAGGATAAATACAGACAGACTATGAGAGCAGCCTATCAGCTTTAATGCAAGTGTGCAGGCTTCTAATCAGCAAAACGCATGACACAGCAGCCGAGTATTCAGAGCAGCAGCAGGAGTGGGGGGTGAGGGGGGTGCCTGGCAGTTTGCCCAGTGGGCAGATGCTGCATTGGGCTGGGAAAACAAAGGGACAAGGCCAAGCAGGCGGGTGAGCTGGGACATGCAGGGAGGGGTGAGACACTGCAGCACTGAAACCATGATGCTATGACATCATCATCATCATCCTCGGCCTCCTCATCCTCCTGGGTCAGCTGACCTTTCAGTGGGATGTCTTGTTGGGTCTACAGAGCAGTAATACTTCAGCAGCCTCTGCCCAAAAGGGCAAACGCTCAACACTTGTCAGTATTTTATTTTTTTTATCTGCCTAAATGTTACAAATCCTCGTCTTTCTGTCGTTAACTCCCTCTGTTAGCACACACACACACTACACACCTTAGGGTTCCAGGACTTGGACTGTCTCCGGAGAAGCTTGAGTGCACTGGTGTATTCGGCCTGGATCCTCCTGGCCGGCACCACCAGGTCTCCATCTGACTTAGTCACCACCACCAGGTCGGCCCGCTCGATGATGCCCCTCTTAATTCCCTGGAAAGAGACTTAGGCGTTAGGGGAAGAGGGGCTCTTACGTCCTAAAAACACTGGAAATAAATCTGACGTCTAGACACGTAATCTGCTGATGGATCTTAAGGAATGACGGATGGACAGAGGGACGACTGGATGATACTGCTGCTGAAGACACTACCGTTCCGCTCTACTGTTACTTCCTCCTGATTCGTCACTGGTGACATTTACATTGATAATGATATTCCAGGATTCTGGGCAGGTGTCAGACTGCCTTCTTGTTTGGTATTCTGAAATAGGACTTCCTTTCAATGAAGCATTTTCCAATTAAGACATGTGGGAAATGCCAATATCATTCTGGTTTATTACATTTTTGGGGGCATATATATAGTGCATTTTGTTTTTATAAAGCAGTGACAAAAGTGTTCTCAGGTAAAGTTGGATGCCTGAAAAAAAAAGCCCTCATTTCTGGTTGGAAAGAGAAACACACTTATTTTTGTTAGAGGATGAAAGGATATTAACATGGTTTTCAGGAAGGTAGTTGAAGAAGGAAGCTCTGTTGTCAACAGGTATAATAGAGGAATAATTATTTCCATTGACAAAAGAATACTGTCTATTTTAGAGTAAGGATGAAAACCTGAATATATATGAATGAATGAATGAATGAATGAATGAACGAGTTTTCATTACTGTGTTCTGCATAAGAATATGGCCAGCCCTTACATGGGCTTATAAGACACCAAAAATACAAACCAAAGACCAAATACCAGATAATAGGCACAACAGATATTAACAAGACAATATACTAACCTATTTAAACAAACACATCTGCTGCTTTTTCCAGGCTTTACAAACAAATAATACTAATTTATATACATTTGAACTAAACAACCATTTCATCTTATCATCAGTGCTCCAGAACAGATCAGGATTTCGGATAAACATGTCATCAAACAAAGAGGCTCTCAGCTCATCATATAGAGGACAATACAAAAGAAAATGTGATTCATTTTCCATTTCCCCCAAATCACACAGTCCACAAAGCCTGTTTTCTTCTGGGATTTGGGTAAATCTCCCAGTTTCTAAGGCCAAGGGAAGGATTCCTGTATGCAACTGAGCAATTAGGAACCTTTGGTTCCTGATGAAATTTGCTCTGACATAAAACTCTGTTTTATATGCGTTTAGTTGAATGTACAGTATGTCCGCAGCTTTGGTTTAGTCAGGATCCCATTCACCCATTTTTCGTCAAAAGCAGACATTAGGTTAGCTCTGATCTTGCTCATGCTACATCAACGGTTCTTGTGGAATATACAGGGTGTCCCAAAAAAATGTATACACACTTTAAATAATTGTAGAGTAGGTGTTTATTAAAATTCATTTAATTTTCAAAATGTAATAGAATTTACAAACATCATCTTATTGTTTTGTTACCGCCTGTTCTCAAACTGATGTCCGTTCTGGCCCAGACACTGCTGACAACGCCAAGCCAATGGAATCGCACACATCACAAAACACTTCCCTTGGTATTTGTGTGCATTCACGTTCAATGGCTGCTCTCAATTCAGTGACTGTTGCAGGTCTCATGGCGTAGACTTCGTCTTTTCGGTGTCCCCGTAAAAAAGTCTAGTGGTGTGAGGTCTGGTGAACGCGGAGGGTATTCTACGAAACCCCTCCGTCCAATCCAACTGTTTGGCAAGTTCACAACATCTCACACCACTAGACTTTTTTTTATGGGGATACCGAAATGTTAAAGTCTACGCTATGAGACCTGCAACAGTCACTGAATTGAGTGCAGCCACTGAATGTGAATGCACGCAAATACCAAGGGAAGTGTTTTGTGATGTGTGCGATTCCATTGCTTGGCGTTGTCAGCAGTGTCTGGGCCAGAACGGACATCAGTTTGAGAACAGGCGGTGACAAAACAATAAAATGATGTTTGTAAATTCTATTACATTTTGAAAATTAAATGAATTTCTTATAAACACCTACTTTACAATTACTTCAAGTGTGTATACATTTTTTGGGACACCCTGTATATTGAAGTTGTGCTTCCACAAAGACAGCTCTGACCTCTGAATATTCTACAATCTGAATATTTTGTGCATGTAAAGTGTATTAACTGACATCACCTTCAACCTGAATCCAAGGTAAGGTAAGGTTATTGAGCACATTTTGAACAGTTGGTTTCATGTACAAAGTGAGAAACAAACAAACTGCGCCTCATTTTGGTTGGTTTGTGATTTGTTCCAGCTCAGCTCCAGAGGCTGGAGGTGTCAAGTCCAGGTCTTATACCAGTTGTTGCTCATCATCCTTCCTCCTACAGTATATTATATGAATCCCTTCTGTTGTAACATTTATAAAACTTTTATTCATTTATATCTAAATGTCTGTACACACAACACCTATTGCACTATTGTCCTGAAACAGGGATCCTCCTCTGTGATTCTTCTACAGGTTTTCGGGGGAGTTTTTCGGAGTAAGTCTAAGGACAGAGGGAGTTTTATTTTGCGATATTGGGCTGTATAAATAAAATATGAATACAGTTGAATGTGCTCCTACTTTGAGAATACGGAATAAAGATAAAAACATCAAATGGCACAGAAAAAAAATTCCATTTACCATTTAAAGGATTTGCTTTAGTCGTGTGTGTTTTGGAGTGGGACAGCTCTTCACTGTCAGGGGAAATGGACGCTTCATTGTTGTGTGGATTTTCATTATTTTGTCAGTACACTGATTTCTTGGATTCAGCTATGTGTTTCTGTTCTTCTCTTGGGCAAGAGAAAATTTGTGGCTGAAAGCACAACTAACAACCTAAGAAAAAAAAAAAAATACAGATTTCATGGTGCACAAATTTGTCCCACTCAACGAAGCATGAGTTTTATATTTGCATGAGTTTTATATTTGAGGAATATACAAACACATACATTGTTTTTACCTAATCCAAATTACATTACTACATACTTTAGATTGAGGACAATTATTGAATATTGTGGACTTAAAACCAGTACCTTTGCTAATAAATAATCAACTGTGTGCGTCCAGTTGAAGTACAAGTCATTATTTTGTCATTTTGATGAACATTTGATGCATCTGGAGTTGATTTTTCTTATTTTTTTCTTTTAACATATAAAGCTGGAAGATAGGCACTTGATTACAATTTTCAGTATTTATCCCTTTTTATTAGAATTTGTTATTGTTCAGTGAATAAAATAATGAATGTCTGTGTGCATTTTTACATGTGAGATGCACAGTACCTTGAATCAGTTTTATTCTTATTATTTTATTTTGTCTAAACGGCAGAGTTCAGCTGCATTCATTTTAATATCAGCAATCATTCTGAAACCATTATTGTGATGTGTTTACACTGTCAAAACCACTGCAATAATTAAAACAAATGCCAATTCAGCTGCTTAATGGCTCACCATAATCACCATAATATTATTCATGACCAGTTATGCAAATTAAGTCATTAGTTTTGGTAATGAATGTATTGTTTTGCATACAGATTTTGTCAACATATTTATCTTTACATAAAATGTGCAAAGAGTTCAAGTAAAGATGTATTTTTAGAAAATCGGTTTGTCAGTGAAGTAAACGTGTGCAGACAAATGGCTCAAAATGCAGAGAAGTCTCAATCACATCAGTGTAAACACAAACCCTTGGTATATTTTCTCCAAACTTGCACAAGCAAACAAATCCAGTCTGCAGTTATTAAATACACGAAACACATGCAAAGATGTAATCATTGGACATTTTAGATCAAACAAGTGCAAGGCTCTGTAAAATAATCATCAGTAAACTGTCTGAAATGCATCCAAACATCCTGGATGTTAGTGCCAAATGTTACATTAAATCAGAGTATTAATCAACCAAGCCAATCACAACTGAAAACAACATCTGGATGTAAAGGAGTTGCAGCTTCTGCTTTCTTTCTTTCTTTTTTTTTTTTTTTTAACTGACCTGGAGTTCATCTCCCCCTGCTGGTGGAATCAGTAGCACAAACATGTCGACCATGTCTGCGACGGCAAACTCTGACTGGCCCACACCTGACAGAAAACACAGCAAACTGTCAGCACTGATACTGCAAAACAACAAGCGAAAGATTTCCAGAATAAAACTAGTGAAACTTTAGTGAATCTGGGTCAAAAATAAAGACACCAGGTGAAAAATGGCTGTAGTTTAAGATACAGTATTTGGAGAAAAAGTGAAATTCTATGAATTAATGAGAAAGAGGGTTTTAGTCAAAAGGAACGTTTGAGTTATTGAACTCAATTTGGCAGCCCTTTATAAATTACTTTAATATTAAGGAAGAAGGGGCAGACCTTATAGATGACAAAAAAATGAACCCCAATTTAGAAATTAACCCCCAAGACTGTATTTAGCAGAGCACATTCACACAAGAGACTAAGGTTTTGGGGTTTTTTTGGGGGTTTTTTTTAAACATGTATTTAGTGACATTATCCCCAGATCTGATGTCACAGCCCACTACTAATAGACCACCACTTACAGAGAACTGTTAAACATTTTGCAAGCTAAAAAAATGTTTCTAATTGCAGCTGCTATGCAACCATTTTATCATCTTCTGAAAGATTTAAGTTTGCCCTTTCAAGTCCTAATGCATCCAAAATTGAACCAAAAACATTTTTAAAACGGATTCATAATGACCAGTTGACCTGCAATAATTCTCAACCAAGAAATAAGCAGAACAAAGGGGAAAAAAACACTCCATGTCATAGAGATGTTGAACTAATATCACTAATAATATCAAGTAGCAGGAGAATTTTTCTTTGCAAATTACAAACATGACAGATTTGTACAGAATTAAGATCACACATGACCTTCGCAGTTATTCTATGTGTCCAGACGTCCACAATAATGATAGTCCTGTGTGAATAGAGTTTATGATTAAACTAAAACTAGCGGTGAAAAAGTGATAACTCTAAACTGAACTGTACTGAACTATATAAAAATTACAATGAACTATGCAACACAGTGTTTTGGGGTTTTAAATTGGTTTTGCGCAATGTGTGACAATGACAATTTGTGAATCATATCTGATGTCAGATAAGCTTTTTTCTTCTTACATTTTTCAGCTTCTATGAAAAACTAAACTATACTATTGTTTTTATTTTTGTTTTGAAATTGTAGAGCTGTTTGATGTCTTTTTAATCTATTCTTCTATTTTATTATTTTATTTTGCTTTTTATTTATTCTTCTGTACAGCACTTTGGTCTACTGTGGAAGTTTTAAATGGCTTTACAAATAAAGGAGAGAGAGAGACGAGAGAGAGCGAGAGCGAGAGAGGGCGAGAGAGAGCGAGAGAGAGAGCACTTAGTTGTTAATCTTCCCCTTGTAAGTTGCTTTGGAAAAAAGTGTCTGCCTTATGTATAAATGTAATGTAATGGTACATGATACTGATAAACCTTTACAGCTAAAGGTGAATTGAGTAATGCATTCTTGTCTTTTAATTTATTCTATGATAAATAAATAAGGTCACATTCTAAATTTGTAGCACGCAAACATGCACAAAATAAAGAACATACATAAATAATCACTAGGAACTTCTTTAAAACAAAAACAAAAATGAAAAACAAAAATGAAACTTCTGTTGCACGTCTAAAACTAAGTAAAACAAGTGACAAAATAAACGAAGTTTACCAAAACCCCCGCCCAGTCGCACAACAATTACCGATACCCTGCCTACTCTGCCCTACCCAGGGATTAAAAAAAAAAAAAAAAGAAATTTGAAAAGAATCAGGTGAATAGTGTCTGAGAAATGGGTTGAACAAACTGTCAAAGTTTAAATTTTCTAAAATATAGAAGAAAAATCCAGCAATTGAAATTCAGCCATCAAACTGCACTTGTCCTCGAGGTAAAGAACATGTGTCCTGAAGAATCGGGTACATAATGTCTGAGACATCGGTTGGTCAAAAATCTTGGACGGACAGACAGAATTACTGGCATATATTATTAATAATAATCATTATCATCATCATCATCAATATTCCCGAGATGCAACTGAGGCGTCTGATTTATTGGGTCGTCCAAATACTGACCTACATTTGTCGATATCACAGTAGGTCTGAGTCTTATTTCTGCTCTCAGATATTAAAAAATACTTGATATTATGTAAATTGCGTATAAATGTTATGCATTATAAAAACAGGACAAAAGAGAGACAAAAAAACTCATAAGATAGGACCATGATTTTATTTCTGAATTTTTCCAAAAATCTGATAATGTTTCTGTCTTTGTGGTAAAACTTGTTCTAAAATGCACCAGAAAATCTCAGTGTCTTACCTACAGTCTCTACAAGGACAACGTCGTATCCTGCTCCCTCACAGAGGACGATGGCCTCATTGGTTGTTCTGGTGACTCCGCCCAGTGTCCCAGAGGTCGGTGACGGTCTGATGAAAGCGTTCATGTCCCTGGAGAGTTCAGTCATACGAGTTTTATCGCCCATAAGAGACCCTGGAAGAAAAAAGATGGTTCAGTTGGAGACAAAAACAGCATTTTTGCCTTATTTTATCCATGTTTATGTACTACAAATTATGACAGCAAGCAACAACAACCTTATTTATTTATCGTAAAACAAACTAAAACATAACCACCCATTCTCCGACTACTGTTACAAACACTGTGAGGACAAATGTTCAGGTTCATCAGCATCATATGACCTGCTGATGTGTGTCTTACACTCTACCTCCGGTTGTGCAGGAGGACGGGTCAACAGCCAGCACTGACACTTTATGTCCACGTCCCGTCAGCATCTTCCCCACAACTTCAATAAAAGACGACTTCCCTGCTCCTGGAGGACCAGACAGACCTGCAGAAAATCCACAGATCAAATCAACAACAATCCAGTAACACTGATGAGTTGTAGTCCTGCTCTTCTTCTGCCTCCATCATCATTACTCATTTATCTAAATACTTATGATCGACCGTGATCATCATGTAGTTACATGGATGATAGAGGTTTCTATTACTGGTACTAACAGCTGCAGTAGTAGTATATCCACTGTTAGTACTTGCATTTGGAGTAGTAGTGATAGCAGTTATGGGTATTTGAACTAGTTATTGGTAGTTACACTAGTAACAGCAGTTTTAGTTTTTAATAATAATAATACATTTTATTTAGTGGTGCCTTTCAAGTCACCCAAAGTCACCTTACAGACAATAAAAAGCATTAAATAATAAGTGTTCAGAGAACGCAAACCTCTGCCAAGCACCCCGAACGGTGTGCATGTGTGGATCGACTATTTCTTTTTAAATTAAACAGTTTCAAGGTCGTTCCATACAGCAGAAAAAGTTGAAGCTTGGTACCAGTCATGTGTATGTCAAATTATATTTGTTGAGTTATAATGAAAAATGTGTCATAAATGGGATTTTCAATGTTAAATTGAAATGTCCACAGAGTCCACATTCCACAGTGGATGTGGACAATTTTGTGCCAGATACAAGATATTGTTATAAGCTACAGTTGGATCAAATTGGAGGCTAACTGCAGTTGTTTCACATTTTTTATAAATTTTCAAAAATTGCTCAGTGATGAGAGATAGGAAAATTTGAGATTTTGTGACCTTGCTGTGACCTTGAACTTTGGCCTACTTGGCCCAAAATTTAAAGGGTTTGTCTCAGGGCCTAGGCCTATCTGTGGGTAAAATTTGGTAAAGATGGTTGTAATAGGTTTCCCGTAAAGTTGCAAACAAACAAACAAACAAACAAACACGCAAATAAACACACAAAGCAAAGTGATCACAATACCTCCTGGCGGAGATAACAACATCAAACATAATTAAAACAAAACAGCAACCTAAAAACCAGTGTAGTGCACAGTGTCCAGTCAGAGTGAGTTTGAACAGATGGGTTTGGAGTTTGGATGTGAATGTTGTGATGGAGTCTGACTGTCTTATATGCGTTTTAACAGTTATATTTCAGTTTGCTGTGCATCCACACACACACACCCCCGCCTTCTGTCTTTCTCTTCCTTTAACCCTCTCTCTTTCACCCTAACTGGTCATGTCAGTCTTCCATCCTCCAGAGTGGGGGTCTGCTCCAGGTTTCTGCCTGTTAAAAGGACATTGTTCCTGCCACTGTCACCAAGTGTTTGTTCCTGGCATTGGCACCAGAACAGGGGGGGCCAGGGGGCACTAATAACAGACTTCACCACTGATAAACAACTACAGAGAAATATCCACCCGTCTGTGTGGAAAAAGACCAACTTCATATTCATGAGTGCAGCAGTTCCTTACATACATTCTTATTTCCATTTTCAAAAGACAGACTCTTGTAGCAAAGGCTACCTTTCCACTGGATCTGATAATTATGATTAAAAATACGCACCGACACTAGACTGCAGTGTGACAAAATAATGTGCGCCTGACAGTCATTTAATGCAACAACCCCCACGGACCCCCCCACCGCTAAAATGTATCCGGCACCGCTGGCTCCTGAAGGATTCTGTTTGTGTCTGTGAATTGGCTTAAGAGTCTGATTCTGACCAGCTCTACATGTAAAGTGTCATGAGATAACTTTTGTTATGATATGGCACTATGTAAATAAAATTTGACTGGTTTGACTGAAGTTCAGAAAGTGTCTGTGTGCAAAATGATATACAGTTGCAGAAAAAATTATTAGACCACCCCGTGTTTTCTTCAGTTTCTTGTTCATTTTAATGCCTGGTACAACTAAAGGTATATTTGTTTGGACAAATATAATGATAACAACAAAAATAGCTCATAAGAGTTTAGTTTAAGAGCTGCTTTCTCGCCATTTTCCATGTTTTCTTGATAATAACCAAAACCACTTCAGTTCTTACATCAATATCTATGGCATTGTACTGACAAAAACAGTGCTTTTAGGCATTCCATGTTTTCTTTTCTGTCTGTTTAAGTCACATGATACACACAGGAGTTAGTACTTGATTGCATAACCATTGTTTTTGATGGCTTTTGATGGTCTAATAATTTTTTTCCACGACTGTATATAGGAGTGATTAATCGGCCGGCCCATTAATGGGGCCGATTACAGCGTATCACCGATTAATCAACACTGGCCAATATGTAACCAATTTATCAACTTTTTTGCTGCTGAGATTTTTTCACTCGCTGCTCCTGTGTGTGTGTGTGTGTGTTGCCCAGAGAGTTAGAGGAGCAGTAAAGTGTGTCAGTTTCACTTTCACTTCCGCTCGGACAATCATGCTATCATCCCCACACACACGCACACACAATCACGGACCGCTACCAAGATTTATGCAGCTGTTAATCCACCTGTCCACAATTATCTAATATAAGATTATTATATCCTGTGTAGATCGATGTTCTTATTTCATATATCGGCAAATATATCGGTTATCGGCCAATATCGGATATCGGCTTTTTTTTAGCCCCCAATATTGGTATCGGCCCCAAAAATCTCACATCGGTCAGGCTCTAGAGTGAACATGTACTATTCTTTAGTGATTTCTACCAAACATCTAATGAACTGAGGACTGACTGTAACACACTGTATAGTACCCGGTCTGTACAGTCCTTTGTTGAGCCAAGAAACACATTTTCTTCTGTGACTTTTTGCCTCAGGGCCACATGGACCTGAGGGTCACTGCATTTCAGACTGATTACTGGTCATGTTTTCATCCTGTATTTTTAAATTAATATTGTAACCATGTCAAAACAGATCTCAGAAGGACTTAAATGTTGTATTTTATATGTTATTTAAATGATTCTGAATAAAACTGTGATCAAATAACTTAGCACAGACAAACATAGTGTAGGCAGTGTGAGGTCAAGAAGAGTCTACTGTGTGCACTTACTGAAGGGAAACTCTAAGGGCACTGGGTACATATATACCATATATAGAGCACAGATGGTTGGAGGAGGAGAGAGAAATATTTGACTCAGGGTCCTAAACAGGTTAATCAGGTCATGGAGCTGAGGTTATTATTATCCTGTACAGCCTCGGAGGTTCAGCGTCTGCTAAAAAACAGGCCATGTCTGGAGCAACTCGTCATTTCACCGATGGGTTATGCTGCCTGATTTAAAGTTGGGCTGTATGAAGCACTTGATCATAGACAAGAGCGCCAGTACGGAAGCTAAATAATGTCATATAGAACAGGGTGAGCAGCAAAAAACTGTTACAGCCTCCTAACAAATCAAACAATAATCTGACTGGACGTCTTTCCAAAGCAACCAGACTCCTTCCACAAAAACAGTGCGATCTGTTGGTTCATGTGCCGTTTTGTGACTTTGGTTTTATATAAACTAATGCAGTGGAAGACCTTCAACTCCTATGTTCAGCAAAGAACAATTACTGTCTTTGAGCAGTAAACACTTTGGTTTCCCATCATGAAGAGCTGTCTGAAGGCGAGAGAAAACAGTGAACATGTATGTGGGCCAGGCCAAGCCAAAGTGAACATCAGGGTCAATTTCATTTTTCTCTAAAACAATATTTTTTGATTACTCAGCATGAAAGACATATCTCTAGTTTCTAAAACTGTGTTTATTTAATTTGTATTTAAATTACAACTGGATATATAAGAAAATATATGAGAATACAGTGTAAATTAAGAACAGTAAAGGTTGTAAATGAGTGTATACAGCATAAATTTAGAATGTAAATAAATATGTTCAAAATATATGCTTGTGTCTAATCTTATATTTCATAATAATCAAATACTGTAATGATTTTGCATGTTATTCATTTAAAAAAAAAAAAAAAAAAAAAAAACAGCAGAAAGATGTGTGTTAAATATAGTCACGAAACATTTGTTGCCGAAGGCTCATAATTTTATCAGTATCTTAATAAAATCTTTGATTATTATTCGGGTGCATCACACTGTACAAACACTCACTCCATTACTTTTTTGGATTCTCACACAGTTACCATGAATTAATGTGTTTTAAAACTAAAATAAAAGTGATATCAGTTTAATTTTTGGATATAATGTACTCTCATATATTAAGAAAAGTGTGGTATGCTAAATAGTTGCACTTTCCTTGAAGAACAGCACTTTTTGGCATTTTTTCCAAACCTTGAATAATTGCTGTATAATTTTCCTCACTGTTATTTTGTCCATGATGATAAATTCATGTCTTTAATAAATATTTGGTTATTGTTCCTTAATGGCTTGTTAAAGTACTTTCTTAGACCTACAATTTGAGCTATCGTGGTTGCTGCTAAATTAATTTTTAAAAACAGATACGGAATGATTAGTATTGATGCACAGTGCTTTCTCACTCTGTTACTTGCTTAGCTGGGCCCAAAAAGAGTAAAAAAAAAAAAAAAAAAATCTAAATATAGTGTACACTTGAATTAATAGTCCTTCTTTTTCTCATATTTTGGGCTTTTTGTCTTTATTTTTAGAGACTGTATACTCCAGGGTGCCACTATATTCCTTCATTTTTGATGGTTGTAACACTTGATGTTGCCTGTGTACACAACATTCAACTTAGCCTTTATAATAATAATAATAATAATAATAATAATAATAATAATAATAATAATAATAATAATTATTATTATTATTATTATTATTATCATCATCATTATTAATTTTCTGAACCTGCTTTATCCTCACTAGGGTCTCGGGGGTCGCTTGGAGCCTATCCCAGCTACACGGGGCAAAGGCGGGGTACACCCTGTACAAGTCGCTAGTTCATCGCAGGGCTGACATAAAGAGAGAAACAATTACTCACATTCACACCTATGGGCAATTTAGATTAACCAATTAACCTATCAGTGCATGTCTTTGGATGGTGGGAGGAAGCCAGAGTACCCAGAGAGAACCCACGCAGACATGGGGAGAACATGCAAACTCCACACAGAAAGGTCCCACCCCCGACTGCTATCCACTGTATGAGTAATAATAATAATAATAATAGTAATAATAATACTGGATTCCTATAGCGCTTTACATTTTTGATCCATTATTCATTCACACTCACATTCACACAAGTTGCCAATCCAGTGTGAGTGTATTAAGTGTCTTGCCCAAGGACACAATGGCACATGACTAGGACAAAGTGGGACTGGAACCACAAAACCTCTGGTTATTGAACTCTACCTCCTGAGCCACAGCCGCTCCATGGTCCTGTCTGGTTCTCCAGACTGGGGGCATGAAAACGTCCCTGTGCTGTGGTAGTACACTGACCATGGATAAGAATACATACAAAACCACTCCAAACTCACCACCCATAAATCCAAACAGCAGGGACACTTGAAATCTAGTAATTCCCAAAAATTATGAATGTTCACAATTTTCATAAAACTATCAGGAGTGCCTAATGTTGCTAAAAGGCCAGTCAAAAGAAAATAAATCCTTTCACATTTACAGAAGTGGTAACTAATAAATACTATACTAATACTTACTATACTTTAAGTACAGCTGTGAGGTTTAGTTGTTTTACTCCCTTTTCCTGCATTTTGACACTAATACCTGAGTTTCCTAAGCCTCACAAATGCAAAACAGTCTCTTTACTTTAGTTTTAATGCACTAGAAGGGAATTATTGTTTATTTTGCAGGTGATCCATTGGTGCATATCACACACCGTAAATGGAACAACAGACTACAAAAGTGGAAGATAATGTAAAAAACATAACTAAAGTCTCAAAACATGATGAAAATGATATCAAAGATGTCTCAACTCAAAAACATACCTGTAGTCCCTGATAATGATTTTCTGCTTATTTTGTTGATTTTGTTCCTCAGTGATACTGTTCCATCCATTTAGGTTGAAATGTTACTTCTGATATCACTGTATTGTGTCAAACATACAGTTCATCCAAACCAAAACAACAATAATAAAAACATCTGAGGGCAAATCACAAGTAAACTATTTAACATTTAATCTCTTATTATTCAGATTTCACTTACCATATGCTGCACTGGGGCAGAAACAGAGCCATAAACATTAGGTCTGCATCTCTATGATGTAAAACATAAACCTCTTTAAAGATAACAATTAGTTGGCTGTTTCAACCAATCGACTAATGGATTATTGATGTATCTAAAGATCTATACATCTAGCAAAGATGCAAAATAAGAATAATAAAATAACTCCCCTAGAGTGATTAAAAGAAAATAGGTGCATAAAAGACCAATGGATGTGTTTTCACTTTCATACTTTGAGTACATTTCAGAGGCTGTACTTACTCTGCTTTTCCTCTAAAATCTCCATGTAGGGATGCACCGATATTGATACGAGTATCGGCATCTCTACTCAGTGTGTGTACTCATACTCGTAAAAGATATCCGATACAAATGCACCGATACCACTTACAGTAGTTTGATATTCCCAGTTCAGTGCAGCAGGTACGCGGCAGTGGAATAATGTGTGGGGAGTGTGAAGAGTGTGGAGATTTTTCAAAATAAATGACGGGGATAAAAGTAACACTGACTGCAAGTAACGTTAAAGACACACACAGATACAGATGCAGCGTTCTGTCCGTCCTCTGCGTACATTCCATCTGTTTTCCAGGTGCTGGCGGATGTATACCCAGAATGAGAATACCAGCAGGAGTACAAAGCGGTGCGGATCCCTACCAGTGGAAGTGAAAACGAAACTTATGGCTCAATTCTCTTTTCTCTACCTGCTGAAGCTAAGCTGTTAAACCCTACCAGTGAAAACGCTGCAATATTAGTATCACATTAGTGTTACCTCTGTTGTTTCCATGTTTGTTATTACTGACTTTCTTCTTCTTCTCATTAAACTTTCCTCTTCTTCATGGTATTTGTCCAGTATGGTTAATTCAGAGCGGCGCCCCCTGGTGGATTAATTGAGAAACGCTCATTCCAACACATTAAACGTCAGTAGCAGCACTTTGTTCCAGTCAGACTAATGACAACGACAATAAAGCACATTTACAAAAGGAACTAGGAACTGGAATGGGATTATTAAGTACTCGTATCGGTACTCGGTATCAGCAAGTACTCCAACGTAAGTACTCGTACTCGGTCTGGAAAAAAGTGGTATCGGTGCACCCCTATCTCCATGTATTTTTACTTCTATTGAAGTAAAGACAGTGTGTACTTCTGACACCCTCCAGATTTCAGGTATATTTCAATTTCAGTCCAAGAAAGCACAGATTCACAGCTCTGTGTTCACCAGGTGAATACAGACAGCCAATATCACACACCTACTCTGAAGGCGACCGGCTTCCCTCCATTTTGACTCTCCTGCTCCCTCCTGTAGGCCAAAACCCTCTGCAGCAGCACCTGAGCCAGCTCTTTTTTCCTGGGATGCTGGGTCTCTACCAGGGTGATGGACTCAGCCAAAGACGCCCGCTGTCCTCCAATCAGGCCCTCATACAGTTTATTCAGCAGTCTCTGCTCAGGTGCACTCAGCTCCTGTATGTGTTCATTGAGGGCTGTGCTCACTCCCCTCCTCTGCTGGAAGCTGTAAATGGGGAAGGTTTTCTTGGAACAGGTGTGAGAACCAGTGAAGACCCTTCGGTGAAGACAGCATGTCCTGGTGGCTGTGGGGACAGTAAATGAAGTGGGGAGGCTAGAGGCATAGCGCAGAATGGACAAGCTAAATGGGCTCATCTTAATGTATATGTGAGGCATCTAGGAGAGAAACACAAAGAATATTTAAGGCACAGGTGTCAAACATGCGGCCCGGGTGCCAAATCCGGGCTGCCAAAGGGTCCAATCCGGCCCTTGGGATGAACTTATGAAATGCAAAAATTACACTAAGATATTAACAATCCTTTTAGTTCTGGTTCCACATTCAGACCAATTCAATCTCAAGTGGGCAGGATTCAGTAAAACACTATCATAATAAGATAAAAAATAATGACAATTCCATTTTTTTCTCTTTTTACACATGTATTTACACTAAAACAAAGTATAATTTGGCAAAAAAATGTGAATAACCTGAACAAATATGAACAACCTGAAATGTTTTAAGAGAAGTAGAATTTTAACAATTTTCTGTTTGTTATTAAATGTTTTGTGTGTTTGTAGATGCACTGTGATCTGTAAGTTCTAATGTACATGTGTAAATGATGAACTGAGGCAGAATATTGTTAAAATGACACTTATTTTTTCAGTTTGTTCATGTTATTCACATTTTTGAAAGGATAGTTTGCAGATGTAAACCTTTTCATAATGCAAATTTACTTTTTTTGCTCTAAAACAGAGAAAAGTTTGGACTTGACATTACTTATATATTACTACATTATTATTTTACTGGTTCGGCCCACTGCAGATCAAATTTAGCTGATTGTGGCCCCTGAACTAAAAGGAGTCTGACACCCCTGATTTAAGGGTTTACTTAGCTATTTAGCAAACATGAAGGCTGTTGTCAAAGTGCAGGCCCATCATTGTATGACCTTTTCAAACACTGGATGCTTTAGTTCCATAAAAACACAAGCAGCAAGCAGCAACCTGTCTCACAGTGGGACATTTTAACACGTTTTGTCCCAAACTGAGCCCCAGTTTGTGCCTCATGCATTAGCCTGAGGTGGAGAGACAAACTGGGTTCAACCGTAACTTACGCTAAAACTACCGTTATCAAAACTATCAGTATAGCTTCAGTTCTTCCGGCAAACAGTTAGGACAAAGTATCAAACAATTAAGAATTTAAAATATAGACTGACCTCGTATTAGTTTCATGAAGGTGGCGTTAACACACAGGTGACCAGCTGTGTTTAATTCATTCACTTCCGGGATCCGGTGACGTCAGACGCCGCCCCCGACACGCCGCTCTTCTGATTCGTCTGGCATTTATTTATTTATATTTGTCAGATATATTATTTATTTACTTTTTGTATCATTATTATTTGTATTTTCTGTATTTTTAAATCTATGCATTATTTTCTTAAACTTATATGTTCAAATGCTTTTTCTCTTTTGACATCTTGATGTTTGTTTAAAATTTTGTACTGTATACTCAAATGTTGTTCATAAAGTTGTTAAAAAAATCTTCTTATTCGTTTGTGAAATTTTTTTTTTTTTTTTTTTAAGTTTAAAATATTTAATTCTAGAGGAAAAATAATTAATACAAAATGTAAAACGTATTGTGTTGAACTATTTAAGGCAATGTTTTAACAGGAATGCCGCTTAATTGTCACTTCATTATAAACGCACAGACGCTATTAAGAGTATTGGCCACCAGATGGCAGCAGAGGTACATTTTTAAATCAGCTGGTCTTAAATGTCAACTTAAACGTCAGTCTTACATTCTAAATAAACCAGGGGTGTCAAACTCATTTTAGTTCAGGGGCCACGTTTACCCCAATAAGATCTCAAGTGGGCCAGACCACTAAAATAACAACAGTGACAAAAGTGAAATTAAATTATGTCAATGTTTACATCTATAAAGTTTCCTTAAAAATCTGAATAACATGGACAACTTGAAATGTCTTAAGAAAACCGGTGCAATTTCAACAATATTCTGCCTCAGTTTATCAGTTTATCATTTACATGTGTGCATTACAGCTTATTTTACAATTACAAAAACACAAAATATTTCCCGACAGGCAGAATATTTGTAAAATTGCTCTTAAATTCTCTTAAGACATTTCAGATTGTTCATATTTATTCAGGTTATTCACATTTTTTGAAAAAGGAAAGTTTGTCGATGTAAACATTTTAGTGTAATTTTACTTTTTTTTTTACACTAAAACAACAAGAAAATTTGCATTGTCATTATTTATAGGTTACTACGATAGTATTTTACTGGATTGACCCACTTGATATTATATTTGTCTGTATGTGGAACTTGAATTGAAATAATTTTGACACCATTGATTGTTAATATCTTCAGTGTAATTTTTGCATTTCACAAATTCATCCCACGGGCCAGATCTGATCCTTTGGCGGGCCGGATTTGGCCTCCGGGCCACATGTTTGACACCTGTGTTGTAAACCTACAGTTACAGTGTCTTGATCACTCCGTCCATTTGTAGGAAGTTTTCATTTGTCTGTTTCTTATGTTTGAACCACTGTTATGTATCATATTGTGTGAATTTACTCTAATATTTGAATTATCTTCGATTATCTGTGAATTACTATCTAATGCCATTGTTCACTAATATTTCACCATTAAGCAATTTTATTAGAATACTATTTTTATGAATGTAAAAGTTTAATATGCAGTACAGTGTAAAAGTATTACACTACCTATATGGTTGTAATAAGGAACCAAAGATTGTCTCTTTAGTAACATACATGAACAGTATGTGTAAGAATGTACAGTGTGCATGCCTAACTTTTGGTCTGTGAAGTACACTGCAGATTGTAAAAGCAGTATGAGAGTAAGGAGCATGTATTTAACTCATAAAGACCCAGTGCTACTTCTGTGGCAGTTCCCAAATGAATTTTTCTCCATATTTAACCATTTTTAAGTAATTTATCATCATTTACCATAGTATTATCCACTGTATTTAGCTTTTTTTTCTCAATGTAAATCATGTATTTTCTATATTTAATTCACTGATCGTGTTGATGTTCATGAAAACTTTGAATAAATTCAAAGGTTATTGTATCAGAAGCAGAAAAAAAATGAAGAAAAATAGATTTTTCTGGCAAAGATATCAATAACTGAATGTAAAACAAGTGTGTCCATTCATTATCATTGATCCAACTCCATGGGTTTTACTGGTGAATTAAAGTCGTAGAAGATGACCGTGTTTCCACAGTAACTACAGAGCCTCTGAACGTCCAAATGGGTCATATTTGATCATGATTTAAAGCTGAGAAACTGCACTTGACATCATTTAGTTACATGTATTGATAGGATTAGTGGATCAACAGGCGTTAAACAGTTTAGATCAGTAGATGCTTTTGGTCACCGGTGGTGGTTTGGGGTCTTTATGGTTGAATAAAACAGTGAGAATGAAAATCATAACCAACACCAGATGCATTTACTGAAAGAACCCCTTCTCCTTATGAAGTCTACATATTACACAGTATTAACCGTAGTATACATTAAATAGATATAAACCACTATAAATGCTTTCATTCTGGTTTCAAACCATGAAAGTGGTCATCATGGCCACATTTAATTTTTCATTAGATTTTTGTTACATTCATGCATACATTTATTTCATTCTATCCTCTGAACTGTTTTTTTTTTCTCAGATTGATCATTTACTTCTCAACAGTAAAGAGGAAACAGGGGCACAGTGTCCTGCAGTGAGGTGAGCTGACATGGCTGGGAGGGGGGGGGGGGGGGTTATCCAAAGGTTTGAGTCATTGAAATGTAGACTTTCTAGTCCACCTGATGTTCTCGTCTGTGGAATTTCAGAGAAACATGCAAACTCTTGGGAGGCAATGCAGTACTAACCACTGTGAAACCATGCCACCCACGTCATGTACAGTGAAATGAGCCTCCTGCACGCACAATCACACACACACTTCACTTCTTTCCAGTTTCCTGGAAGCTCATAGTCTCTGTTCCAGCTCTGTCACAATGTGTCCCATAAAACAAGAAGAGGATTTTATGCATTTGGTGCAATTTACTGGAAAATGCAATTATGCTTTACATTAGTGCAGTTGGCTTTTAGATACACATGTAATTGTTGTGCTTCCCTAATTGAAGGTCTACCTCCAACAAACACACATACACACGATATTTCTCAATTTCCCGAACATACTATGATGCGTGTTTTCTTTGTATGGTTGGTCTGTAATTAAACAGGCAAAGACAAAATCATACACACTCGTACTACACACACGAACACAATAAGTGAGACTGTGTCCATAAAAGACAAGACATACTTTAAGTAATGAAACAAATTTATTGAATCTTCCAGTAGAGACATGATATTCATGGAATAAAACTGCTTTTCTGGGAGTTTTATTGAGCAAACACAAAGAAAACACAAAAACAAAACAAAACAAAAGGGGCAATGTGTAAAAGTGCAGAGAAACAAAAAAGAAAACATTCAAAAATACAAAAAGAATGTAAAGAGTTTAACAGTTTTAAAAGCAAGTAGGACTGATCAAAGCAAAAGAAGAATCAAATGGTAAAATCTGCATTTTATAAAAAAAATAAAAATAAAAAAAAAATTCATATGTGGACATCAGTAACTGATACCATTTTCTCAGTCAACAATTAAAATTTGAATGCTCAACATTTTCCCATAACAGTCGTTTTACAAGTTTTGCTCAGTCAATGTAATAAGAGAATGAAGCACAGTCACTGAAATATTTATGTCCTAAATGTGACTCTGTATTTGACACATTAGATTTTGCTGTATTATATACAACAAGGGACAAACTAAACTGCACTTGTATTTGCCTCTGCTTGGTGTTCAGCTACCAGTTTTAAATGTGGAACACTACACTAACCAAACTATGCTTTGCAAAACCAGAATGCACAGCACATATTCTAATAGTGAATGTATCTAAACACTATTGTCTTTTCTTAAAATTCATTTGAACACGAGTGTAACACAACATGAGCAACATTTAAACATTAGTCTTTTTTGCTGAATAGTCTGAAATGCCCTTTAGTGCCATGCCCCGTACTAAAACCCCGCCCTAAATGCTCAAGCTCCCCCTAATTTTGCCCTCCAATTGTTCTCATGATCTGTGATATGGAATTTCATTGGAGGTTATATTAACTTTTTTACTAACCTTTATTTTTGTCGGACCAAAAAAAAAAAAAGATGAGTAAACAGTATACTTCTTTTGATTATCTGGAGATGATTTGAAATTTTCAGTCGTGCTGGTCATCTTCCCAGTCTCTGCTTTCTTTCTTCATGTAGAAGTACATTTCATGCCAACCTGATCGCAGTCAGCCATATGACGGCCGGCAACTGCAATCTCAGTGACCTGGAATGTCCCATAATTACTTTAACTACACAAGTATATCTGGATTTCAAAGGAAGCATTTAGACGCAAACTAGTTATGAGTCAGAATAATAGAACAATGAATGAGAGAAGTTGTGGGAGCAAGATCAGGGAGAATAGTTACATCATGATGAGTGTGATGGTCTAATTATTACAGTTGGTCACAAAGATCAAGTATCTTCCAGTTGCATCACGCTCACTTTGCTGACTCCTCTCCCAGACTGTTAATGTGCCCAATTCAGACATCCTTCAAGTACAGAGCAAATCAACCCATTTAACAGTGTGGGCCCAACCCTACAGGTCCCAGATCAGCTTGTGTGTCAGTCAAAACCTCTATCAGTATGGAGTGAATGAGCCACAAACCATTCTGGGACCAGCGAGCCCCTATTCTTGCTACTTAGACCAAAATGCTGGGGTATGGACAGCCACAGGGCCAAAGACCGTAAAGCCTAGGACACAGAGGATATAGGGTTGTGGGGGGAGCCCATTTGGGTTAGCACCTTGTCCAACCACTGCAGAGGACCATGCAGGTGAATCTCAATCCAGCAGGGCGTGCTGGTCACATCCTGGCGGTGGTACTCTGCTCCCCAGCCCTGCGACACCAAAATATCGGAATGTTAAAAACTGAACATCAGCACTAATTGGAGGTGCATTTCACGGGACTTTATATTTCTACTCCACTACATCTCAGTGATAAATGTTGTACTTCATACTTGACTGCATGTGTGTGACAGCTTTGGTAACTAGTTACCTATCAGATAAAACATGCATGCATAGATGTTTTCTGACATCTTACAAACAGCAGTGTTTAGCTGGGCTCACATTCCAGGAAATTATGAATCGTTAACAGCTTCAACAAACAGTGATTCCTCTCTTTAAACTTCTCTCACCGTTAAATTTTAATAAATGTTCAGATCATCCAATATCTCATCAAATATCCACGATGGGAGAAAAAAATCCAAAAAGTAGAAACAGATGTGTGAATCAGAACTTTTTGTTCTTTCCTCTCCAATTAAACATGTGATGAGCTCTGAGATTAATCTGGTGTCCCTGTATATGAAACAGATGCAACACTGACACGCTGATCTAACACTGAGGCTTCATGATTCATAATCTAATGATGACATACATCATGTCAAACAGAGGAAGGACCAAAACAAGTACTTTTACTTCAACACTTCAACTACATTTTTCTAGTAATACCTGTGCTTTTAGTTAAGTGGGATAATTAAAGCAGGACTTCTACTTGTAATTGGATTTTATGTGCTGGTAAAGCAACTGACTACATCTTCCACCACTACACAGGGCTGATCATTTTTGGTTTTCAAAGTTTAGACTCATTTGATCTGAATGAACATTATCTCAAGAAAAGCATTTAAAGAAAGTGAAAATAATGAGCTCTAATGCTGCATTTCCACTATTCCTGGAGAGTTTCCATTACAGGATACTACTGACTTTAGAGTACCTGGTCATCATAGTGACACTGCACAAAACTTCTGTGACATCTGCTCAGAGAGTTGCTGATAAAGTCGCTAGTTGCATGTTGCCCCATTAAGCTCTCGTTGAATTTTTTTCATCAGCCACCAAAGACAGAAATGTCTGAACCTCCTCGACCGACCAACGGTGTTGTTTTGTGGGCTGTCATCATGGATTAGCCTACTGGTATATTTACTGTAAACTTCTGAATCTGTTTTTTTTTTTTAATGGCAGGTCGCACATTGACGATGCAATGACACAGAGACAACTCTCTGGCCAATCAGTGGTCTGCAGTGTTTACATGTCACATTTTAGTATCTCTTCACCCGTTTTGGATCTTCAGCCGAGCAAGTAGCAAAAAAAATAACAGATAATAGAAATAAAATAATAGATAATAGAAGATTCCAGGTTCTTTTACATAATGGAAATGCAAAAAGCCCAAGTCGAGTCGGTACCACGCAGTGGAGACGCAGCGTAAGACTGGACAACTTGGTATATCTTAAAATGTATTCTAAGTTTATAGTAGATTGGACAGTGTAGACAGTGTGTTGTGTGTGTTTTTTTTTAATTCTGCACTGCTTACCTTAACAAAGCTCATGCGAATGGTACACATCTTAGTGAGCTCATAAACAGCCTCAAAGCCATGGTTGACAGACTGGGCCAGCAGCTCAGCGAACTCTTGGTTGTTAAAAATCTTCAGGCTGCAGCCGCTGGGAATCTTACACACAGTTGTAGGATGGAAGCCGTGATGGTAGTTACAGTTACGACTCTGAACGAAGATACTGCTGTCGCTCAGGCATTCTGCGTACACTTCTCCTCCAACATAATACAGATGGACACCTGGAAAGAAACGGTACAAGAGAATAATGCAATTGTCACCTCTTCAGAAAAAACAAAAGCCAAAACATGATTGTGGTCAGTTGAGAATCAACAGCTTACAGCAGGGGTGTCAAAGTCATTTTAGTTCAGGGGCCACATTAAGCCCAGTATGATCTCAACTGGGCCAGACCAGTAAAATTGTAACAGTGAAAAAAGCAAAATTACATTATAAAAACGTTACCATCTACAAAGTATTCTTCAAAAAAGATGAATAACATGAACCATGAACAACCTGAAATTTCCAACAAAATAAGTGCAGTTTTAACAATATTATATCTCAGTTTATCATATACACATGTTCATTACAGCTTATAGATCACAGTGGATCTACAAATACGCATAACATTTAGTAACAGGCAGAATATTGTTAAAATTGCACTCATTTTTCTTAAGGCATTTAAGGTTGCGCATATTTGTTTGGGTTATTTCTATTTTTTGTGAAAATATAGCTGGTAATGTAAACATTTTCATGTAATTTGACTTTTTTTTTACACTACAACAAAGAGAAAAATTTGTAGTTGTCATTATTTATAGGGTATTGTGATAGCATTTTACTAGTCCACTTGAGATCGAATTGGGCTGAATGTGGAACCTGAACTGAAATGATTTTGACGCCATCAATTGTTAATATCTTCAGTAAAATTTTTGCATTTTACAAATTCATCCCACAGGCCGGACTGGACTCTTTGGCAGGCCGGTTTTGGCCCCTGGGCCACAAGTTCGACACCCCTGCCTTACAGTGTTCAGTTGGTTAATACTGTTTGGTTCTCCTCTACGTTCTAATCCCTGAAGTCTATTGACAAAATGAACAGATTAGGTCTGGTCTTCACTCATTGATTGGTTTTGCGTACTACACCTTTGCCAATGTGCCTCCGGGTGTTTTCAATGGTGGAGTTGCGGTTGACGTTGGAGAGGAGGCCGAGGCAGAATCTGTTGCGGTTGTTGGAGGGATCTGTGAAGCCATCGACAAGTACACTGGTGGAGGAAGCCTGGAACGCCTCTCCAACCCGATTGTTGAGCTCATAGTAAACAATAGAGCACCAGTGCTTGGGTTCCTCATAAGCCACGGGCTGCACATCTGCACAGGAAACGCATTAACAAGTCACAGGAGTGAGCTGAGTACACACAGACAGACACAGACACATTTAACGCACATTTAAAACTCCTCTGTGCAGACAATATGCCAGGAGCCACTGATGCCAGCAGAGACTCAGCCGTAAATCTAACTCATGCACACAATTATTTCATCCATATTGTCCCCTGTAGCCCATAACAATGATTTGACTAAACATATAGGGCCCACTGGCTACATTTGTGTACATTTATCCTGACCAAAATCAATGAAGACATATCCTCCATCACACAGACAGCCTGTGGTCTGCATGCCAGTCTTTACTGAGCAGAAAAACAGTCAATAGTGGGAGTCCACCATGCTTTCTGCAACTGGTATCTTCAGAGAGTGAGTGCCAGCTGGCCTCACCCTCTTGCAGCGGGGGAAAAAAAAAATCCTGTTTATCTAAGCACATACTTCTCCAAAACTTCCTTTGTAGCATGGCAGTGACTAGCAGGTGTGTTTTGTCTGTCACCTTCCCAGAATTGGCCTACAATAGAAACCTACACCCCTGTACAGGATGCAGCTTGTGGAAAAAGAACTCCCCAAACTCCAACTTCTATCAAACATTTCAACAGATTTTCCCACTACTGCTGTCACCATGTGTGGGTAGAAGTGTTAGGCCCTGCATGCATGATGATAAAAAAAGTACAAATATTTTGTGAGTCAGGTGTGGAAAACAGAAGTGGAAGAAAAGTCTCCTTGTAACACAACACTGAGATGCATAAAGTAGAAATGGCTCTTGTGCTGTGGAGTCACAAGAAGACAAGATACTTTATAATAAGATTTTTTAGAAAAGGTTACAAACTACTGATATAAAAGACATCACCTGGACGCAAAATTAAAAGCTGCATACTGAATAAGCAGGTCATATCATTTCCCATGAAAACTGTGTGCATGTAACTATACTTGCACAGCTGTGCATGTTCAATTTCAATAATTTGGCTGACCTCGTTTTTTTGCTTCATCTTAACTGAGGTTCTTTTCACTTATTTTTACACTTTCTAAATCAATATGTTATAATTTGCCCAGTTGATAGATCTCAGCAATTACTGTGTTAGGGACCAAGAGGGTTGTTTGTACTAGAAGTGGTGGCCAAAGCTAACTCAATAAAACCAAAGTTGTATCAAACAATAATTTCCCTCTAAATTACATCGTTTTGCAGTTTCCACTGTAAGGTCTGTTGTGGATTCATGAATTCACTGCTCAGATGTGTTTGTCTAGCTCAATAAAGTCAAAGCCGCAAAGTCAAGATAGCAGCAATTATTGCACAGTACTTCAGATTGGAAAGTTGCAGGTAATTAGTGAATCCTATTGTTAACGAGTTTGAGGTCATTACCACCAGCAGAGATGACATAAGCCTGAGCTTTTATAGATCTCATAAAACTGCTCTGAGGCCTGCCTTAATTTGCTGAGGTTTGTTGAGCTTCCCCTGGGCTTGCACCCACAGACACAGGCTCACTGTAAATTGCAGATCTTTTCCACACACTGCTCAGGTTTTATCTGACAGGATATGGCAGAACACCAGCCCAGCTGAGGTTTGGCTTTTTTTGTACAGGGAGTATGACCACAAGAGGAAAAGAAGTTTTAAAAACAACTAGACTTCCCAGAAATCTTTGCACCTGCAGATCAAGGCAAGCAGGTGCAGAGTAGCTTCATGTGGATGATATCACCATGAAGGTCGAATGTGTGTATGTGAGACTGTAACTGCCATGGTTACCTGGCCGGTTGTTGCTCTCTAGGGGCAGGGGTGGAGCCATGAGGTTGGTGTCCATTGGCTGGGGACAATCCTGAGTCATCTGCTCCTCTGGGGGCATGTAGGCAGGAGGGGGGGTCTCTGTATCAAAAAGGAAGCAGAACAAAGGGAAGCAAATTGTTGTAGTTCATTACAGTGGAACAGTAGATAACCAAATGCTTCTTCATTGCAGGATCTCACCTGGCATCTGGAATGGACTGCCGGGGTCGGAGCTGGATGGTGAATGAGGAAAGGTGGCGCTGCTGCCACTTCCTGGCGAGTTTGGGTAGCTGTTTCCCGGTGAATGGGGGAAAGGCATTGTGTTGGCCTGAGCAAAGGATTCTGGAAACGTGGCGTTTTGTGGCATGTGCGGCTCATTCTGTTGTAATGGGTTGCGGAAGCGAGGCAACATTGTATGCTTGGCATTGAACTCGCTGTTCCTTGGTACCAACACAGGAGGCAGCACTTAGGAAGGACAGAGAAATAAATAGAAAGAAATATCAAGAGGCAGTTCAGTACTAGAGCAAATCCTAAACCAGTCCTTTATGTCTGACAGCCTTCGTCAGACATAAAGGCAGTCCACTCCACCTTTAAGTCAAACAAAACACTGATACGACGTATTAGCACTAAGTTCATTCAAGAGAGCCCATTCAGCAATATTACTTACATAAACTAGTGACAGTTTTTTATCATGTCCCCTCTGAACTAGTGTTTGACCACAAATGTGACAAAATATGGATCCTCACTTTCTTCAAAACAGCACTAGTTCACACTGGTCCTTTCATTCTGCATCTTTCATTTTTTATTTCATTGTTCTTATCAGTGTTGAGAAGCTCATTTGCCAAATTAAATGTGATGGGTTACAAATTACTGCCATACATACCACAAAAATCTGGCACTATTTGAATGTAATGAGTCTAAAAAACATAAATTGACACAATAGAGTAATATTGCACCCCTGTTCGGGTTTTAGAAGAAGAATTATTTCCATCACAGGAAGGTTTTTTTGTATGACAACATGGTGATTCACATAGGTGTCCTCAATGTAAAGAGCCTCATCTTAGCACTGGTATTGTACAGTTGTCATTTAATTGAGATTACCAAAATTGTTTTTGTGATTGTCTATTCTCAGGCATATAGCAAAAAAAATATTCTAGTTGTGTGTTACTAGTGGCTGTTAACAGTTTGTTCCTTTTCTGCTTCTTTGGTGACTTCTACTGATTTTTTTATACTTGTACTGGGATTGATAAAGAGCTTAATGATAAACATCTATACACCAATTCAACACGGACAGTGTTATATGATCCCAGCATAATAAAGCAATCTCTTTCTGGCACTCTGTGTGATCCTTCATACTGAGTGCAGATGTCGCGGCATTTTTCAAAAGTCAGCTTTGAGCCTGTTAGTCTTAGCCAACAGTATCTGGCCTGGACTCTCAGATTTCTGCTCTGAAGAGACATTTTGAGGTGAGCCATTCTTGAGGAATTCATCACTTGGGGTAAGTATCCTGGCTGATGTGAGGCCTATTCAGGTGCAGAACATACAAACCACAGAGATACGCTCCATTTGTGTCTATAAATACCTGCGCAGATAAATAAAGCTGGTGCTGAAATTCAAGACGGGCCTGTGGTGCTGTCAGTGTTCCTGCAGGTAGTCCGTGTGTGCTGCAACGGGCCAGTGCATCAATGTAGCAAGTTTATTCCAAAGGTTATAAGCGGAGAAGGCGGACAGCTGTAGTGTTTGGTAGAATAGTGAAGGGAGATTGACAGGATGTGTGCGTAGGCGTGTGGTGTTAAAGGGGACGAATGTGGAGGGGGGAGGACAAGCTAGTGTGGACAGACAGGTGCTGTGGGGTTGAATCACCTAGTCCTCTCTTCCACTCCCCGCTGAAACAAAAAGTGTGTGAGGCAGGCAGCGACTCTTTCCTCCCATTGTGTGTGGGTGACCGGCTTCCTGTGTTCCAGTCATCCTCAGAGAAATTGTGTGTGAAGTTATGGGTGTGTGTGTGTATATCCCAGTTTTTGTAACATGCGTGCAAAGAGTGTGTGCCTGCGTCTCTTCATGTGTGCATAAATGTAAAAAAAGAAAAAAAAAAAAAAAAGACAGCCGCACAGAGCATGCCCAAAACAAAGCCCTCATTCTCCCCGGGATGGAATTTCCTGCTTCACACACACACAAACACACACTAATCCATTTACTCAGGCACCCTGCAGACAGCTGTTTCTATCTTGTCAGCTGACCTGCATTTTATGTTTAGAGGCCTAGTACTGTTTGATTTGTTTTGCATCTACACTAGGCCAAGGACTTAAGTAAACTAAAGTGAAAACAACTCAGATATACACATTCGTAACCTAGATGAGCACTCAGAGAGATCAGACCTTGTGCCAAGGCCAAAAATCCACTCTTTTCTTCAACAATTTTATTAAACCACAAACCAACCCCAAAATATGACTGTTGTTTTCTTCCCTTCTGGTCAGCTGGTGCCACTTGTTATGCTAAATAAAATTAAATATATTTTACGAATGGGTGAATACTGTCTTTCTCCTTTAGTGGCTTAGCTGCTGTAACGTCTTTACTGTTTGCTTTGAGATTAACCATAAACACCTGTATACCACTTCAGTGAGGACGACGATATTTGATTCTAGTATAATAAAGAAACTTCTTTCTGGCCCTCTGTATGATTCTTCATACTGAGTGCAGATGTCCTGGCATTTTTCAACACTCAGCTTTGAGCCTGTTAGTCCTATTCAGCTTCTCCTCTTTGAATGAATCTCCTCCAGAACGCAAGGGGTTCATTCTTGGCCTACGCCCTAACCTTTCACCAAGTTTCAAGAAAATCGGCGCAGTATTTTCCGTGTAATCCTGCTGACAGACAGATAGACAGCAACAAATTGGAGTGACCACATAATTTTCTTGGTAAAGGGAATAAATATAATGGCTTTATCATGTGTGTCATGATTTCTAGTTTACAGTGGTAAAGCCTCAGACAATTATTCCAACACTAGCACTTTGTTTGCAAAACTCATTGGAATAATGACAGGCTGTGAAGAGAGAATGAATGAAAATCAATAATCACTGTATTCCTTTTCTTTGATGTTGCAAAAGGAGCTGCTGAGATGCATGAACATTAGAAGTATAATCTGAACAGAGAAACAAACACTGACCTTTATAATAACTGAGTGGTATTTACAGTATCACTATACTGTCCATTCCATAGTAGGTCATATTTCAGAAACATGTAACTCACCTGGACTGTCCACTCGTTTGTAGTGGTAAGGGTTGATACACACATCTTTCTGTTTGGAGCCAAAGGGGTACTCGCAGCACTCCAGAGCCTTCAGCTCATGGTGTGACTGCAGATCAGGCCAGCGCCACACCCGACAGTAAATGACATGAGGCAGGCCTTTCCTGTGGGACACCTGCAGCCGTCCATCCAGGGAGCGGGGGATTGTCACACAGTTACTGGGCTGACCTGGGCAGCTGAGAGCCCGCTCCAGTTCTTCCATGGCTCCTTTCTTCTTTTTCAGTTTCTTTACCAGAGCGTCTACAGCCTTTTCTGCCCATTTCTCTTCTTCATCTCCCTGTTTCCAACCCAGCAGTCGTTTGACTGCCGGGCTGGTGAAGGAGAAGAGTGAGGTGACGTTCATGACAGACAAGCCGGCCTCCTCCCCTCTCCTTTCTGTCCACGGGAAGTTTTATCAGTGGTGGAGGACAGTCCAGAGTCAGAAGAAAAAGGGGAAAATTCAATATGTGTCCTTTTAAATTTTCCAAGAACTCCCAGCTGGCAAGATGGTCAGAGTAGATCCACTTGAAAATCTAGAGGAGAAGCAGAGTTGGGTAAGCAACTATGAAGTTAAATTCTCATCAATCAGAGACAGTTCTGTTCACTGTGTACCATCTATAATGAAGATGCAGCTCAGCATGTACGGTGATGTTACCTCTAGCTCTTTGGTTTCACTAGCACTGATGTTGTCATCTGTGTAACTCTTTATAAGGTGAAAGATGAAGTCATAGGTGCTACAGACACGTCCACAGCTTCTCGGAAACTGGCAGCAGCAGAGGAGTTACAACAGGCACCCTCATGTGAACGTCAGGCATTCTCCAGATAGCTTCCTGTCTGTATGGCTTGTCACATTACCACCACACACTAATGTGAATTATGCAGAATACTTCATTTACTGGACTCAGCCCACTCGGCCTATACGAATCACTGACAGGGAATGTGGCCTGCAGGCACATCACCTTCTCGTGTACTATATTAGTGCCCAACAAGTCAATCACTACCAACCAGTCATCACAAAATTATTTTTGGATAATTAATGTCACCCCTCACCTGACTGGGTCTGAATTTTAATCTTTCAGTATTATATATTACTGTTTCATGCCTCCTCCTGCTGGTTTTGCTACATTAGCTGAACATACAATATCCATCATGCAGTGAGTCACATTGGATGTGCAGACAAAGTAGATGGTGCATTAACAAGCCAACTGAGCTATGATAGGAGCAGGATTTTCTGTGAGGCGTAAAGTCAGTTTTATTTACAAAGCCCCATATAACTAATTACAACTTTGTTTCAAGAAGCCCACAGAGGAGGCAGTCAAAAGCTGCCAAGTTCAGATCTACAATGATAGAAGACCACCTCTCTGCCTGCTGATCATTCCAAACAGCTGCTGCACACCTGACTATGAGAAAGGAGCATCTTCCTCCCAATCCCACAGATCCAACTTCAGTCATGTTCAGTTTTATCTGAAAAGAAAAGCTGCGTGTCCTCTTTATAACAGTACTTTTTGTGGAAGTGAGCATGGGTCGTTTAGATCAATCATGAAGCCTTCTGTATTATTGTTCAGTATAGGCAGTGTTGCCATACATATATATACTCCCTCTATATGAATGAAATTGTATTGGTAGTAGATGCCCTGGATCACAAGAGCATTGTTATTTCAATAAAGTTATCCCTACAGAAAAGATGATTCGCCCCTACTAACTTTGAGTGATGGGGTTTTCAAACCAGATGTTTTTATCTAGCTTACAAGTGTAAGGAACCTATATTCCTGTCAACTCTGTATATATGCACAATTATATGGTCATCAAAGGTGTTTTAAGATTTCAGAGGAAGGAGCAGCCAGCTAATTCAACTGTTGTAAAAAGTTTCAAAACCACCAACTAACACACACTGATTTTGGGCAGGAATCTGGCAATGTGCAGGACAATAAAAAGAAAGTGTATGTGGACCCCAGGATAAATGTGCCTATTCAGTCCAGTCCCACGAGAGCAATTCAGTAGCCAGGAGTCACATGCATTCTAGCTTTTACTGGGGGAAAATAAGAGCACACTGAGCTTTCCTAGTTCCAGTTTCTTTTCAAGTTTCTCAGAATGCAATTAGGGACATAAAAACATAGTTATAGTTGAGGATCGGCTGTGGTAAATGTTCAGATGCAAAGCCAGAATGAAATCAGCAGCATGTCAGAAATCCACACTAACCTTTTATCCCTAATGACTCATGGGTGAAGATGCATCACTCTTTGACAGTACAGCCAGCAGTATATTGGATTTCTTATGAGCAGGAACAAATACATCATTAAGACTCTTCTGTAGTTATTCTTGGCCCTTCAGATTATGGGATGAATAGCAATTTCTATGTTTATCAGCTACTGCATGTGTAGCCTTCATCATAGTGACAAACAGGCTGGGGAGTGTGATGAGAACAGGTGCTGTTTATCGTGTGTGTGTGTTTTGTTGAGGCTCTGGACATTTACTACTGCCAGCCCAGGACAGTAGAGCTGAAAGCTGAACCTATACTTAGCTTAGATACCCAAATCACATTGGCTCATCTAAAGGGTCAGTTAAACTATGGACGTACATGCATAGGGGGAGGGGAAAAGCGGAGTATATCTGTGTGTGAAATCAGGAGAGACTATCTCTACAATGGCAACTTTAGGATCTCCTATCACCATGTGTTAACCTTAAGGACACCACACAGACAGGAAATATATAATAAGAGTTTTGTCTTCATATCTGTCACCACAAACACTGTAAACATGTCACTTCCTTTAGCTGCTGAGGCCTGCAGGGTTTGACAGGTGCAGAGTGGGAGGAAAAGGAAGTTTCCTAAACCAACACCCCCTGTGACTTTTGTCTTTTAAGAATGGAGGAGCGTGGGTCAAAAATATCATTGGGGAGGCCTCTTCCCGCCTTTTCAGCCTTCGCGAGGTTGCAGATGTTTTGTAATCATACAGAAAATGTGTCCATTATTGGAATATGCATTATTAGAGATAGAGCTATGATCAAACATTCATTTATTTCTTTTAGTATGACACTATTGAACCCACTTAAGTTGAAAGAAAAGTCATGTGGCAAAACTAAGGTATTGCTTCCCCTGATTTCACAACCTGTAAAGTAAAAAGGATGCATAGCCATATTTAACTTTTTTCCCTCTGAAAAATGTACAACAACAAAATCAGTACAGAGAGTTACAGACATGAAATAGTTAAAAAAAAAAAAAAAAAAAGACCATTCAATCTTTTTTATCCCCCTCCACAGTGTATTAGTTAGAAATGGAGGAACAGGGTGTGTTTAAAAAAAAACTAAAAAAACAGGGTGTATAATATTTCAGCAGGCGTATGAGTGACACGGGGGTGGGGGGGTCTTACACAGGGTCTTTACATGGGGTACCGCCCCAGTTGAGAAACACTCTAATAGTCCCCGCTTGTTATTTAATTGATGATTCGCCTAATTTTTGTGAAGTATAGATGGATTTAGTCAAAATTAGGCCGTGACAAGGTAAGAGAACAATATCTTGATAATAAATAATTTTTTTGGCCGTGCTTTTCAAAAATGAACCGTGCAAATCACAAGTGCACGGCTCGCTGTCTAATACACTGCCTCTCCAGCCACAGAGCTAGTTTGATCATCTCTCCATGACAGTCTTATCAGCACAAGTTCAAGACTAGCTGCAGAAAGACAACCTTTAATCCATTTCAGATGGAAGAATCTAAGAGGTTCAGTATCTAACATCTGGAGCTCACTTATTCAATTCTTTACTGTCATTCAGCTACAGCTGGAAACCAAATCTTTTTAATATTTTCAATCCTGACAGTAATATCTGAGTTCTGGCCTGACCACATGCTTATTTAAAGGGTCTGATATGGCTTTGTGTTGGTTCTCCAGACAATGCTAGTTTAGAGTTTTCTGTGAAGCAGACAAAATATAAAGGCGCCACTGTGCCTCCCAGTTCCTATACCTATGTATAGACTAGGATGTTTTCCTAATATAAACAAGCTTTTTGTGTAACAACTTTCCACGATTACCTGAAATGTCAACTTTAAAAGACTGTGCTAACATTGAAACATTTAACATTTATGAAAACCTAATGTGTCAACAGCATTTTTTTAACTGATTACATAATTATTTAATCAATCTTCGACATATTTCCAATATATGATTTTTAAAAAATTTGTATTAAAATACCCACAGATAAACAAAACATCAGTAAAGCTAGAACCAGAAAACACTTGAGATATTGTATGAGAAATCACTTTAAACAGTTATTCAACAGTACTCTAATTAACACAGTAAAACGCAACCGTCATAAATAATTTTACCCTCCCTGTCAGTTTGAAGAATCGAGGAAAACACAAAAGGTTGGCTGGAAAAAGGGTGGAGCCCGAACTGGTTACTATCTGACTCCTCACTTTACCCATTATGGGAATCTACGTGTATTCAATGCATCAAATATCTCTCTGTGGTCATCACAGAGATATATCTCACACACTCACTGAAGAGTCATAGACATGCCTGCAGTGGCCTTGGCTGCTGTTCTCCTCCCCATAAAAGCTGAAACACACACCATCATTTACACAACAGCTCCATAAAACCACTCTGACATTCCCTACAGCTGAGTGTGAGCGCTGCTGTCTTACTATTAAGTTAGTGGTTGCTTGTTATGGCCATCAGTTAGCCTACTGGACAGAGACGGAGGCTAATGGGAGCACAGAGTGGGATCATGCGACACTGACTGGCGGAGGGTTTGACCCACCTGGTGTGAGCTGTTAGCCACTACACTAGTCCCATGGATCATTTTGCACCACTCCAGTGTCTGTTAATCAATTTAAGCCTGGGCTGTGTAGGATGAGGAGACAGTAATGATGCTCTCTGGACCCTCCCCAGGGACGGAGCATTATAAAGAAGCTACATTATTTATCAGCAGGGTCCTGGATGAGGCCTCCATTAGCCCCCGCTCAATGGAGTCACTGGCTATAAACAGAGGAGAGCAGGAAGAGAGAGAGAGAGAGTGATAGATAGAGAGAAAGAGAGGCTGATGCAGAGAGAAAGAAAGGAAGACTGACGGCAAAGCCAGAGATGTAAGACAGAGTGAGTGTTTGGAGAGAGGCAGAGAACACATATATCTGGTCTCTTCACAGAGCACTTCTGGATTAAGTGCCTTCAAGGGTCATTACAGAGGAAATAGTGACACTACAAGGATGCCACATATGCCTTTTCACAAATACAATTCATTGAAATGTAGCAGTGCCACTTGATCTTAGAAAGCAGAATATGCAGCAAATTAGTACATGGACAAAACTGGGACGAATCCACAGTGGAATTGGACTAGACACAACAAGCTCTACAGGATTTAAAATTTTGTAATACCAAAAAAATGCATCTACCTTTTAATTTATTAGAATTTTTAAATTATTGCAGTCAGGCACAAAATGATTAAAAGCTAACACTTTCTGTGAATAATCATGTTAATCAATTATTAAGACATATTTCTTAACTTGCTCTGGTTTAGGCATCACAAATGAGAGGATCTGCTGCCATTTTGTTTAATTTTACAGGACCTTGGGGTTGTGAAACGTAACAAAAAACACCTAACATCCATCAATCATATTTTGAAAGTTACGTAAACTAAAGAAGATTTGTTACTATTAAATCATAAATGTCTGATTATTTCAGCTGTCCAGGATCATTTTGCATAAGTATTTAAATTCTTTTAGATGTCAACTGATAGCAGATTTTTTACTAGTTTTACTAGTTAAAAGTCAACACCTGTTATTGACCTGATATTGCTGCCAATACTGCTATTAATACTTTTGACTTTATTGGAAATTACGATAAGTGTTGAACTGTGAGTACATGAATAAATTAAACATTCAAATAAATCTCGAGCTGAACATCAAACTAATAAGGAGAAATATAGCTGACTGTGGGTGTGATTTCTATTATTCCAATAGTTTCAAATTCTCATACTGGCCATTGGTTTTATTGTATAACATTAGGATGGTTGTCCAGGACTGAAAGACTGTAAAATGTCCTCCCAGCACCAATTTATCTCTCTAAATCATTCCACTCACCTGTATAGAAATAGCTGAATAAGTAACTGAAATGTCATAATTCCATCTGATTCCACCTCTTTCCTTCTTCTGCTAAGGCTTGAAGCGTTTATCTTAAGGTGCTTAACTTCTAACATTTCAAAGACCATCTATCTACATTAACATCTAGGGTTTAGTGTGAAAGGGACACAGAAATATATAGCTCCATGTTCATCACCAATACAAACCTCCCACATCATTACAAGAATGAATCCTACTATAATGGACGTTTCTGTGTCCGGCGCGTCTTTGTCCGACACATGTCCCGATGTTACAGCACGGGAGGGCATACGGGTGCAATGCCACTGTTGCACCATGGGAGGGCGCTATCGTAAAATGGCACCACGGGTACAATGCCACTAGAATCATTAAACTATGATTAGGCTGATACTATAGTATTAAAATAAAATTCCAAAAAATAACCATTACATATATATTATAATCAACAAAAATGTTAGTTGCAACTAATTACCTATTAAATTTTATTATCACTGCAATTATCCACACACACAGATTTTGAGGAAGTGCATTTTTAACATTATAAGTGTCAGAAACAATATAATCAAATAATAAGGCAACAGGACATTAAATGTGTTTCATATCATCTTTCAGGAGTTGTTTACTCTTTGTGCTACAGAATTCGCTTTTCCACTGACCCTCAAATTATGCGAATATAACTTGAGCATAAAAATTTACTGAATGGAAAAACAAATGGGTATACCATGTAAAACTGCAATGGAAAGACCTTTTTCTGCAACTAGAGTCACATGAAATAAAAAAAAAAAAAAATGGTTGTTGATGGACGTTACAACAAGCAAAGAAGAAGAGTTTTAAAAGAAACACGGCGCAGTACGCTATGTGTGGACACACCAGGAAACCAAATCATTTTTTAATTTAGTACGGGTTAGAGGCGTAATATATAGCCCTAATAATGAATATATCTATAAATCAACACGATATTTACATACATCATTATAATTACATTCTCGTGTCATCTCGCAATAACAAATAAGCAAATCATCCCATTTGAGACTTAGTGGAAAAACTGACATTATGCACTTCTGTTTGTCGACATTTAGTAAATATCTGTAAAGTTTTGCGCATATGTCCAATGGAAAAGCAACAAGTATTGATCAGTTGCTATACAATACTGATGTTCAATAGTAACATCAAATGCAGATTATACTTACAGACACCACCAATACAGCAGTGTAAGAGCAGGTCTTTAAATAAACACACACACTGTCCTCAGTGACTATACATGACATTGACCTCGGAGCATCTTCCACCCACAAAGGTCAGTTTTCCACACAAACACTAACATGTCTGAAATCCATCTGTCATTCTACTTCAAACATGACATGGAAAACACTGGAAAACCTTTTGCTACTTTTCAATGAGTGAAAAGCTGAATTGGGATCAGATTCTTTACGTCCCAGACACAGCAGAGTCCATACACGACTGCAGACATAACTAGCAAACACATGGGGTTTCAGCAGCTATCTCAACCATGCTTGGCACTCAGTGTTGGGTTAGTGTTGTGTTAGGGTGGACACCTCACCCCGACACATGTTGTCCAAGCTATACAGACACACAGGACGGTTCTGACAGTGTTCACTACAGTTGTGACTGTCTTTGGATACAGGAATGCTGCTAACCTATATTTACACCAAGTAGTTTTTTTTTGTCTTTGCTATGGTCATGCACAGACAATTATTTCAGAATAGATAGCTAAATAGATATGCTGTTTTCAGTCATTCATATTTGAATTATAATTCATTATGAACCCCACTCTGAAATAAAATAACCCTGTCCATTTAAACATATTAAAACCAATTGTTTAGGTTTCAAGCAGAACGTAAAGCTGCATACCCTGAGAATGCTGCATGATAAAACAATTGAAGTAAATCACAGACAAGGACAAATTCCTGTCCTTTGGGTAATCTGATATGTCATCCTCAATAATGTCAGGAGATCCAGCCTTTGCTGCTGTAGGTCTCTTTCCCTCTCACTAACTCTCCTTCCCCCTCTCCCACATACACACAAATTCATAAACACAGTGTCATAACTAAAACCACACAGATGGGATACACATCTTGCACAGCACACCAATTGAAATAGCATCAGTAAATCCACACAAGCCAATATAGTAATTCACATTTTGTAGTATATATTGATAAAGAGAGGGCGTGTGGCCATGTGCAATCAATGTGGTGTATTATACAGCTTATATACTTCACAGTGATGGAGAAAATGCTGAACAATATCCTGTTTCAGCCTCTCAAACATGAAGACTTCTTTTATTTTACTTATCTTACATGATATTAAAATGAATGTCTTTGAATATTAAGCTGCTAGTCATACACACACACACACACACACCAGACATCAACACAGGTTTAACTTTACTACTACTATTTATGGTTCAGTTGTTTTTATTTACTTATTTGTCATTTAATAATCAAGATTACTTTCAGACACCATGACATCACCCATTAGTCCACATCCTACAGCTTCATAAATTAGTAAAAAGCCAATAGTATGTGTCTGTTAATTCCAAGACAAGCTTAATTACTTTCTGGAAGAACAATAGTTAGATGATATGAGCTACTAAATCTACTTATACCTGCTTAAGGATGAAATAACACCAGATAGTGTTGTTTTTAGCCTCAAACAGCACTTCTGCACTACAGCTATAAGTATTTACAGTTTTACTCGAAAGGTACACCAAGTTAGCTTACATTCTTGGGCTACGAAAGGAAAGGACAGTTCTCCAGCACATTACTCCTGTTTTTAACAGTTTTACATGAAAATGCGGCTGGTGTTACATCTGTAAAAACAGTCTGAAACTGTGTAAAAGAGAAAAAAGAAAAAAAAAAGTTTGAGTCGCCAACTGACAAACTGAACAGAGCTGAAAACAGTTACTACTACTTCCCTGAACACAGTGCCGTGCACACAGTAGGAGTGACATATGACATGAAGAAAGTTTTCATTTAAGGTGTTGGAAAAGGAATAAAAGTTCTCTGTACCTTTTTTCTCTTTCCAGTGTGGTGGTGTCCTCTCTCGGAGCCTTCCCTCCGTGCTCTCTGTGCCCGACTTGGGTCTGCTCGGCCTGGCGTCAGTGAGTCGCGGGGGCGTATCACCCTCCGCCGAGCGCCAGTATCACACCGCGGGATGCAGCCCCGACAACAACAAGACCTATTTTTTACACATCTAACATCTTCATTCACTGTGTGCAAATGAAATATATAACTGTGAAACAATGCTGTGGGTTTTTGTGTTTTGTTTTGTTTTGTTTTTTTGCTAATTTGGAAGAGGTTCTCACCGGCTTAGACTTTCTTGTCAGATGTCTGATCTGAGTTTGCTGTGAGAAAACTGCCTGTTGAATGAAGTGACATTTTTCCTAATTGTGGTGCATTTTACACAAAACTAAAGCAGTGAAGCACATAATCCCAATAAAATCAGTAGTTATTTTTTTTTCACTGTTTGCTGCTAATAAGATGGGGCTTGTCTGATGAAATGACACATTTTAACTCGTTGCTTTAAGGACAAAATGTTGGTTAATAGATTAATGCAGAATACAGCTAATACAACAATGTGACTTAATGTATTAAGATGTACTAAGATAAGTGCAGTAAAATTAAGCAGAATGTAATGAAAAATAACTCTAAACTGTCTAAGATTATTATAAACTGTATATTTCTCACTTTTTAGCCACAACAATCCTTTGAAAACATTGCCCTGATCATTTTTTTTAGTTTAATTTTGTATTGAGCTAACTGAAAAAATAAATAAAGTTAATCTCACTCATCATTACTTCTCTACTCTTTCTTGTAAAACACCTACACTTCTGCAAAAGTAGTGGTTTTTAACTAGTAGATAGGCAACTCTGCGGTTTATCTGACAGCCCTGTGAACTTCTGAACTGCACAGTGCTATAAGTCTTCCTCTCAGTTCCCCGGTGCTTTGATTGTGATATGATAAGCACTATTTATGTTGTCGGGAGAACAAAAAGTGTCTTAAGAGAAGAACAAGCATAGAGACATGCTTACACATGCCGTCATCTCAGCCTCTCACCTCAGGATCATAATCTACACAACCATCTCAGACCTTTTCCATGTCAACAGTGAAACTTCACAGTTTTTCAATCGACCTCATTAAAATTGCATGTTATAGTGCATTAAAATAGCCTTTTGGCTGTGCAACACAAGACAAGTTTGTGTCATTTCCTCTTAAGTCTACCCCTATGCATGAAAAATGCTTTTAGAATTTAAATGGAAACTGAATGATAGTCTATGACAATGAGAGAAAAGTATTGTATCTTCAGTTGAACAAAACTTAAGGTGAATTCCATGTTGCAAAAACAGCTATAAGAAGGATGCGAAGGTGATAGATTTCTGCTTAGAAATCTAATAAACATGGCTTCCAGAGACATACATAACCATAAGAAACCGGGCCTTTATTCACATCCAAAGTAGTAATTACAAAGTTAAAATAAGCAAAGTAAAGTTATTACAAATGAAGATAAGATAAGATATTCCTTTATTGATCCCACAATGGGGAAATTCACAGTGTTGTCAGCAGCATAAAAACATACATAGACATACACATACACATAAAAACAGTCATATAAATTTCAGTAGAAAAGTGTTTAAAAGGAGAGTGCAAATATTGTTCGATAAGCACACAGGCTTATTGAAATAGGAACTTTATGTAAGGCTAGACGACAGACAAGCATTTATAAAGAGAAGGAATCAGATCGTAGACATTCGTATTTTTAAAGGCTTGCAAAGTCAGAAACTGTATTCTTGGAGGATTATTAATTCAGTTCAGTGTTGCCGCGGTGAGGGACTAGATTCTCATGAAGACCGGCGGAGGGAAACAGTCCAGAGCGGAGGAGGCTCCTGGCGCAGGTGACGTCACGGCCCTGGCGACAGAATGTCTGAGTGAGGCGGGAGCGAGCTGCACGTGAATAAATCTGGGAAAACAGAGCGAGGAGGGAGGGGCGGCCATGAGGATGAAGAGGAAGAGGAAGAGTATCAGCAGAACGAAGGCTCCCCAAACTTTTGCAGACGGTAGATTCCCTCCGCAGACTGTACACACCCACAGTCTGGAGTGATGGGGAGGCTGCACAGGCCACACACTTTATCAGCTTTTACTGCAGTCTTATCTAATTAAGACAGTGTAATCGACCTGTAGCGACTGTTCTAATAATCACTTTAATAATTTAGTTTGCACTGCATTCATAGATGTTCAAAAGGGCAGGAAGATACAGCCATAAATACTGGTCAAAGCTGATATTAGTAAAATAGTTAACCCTTTCATGCATACTGGTCACAACAGTGGACAGTTATTCTCCAGCTGATCTCTTGTATATTCATGGATTTTATTGTTTTATTTCCATATCAGCCAACACAGTGAACGCTTATGCATCATCCACTGCATACACTGTAATTCATACCGTAACTGTAACTTTGCTCTTCTTGATAAACCTGATCTGCAGTAACATGTTTCAGTGTACATCAATTGTTATTTGTTAGAAAAAAAAGTTTTGTTTTGGATTTTTTTGCACGTTATCTCCATGAAATTAGTAATAATTAGCATTAGAATACGTTAAAATGTGAGAAAACATCAGATTTTATTTCACTGTTTTAATATCAATTTCTGATATTGGGTTTTAAACACATTTCTTTACCTCAAAAATTAAATGCATGGACGTTTTTGTAACTCCATGAAAAAAAAAAAAAAAAAAAAAACTTGATCACATTGGGTTTTTTTTTTCATGTCTATGGAGGAATAAAAACACTCAAGAAAAAAAAAAAATCTTAATTAAGGTTCTCATAATTAATGCATGAAAGGGTTAATATGCACATGAGACATGGAGACACCAGATGGTTATTTGTGATTTATTCTCTATGGCCAGAACATGACCTAAAGTTGTGTTGTGTTTGTTTGTTTATTTTGTGCGTTCACGGAATACATCCAAATTCAAAATTTAAAAAAAAAAAACCCCATTCATTTATACTCGAAAAGGAGTGGGAAGAAGAAAACCTTATTGAATCCCACCTCAATCTCATCTTCAAATAACTTAACGTAATGACTTTTAAATACTCACTCCATTCCATCCAAAGTTGATGTAGGGCCAAATGTTTTGTATAGATACAACAATGAACACTAAATATATATGAGGATAAATAAGAAAGCAGCAAAACTACAGACAAATGTTAAAGAAAAAAAAAGATATGTATAGGAAAAAAATGGGATGTTTATGTTAATCAAAGAAATCCTTGAACCTGTATAATCTTATACTTATATATGCTTATTTTGACTTTTTTGCCTAATTTGTCCTGAACCTGTCTGTATTTTGTTTGTTTAAAGGTTGAACCTAGATGCTCTAACTGTTGTGGTATATTTTTTTGTTTATTTGTTTGCTCTGTATACTATAAAATTTGTATATAAAAATAAAGTATAAAAAAAGGAAGCAGCAAAACACTGACACATTTTTTTTAATATGACATTGTAAACAAACTCTAAAGACAAAAATGTACACTACAATATAAAGTTACACTACCAGTCAAAAGTTTGGACTCACCTCATTTAAATGACCAGATGAGACAGACCACAGATGACCAACTACACTATAAACAAAAATTTAAGGATATTTCATTTTTTCTTTGTCATTTTTTTGTCATTTTTTGCCATTTGTAAATAAAACTATGTCTGGCCATTTAAAAAAAAAATGTGTTTCAATTCAATTCACACAAAAAAAGTAAAAAGCACTGTGCAAGAATCCAAACTGAAAAAAATTGCCAAAAATTAAAAATATCCTTAACTTTTTGTTTGTAGTGTATGTGCTCAGCATCACTGGGAACTCCTTCAAGACTTTTGGAAAACATTTCAGTTGACTACCTCATGAAGCTCATCGAAAGAATGTCCAGAATGTGCAAAGCAGTAATAAAAGTAAAATGTGGCTATTTTGAAGAATCTATAGTATAAAACATGCTTTAAGTTATGTCACACTTTTTTAACTACATAATTCCATTTGTGTTCATTCACAGTTTTAATGCCTTCAGTGAGAATGTACAATGTAAATGGTCATGAAAATAAAAACTAGGTGAGTCCAAACTTTTGACTGGTAGTGTATATTGCAATAATCATAGTTGCTCATCTCCGAGGGAAATTACCATAATATAATAATAAAATTATATTGCAATACAATGTAAAATTAAATCACATAATTATCATCATTTTATTGCCCATCCCTGATTGTGCAACTATAGGGTAATGATCTTTTCCATGAAAAACTATTATCATTTGAGTGTAATTTAAGAGACTATAATTGGAATGCATTATAACAAACTGTTATTAATGAAAGCTGTAGTTCATCATACAAATTATATTTCCCAGACTTGTTTTGTACATACAGGAAAAACAAATGAGTATTAAGATTTCAGTGAAAATGAAATGAAAAAAAAAAAAATGAAATGAAAAAAAAAGTATGCTTCCCATCAAAATACTGACACATACTACCTTCACAATATGATAATTTTGACATCATTTTTTTTTTTGTATCTCATTAAATCTCTTTTTGCGGTATAACACCTAGTGTGGTCTTTCTTAGTGTGGTTATTGCATTGAATCATGAGATCTGTCATGTATCTGTCTACTTCTAATGACGTGAGTTACAGGTGCTGAAGCAAAAGGGTGTCCTTATTATCATATAATTAACCTGCAGTAACAGGACATTATTACTCTGATTATTTTTTTCACAACATTCATGACTACTGTACTGTGCAAGTTACTGTTCTTTATTTGAAAACCTGTCCTATTCTCTCTGAATTTCACTTTGAAATCATCTACTTTTTCATTCCCTACATTTATCGTATCTAGCCATGTTAAAGGAGTGATATTTCGCTTTTTTAAATGGAATTATTCATTTTAAAACATTTCCCTGTGGTCTACATAAACTGTAAATGCTATGCTTGGGTCTGAATTCTTCATTTAATTCAACTCCACAGGTCCATCTTCAACCCTATTTCTGAGTAATGACACTAGAAAAGTCATTTTGAGCGCTGGCCCTTTTAAATGCACATGTGCCACATCATGCCCCGCCCCCTCCAGGTTGCTGGCTGTGCTGCTCTATCCTGTTCAACCAACAACTGAACATTTTAAGTAATCTTCTCAAAGTTTGGACATATTTTCTGTGTGGACTACAACCACTGCTGCTGATAAACAATTATGGTGTACTCGAAGGCCCAAACCCAATTCACCCCTTAGCCCTCCCCCTTGGCCCTTGCACTTGGCACTACCCCTTGAAACGGAGCTGCAAGGGGTAGGAGTTGAAACATTCCCCTATGAAATGGGACAATCCTTCGAAACCTGTTACGTCATCAGCAGTCATCGATGCCGCTATAAACAGATGCAACAACTTTGTTTCTGAAAGTATTCACCATGCCATCAGTAGCTGTAACCGTCTCTGTTCCATGGGTTTGGTCATCTTTTTGCGGCTATCAACTATAAACCACAGAAATTTGGTCTATAACACATTGAAACAGCATTAAACGGTTGATCAAATGATTAAGTTGTTTGCGATGAAAATTTGTACATTTTTGTGTTTCTTTCATCACACTGCTGCACTTTTGTGCTGTGTTTACCTTCATCTTCCCAATGATTTGAACAGAATTATGGGAAATTTCTCCTACCCTTCTGTTTGTAGTGGTCCTGGAAAATCTCTGTTTCGAGGGCTATACAGCTGTCTGCCTTAGCCCTTCCCCTCTGTCTAATTGGGAATCGGGACAAAACTACCCCTTCACGTGTATGCGCAAAACGAAGGGGTCGGGGTAAGGGAGAGGGGCCAAGGGGTGAATTGGGATTCAGCCGGAGAAATGTTCGTCGGAAGTCTTGACCTTACATATGCAAATATTCTGACGTAACTAGTTACGGACGTAACAAATTAAGCAAGAATTCAAACAGGTTGTAGAAATCCACTCGATTTTTGCCAAAATGAATATAAAGATAGCTTTGCAGAACCTGGAGGGTTCAAAGTGAAACTTTTTGAACTATTAGGGTCCAAATACGCAAATAAATGTACAAAAGACTAATAAAAGTGGGTTTAGTAAAATATGACCCCTGTGTTTGTTTGCATAAGTGTCGTTTAGGTTGCAGTCTCTTTTGTGGTGGGGACCAGTTTGTTGACATTAGTTAACTCCATTACTAAATTGATGATGTTCTTACTTGCCTACATCCGTGACAACAGTCGCATTAGACTGATTTCAGGTTAGATTCTATGAAAATCAATAGAGATCCTCAGTGCCCCTCATCTGCTCCACTACATTAGCTGCATTTAGCTTAGAAATGCAGTTAGCTAATGTCAACAGATGTTCATTTCTTCTGACAGACTCAATTTAAACTATTTCCAAAATTCTTAAAACTGCTAAACACCAAGACAAATATCCAAGCCTTCCTTATTATACAGGTGTTCTTTCTTTAACCCAGTGTTTTTCAACCTTGGGGTCAGGACCCCACGAGGGGTTGCCTGGAATTAAAATGGGGTCACCTGAAATTTCTAGTAATTGATAAAAATAAAAAATAAAAAACACCTTACTAATAAAAAAAATATATGTTGAGTTGACAAAGACGATCCCAATCCATAAAAGGCATGACAAACTGTGAAGCTGAAACTGAAGCACTGTGCTTCTGTTTATCTGTCAAATGTTCATTGTGGTCGTTTTCAGATGCTGCAGCTCTTTCCTAATTCATAGTTTGAGTTCTTGTTTGTTCAGTATTAATTGTCAGCCTTGTAAATCCAGGCTGGACTGACTGTACCTATCCTGACCAAGGAAAATAAAATTCTCACTTTGTGCAGTAATCTACACCTGGCTTTTCTGCCTCCGTCCATAATAATATACATTATATAGCCTAAATGTTGCCTAAAATTAACATTTATTTGCAACATAGTATAGCAAACTATTACATGATCAAAAAAGGAAATTAGTTTTAGCTAGTTTTAGCAAAAAAAAAAAAAAAAAGTCTTCGTTTTGAATGTCTGGGGTCGCCAGAAACTTGTGATGTTAAAATGGGTCACTAGCCAAAAAAGGTTGGGAACCACTGCTTTAACCCCATCACGTCTTGCTGTACAAGTGGACAAAACAAGATATGATAGTGTTTTTTTATTATTCAGCTAGAATGAAAATCACATTTGAAGTGGCTAAAATTTACATCCCAATCATCCCTGATAAAACTGCTTTCCTTTGGATTATATGAATACTATAGAAACTGACAACACTTCCAGGGTGTAAATGGGGTAGGCTCCAGCACCCCCTGCAACCCTCTTGAGGATTAAGAGGTTCAGAAAATGAATGAATGAATGCTAGAGATACAAATGGACCATCTTTATTTGTGCTTTTTGCTGCTTGTTTTGGGTGACATCAGCAGGAAGGGGGTTATTCAAGTATCTACTGTATTAAGATCACTGCAATCTGTAGCAGTAATAACGGCTATCATGGCTTAGAACATTCACACAATGCTATCTTGGCAAAAGGATGAGAGACAAACATAAATAATGTAGTCATACTGTACATCTTCTCAACAGACACAGAGTTCTTGATATTATTTCTTATCCTTAGCCTTCCTTTGTAGTGGTCAAAACTGAATGTGGATACAATTAGATGACAGTCCTCATTGTTGAGGCATCACACAGCAGGACACCAACCACTGATGGAGAAAAAAAGGTCAACGAACGGGTCAGCTCCTTCCCATCTCGTTGCTGTCAAACACATTCACTTGTGCAGTACACATAGCTCCACAGGCGCTTTAAAGAGGATCCAACCTCAGATTACCTGTGGCTGATACAGAAACTGCCTGCCATGACTCAGGGGCTCGGACTTTAATCAAAACCACCTGATTTAGAGTTTGTCATGTTAAATGTCTCTGCACTCAGGCATCAATACTGAGAGGTCTAGTATTTAAATCTGCCGATTGTTACACTGAATTTTATTTTATTTATTTTATTTTACATTTATTTAACCAGGAAGTCATACTGAGATTAGGAATCTCTTTTGCAAGGAAGACCTGGCCAAGGTAGGAACCATACGAAGTCCAAAAAACATAAAACACATACATGATACACAATTAACAATAAAACACAATAACAACTGTTCAACCATAATGGCATCAAGAAAAACAGTGACATTCTTCCTACACTGTATTCTCCATGATACTTTTAAAACCATTAATAGAAATGAATGTATGTAGTTTTACAGTTTTTTGAAGATTATTCCATGACCATGGCAGGAAAATGCTGTTTTTCCAAAGTCTGTCAGAACTCGGGGAACAGTCAAAAGCAACCACCTGGAGGAACGAATGAAATTACATGAATTAGTTGGTCTACCCTAAAGTGTCTTCATGAGTGCAAAGACATTACAACTGTCTATCTAAGGCCCTGTCCATACGAAGACAGTTTCAGTCGTATCCGCAAAAATTTTGTATCAGATAGGCCTTTTGTCCACACAAAACAGGCATTTTCAGTCACGGAAACCACAACTTTTTGAAACCAGGTCCCAGAGTGGATAAATTTGAAAACACCAGTTTTGCGTCTTCATCTGTATGACCAAACCACAACTTTTCTAAAACAATGATGTCAGAGCTCCACTTCTCTAACCTTTTACTCCGGAAGCAAGACATCACTTCACAACAACAACAGCAACAACAGTGGCAGATGACAGAGTAGTGCCCATGTTACATGCTATCGAGCTTATTGGAAATATTGAATCAAAATGTTCGGCTATTCTTTCATTACAGTGAGCAACAAACAACCATAGCTAACAATATTCACTACATGCACTTGGATCTACTGTGGAGAGGGGCAACCAGAGGGGCAACCAGGAGGAGACATTGGAACAGACCCGGTAGAACCAAATAAGCTTTATGCGCATGCTCCACATCTTTTTCGCTGTTTTTACGAGAGCATTACAGGCCTGGCATTTGTACGACATCATTTTCAATCATTTTCAGTGGTTTCGTGTGGACGCAGATATTTTCTGAAATAACTCCATGTTTACAGAGCACTTTTTTGAAAATGACAAAGAAAAAGATCACATAGGAAAAGATGCGGTTTCATATGGACATCACCTTAATCTTGAGGTGTATTTAGGTGCTGTGATGTCAAACGTCATCTTGATAATGTGATTCTTTGCTGACCTTATACATAGCAAACCAGATCTGTGCTATCTTACCTGGATGCTCAACTGAATGAAACAGTCACTATTCACAGGATTTAATACTGTTGTACATTTTGGAAAAAATGTAAAGTAATTGTCATAGAGAAAATTAACCATGATCCATATTTCAATTAATCTGAATTAAAATCCTAAATCTAAGTCTTTCCTGTGAGTTGTTTATCATCTGTTTAACATGCTTATCACTATAATTTATAATAGTGAGTCTCTTCACTGAATAGTAATTTGTACACACGTCCTCTTTTAATTCTCAACCTGTTTTTCTATTTTTAACCTAAAATGACAAATGACACATTTGGCTCAAAGCTTTTATAATAATCTACAATATACTGTATAATACTGTACTCTCTCCTTATCCTTCAACCAATGACTTCATAAAACAACTCGGGAGAACAAAGTGTAATTGTCATGGTTATGTGTAGGTCAAATTACATTAATGCCCATTTCTTGAGTCATGAGATCCCACCTTTTTTCCACCATTGTCTGATTTCCACAGCCACGCCAAAGGAGTAACAGAGGTGAGACAGGCTGGACTTTTACACAGCAGACCTGCGTTCCAGAATCAAAGGGATGGTGACACAGCGCAGCGTATAGTGTGACATATAACTTGCACATCAGAAATACCCCGAGCATAGAGGTGTTGCTAACCTCTCTGCCCCGTCTTTCACTGCTCCACAAATGTTAGCATAGATAGAGTCCTCCGCCCGAAGTGACAACAGCTGGCAGATCTCAGCGTCTTCCCAGTTCAACATCTTTCTGGTCGCGTTGATATATTTGTTTACTGTGCAGTGCCTGCACATAATTAGAAGGACTACAGAGCACATTCATTATTATCAGACTTATACACTGATTGACTTTACTTGATTTGAATTTATTTACCTCATTCACAAAGAACAAGGTGAAATGCGTCAATTTGGCAGCCCTTTTAGCATCATGTGAGCCATTTCACACAAACCCAAATGGTGCTTCACTATTTGTGCCACAAAATAACTTTCTAAACTTGCAAAATTCCATAATTCAGACAGGATCAAAAAATTATGCTTGTCTTGTCATTGATATGTTTTTCAAAAATAAGTTCCAGTGGAGCACAACAAAGCAGGCGACTCTCTGTTCTAATCCTTGAATCTGAAGGAACATTTATGCATCAATTGAGGCCTTTATTCATGACATTTATGAGACAGAGCAAAACCTGAAAATATAAATATGGAAGAAGACAACAGATCCTCCTTCAGTACAGTCATGCAGTAGATGTTGAACAGGAAGCAGTGGTGAGGTGAATTTATGGGGAAACATCACGAGTCTACAGTAGTTATTTACTTTTATTTAAAATGGAGAATGTAAATGAAGAATGTCAAGGTGTATATTAGGTGTACATTTCTGTCTGTGATCAATTAAATACATATACCCCAAAGAGATATATCTTGAACATTTTATTTCATTAAATGTTCAGTATGTAAACTTTATTTGCTTGTGTGAAGTCTGTTTTGTGCTGGTAGCCAGACATCTGTTGCTACCTTATTGTTAGTTAACTCAGTTTCTAAGCTAACAAAGCCATCCACGATAACATTCATTCATTTTTTGAATTGCTTAATCCTTGAGAGGGTTACAGAGGCCTGGAGCCTATGCCTGCCAAGGCAGGGTGCACCCTGGATGTGTTACCAGTTCATTGCAGGGCTGCCATATATATATATATATATATATATATATATATATATACACACACACACACACACACACACACACACACAAAGAAAACAACCATTCACTTTCACTTTTCCTTGATATTACCCTGAATGTTAATTTTTATCTTGAGAACTGAGGTTGTTTCTTCTGCAAAAGGTCTTATTCCCACTCCTGGATTCTTCATTTTTTCTCTCCTGGCTCTCTGTTAAAGCAACAGTTTGCAACACTGTCTAGCATTACAGACTGATCTCATGAAATTGCATTTTATGTCAGGCCAGATCGTATGGCATTTGGCGTACTATATGTACGCATTTTCATCCTCTCGTATGTTATTCAATGCCATTTGATTGCGTGCCAATGTACTCCAAGATCTCCGGTTTACATATCCGTAGCTGCTAACCCTAACCCTAACTCTAACCCTAACCGCTAACCCTAACCCTAACCGCTAATCACATGGCATTTGACGTGGTGGGAACATACACACGGAAAGCTTATAATGTGTACAGACAACACACCAATTAAAAGTGGCGTGTTATCTGCACGCAATTCTTGATATCACATTGAGCATTAGCTTAAAAATGTAGCCAACTTCAAGAACAACGCAGACTCTAAATTTCATCTAAGCACCCAAGCATGTGCAAATCTTACATATGAAACCTCCAAAACTCTGACCTGAACTCTATGTCCTGACCTAATTCTAACTGTTCCAAAATGACAAAAATAAACCTTCTTATTTCTCATCTTGTTGCCTGAGTTAACCTTAGCTGTTGTTTCACTCGCCAACCACTTTGGAGGACAGGTAGGGCTGACTGCCTCATCTAAATGAAGACCTCTAACGCTAGAAATAACCAATACTCCTCTGCAGAAACCAAAACAGGTCAAGAAGTACAAGGCCAATACGTTGTCCATAAAATGTGTAGACAGGACATTAACATTTGAGCCACTTAGTAGTAGGTTCTATTAGGTCAGGGTTCACGATGAGGGGGAGCCATTTAGAAACCCTGGAGCGCTGCCTGTCTCTAACCACACAGAGGAAGAGTGAACTCACGGGTTAGGATTGATTACAACATTAACTCCATGGGCTTCTATGAATTAGCACATGGTTGAAATACTTAACGATGACTGACACACGTGTTTAGATGACACTCCTTCACACATGCAATTCATTTCGCTATCACAGAGCTCTTGGCAGGCCCATCGAATTTTTGCAGCAATGCGAGGCATGGCAGCGCTGCATCTGGCCGGCTCAGATTTCAAACGGGTGGCTCATTTGGCGCGGCTTTTTGCAAGTCCTTCTAGAAATAATGTCCGGGGTGGTAATATTTGAATGCTGTCTCCAGGGGCTCTCGGTTTACCTCGGCTACCTTCGCTGCACAGAGACAGAAGATGCACCAATCAGATGACACAGAGGGTGACAAGACTTTAAATCATAATGGCGTGCCGCTCTTGTCACTCCAAGATGTGTGCGTTTATAAGCTTTGTATTTGATCGATAAGTTAATGTTGAAATATGCATGTTCTTAGCTAACACTTTCTCTTGTTGTCCACTGGATTGGCCATTAACCCATAAAGACCCACTTACTTTTGTACTTTTCTGTTCCCAGATTAATTTTCCTTTCTATTTAACTTTTCTGAAGTGATTTATCACCATTTATTATAATATTATCCTCTGTATTCTGCATTTTTTCAGTGAAAATCATGTATTTTTCTATATTTAATTCACTGATCATATAGATGTTCATTAAAGCTCAGAGTGAATTCAAAGGTTATTAAACCCTTTAACCCCTTGCAAGCCTGTGGTGAGTGTTCTGAATGTATGATTTATTTTAAATATTCAAAAAAATTCAGCCATTTGCTCATCATGACAAATTTCAAAATGTGCTGATAGAATAGACCTTGTTCTTTCCATAGGTATCTGAGCATGCTCAGTGCAGCCCCGTCTGTCCGTGTAATGGGAGGTTAAACACAGAGCAGAGAGTGAGACCGGCTCACTGTTAAAAAAAAAAAAAAAAAAAAAAAAAAAATACTGGGCTTTTTTCTTTTTTTTTTTTTTTTCATCATTTTCTTTGTGTTTTTTTGTTTTTACTGTTATTTGCAGTGTGGCGATTTTCTTTCTTTTTTTCTTTTTTAATGTGTTTTTACTGAGTTTTGACTGTGTAACTGCTTTTTGGAGTTCAACCACGTGTCAAAAAGCAGCTGAACTGATTTAGAAAAAAGAGTCCCTAACCTAAACTAAAACTACTGGGCCAAAATTCAAATACTTGTACACACTGTAAACCCGGATAAGTTTAATTTACTTTAAAAAATTGAGAAAAGTGGTTGCCTTAAAAAAAAATGAAGTAATGACATTTAACAAAGCTTTTAAGTTAAATGTACTTAAAAAGTTCATTAATCTTTACTTAATTTTTTGAAGGCAACCACTTTTGTCAATATTTTTAAGTAAACTCAACTCATCCAGGCTTACAGTCTCCCCCACTGAGAAAAGTAGTAAGTCAGCTATGAACACCTAGAAAAAATGTCTGTGGAACAGGTCGGTGGAACTGGTGGACAACAAAACAAAACGCTCCCCTCAAACAATCGTTGATAGCCGACAGCCCTTAAAACCTTTTTGAGTTGTATCTTGTATGATAAACACTGAAACTGTAATGGGACTAGTACAAAGGCTGAACCCAAATGCAAGACCAGAACACAGATGACCAATTGAGAGTGTTTATTAAACACAATCACGGTAGTAAAAACACAGCACAAAATTGTTAACACGTCTGTGAAGGCGTGTGATACTGGACTCTTCGTCCGGGCTGTGAGCGGAGAATATGGATGGTCAGCACGGCCGAGCCGGAGGATTCCCGTCAACACCCCGACTAGGGCAAAACAGAGGATAGTCAAAAAACAAGCCAGGTCATACACAGGAGGGCAATTCAGGAGGCAACGGGACATGAGGGAAAGGCTACTCACGGTCAAGGTCCAGGCGAGGGTCGAAACACAAGGTAACACGTTGGAGGCTGAGGTAGTCAGGGAATAGGCAGAATCAGAAGTCGATGTACGAACCAGGTCAGAACCAGACGAGCAGGCAGACAAGGAACAGGCAGGATCGGTGGTCGGAAGGCAAAAACGGGTCAAGAACGGGCAGACAGACTGACAGGTATCCAAAAACGCTGGTAAGTGAGCACACAAAGGTAGAACACAAACTGGCAAAGGAACAGGGGAAAACACAGGGTTTAAATACACAAGAGGGCGGGAAGACAATTGGACACAGGTGGAGATAATCAGGGAGGAGTCAGGTAATCAGGAGCAGGTGAAACAATCAAGGAGGGGAAGTAAAAACACCAGACATGACACAAGAGGGAAACTTAGCAAAATAAAACAGGAAATGACAGAGAAAACAGAAAAGACAGACACAGTCTGGGAGCAGACATGACAGTACCCCCCCCCTCTAGGGGACGGCACCGGACGGCCCAGGAACCTCCGGGTGGTGGCGATGAAAGTCCCGGATCAGGTCCGGGTCCAGGATGTAAGAGGCGGGCACCCAGGAACGCTCTTCAGGGCCGTATCCTTCCCAATCCACCAAGTATTGAAATCCTCTTCCCCGGCGACGGGCCGCTAGGAGCCGGCGTACAGTGTAGGCTGGGCCTCCATCAATGATCCGGGGTGGCGGTGGTGGCTGGGTGGGAGGAACTAACCGGCTCTCCTTAGCCGGTTTAACTTGACTCACGTGGAAGGTAGGATGAATCCTCATGGTCCTAGGTAGCTTCAGACGGACAGAGACAGGATTAATAATTTTTGAGATAGGAAATGGGCCCACGAACCTGGGTGCCAATTTGCGGCTCTCCACCCTCAAGGGAAGATGACGGGTTGACAGCCACACACGTTGGTCGCGCTGGTAGACCGGGGCTGGAGTCCTGTGCCGGTCTGCAGCTGCCTTGTAGACCCCCGAGGCCTTTAACAGAGCTTGTCTGGCGCGAATCCAGGTCCTCTTGCATCTCCTTATCAGCGCCAGAGCTGAGGGGACACTGGCGTCCTTCTCCAGGGCCGGGAACAGAGGAGGTTGATAACCACAAACTACATGAAAAGGAGACAGACCAGAAGAAGCACAGGGCAGCGAGTTGTGGGCATATTCAACCCAGATCAGCTGGCGGCTCCAGGAAGCAGGGTTCTGGGAGGCCAAAACTCTAAGACCGGCCTCCAGCACCTGATTGAGCCGCTCAGTCTGACCGTTGGACTGTGGGTGATAGCCCGAGGACAGACTAACAGATGCCCCAATAAGGGAACAAAAAGCACGCCAAAAACGTGCGACAAACTGAGGACCTCTGTCCGAAACAATGTCTCTGGGAAAACCATGTAATCGACAGACATTATACAAGATCGCCTCTGCTGTCTCCTTAGCAGAGGGGAGCTTAGGTAGTGGAACAAAGTGAGCCATCTTCGAAAAACGGTCAACAATGGTCAACACAGTGGTATTTCCATCAGACGGGGGCAGCCCCGTCACAAAGTCTAGTGACACATTAGACCAGGGTCTACTGGGAACAGGTAGAGGGTGTAATTGACCAACCGGAGGTTTATTGGAGGTCTTACACGCAGCACAGACGGGACAGGCAGCGACATACTCCGCCACTTCTTTCTCCAAAGCAGGCCACCAGAAACGCTGTTTAATAACGAAAACAGTCCGCTGAACTCCCGGGTGACATGTCAGCCTGGATGTGTGAGCCCAGTGGATGACCTGCGGGCGGAGGTGATCAGGGACAAACAGACGGTCTGGCGGAACGCCAGCCGGGATATCACAGTCTTGTAAAGCATCAATAACAGATTTCTCAATCTCCCACTGTACCGCCCCCACCACACAGGTCTCAGGGAGGATAGGTCCCGGTTCAGAATCAGAGTTGACGGGCATGAAGAGTCTAGACAGAGCGTCAGGTTTCACATTTTTAGAGCCAGGCCGATATGACAGTGAAAAGTTGAATCGTGTAAAGAACAGAGCCCACCTGGCCTGACGGGAGTTGAGTCTCTTAGCCGACCGCAGATACTCCAGGTTTTTGTGATCCGTCCAGATCATGAATGGTATTTCGGTCCCCTCCAGCCAGTGGCGCCATTCCTCCAGGGCCACCTTGATGGCTAGCAACTCCCTGTTGCCGATGTCATAATTAATCTCCGCTTTCGACAGTCTCCTGGAGAGGAAAGCGCATGGGTGAAGTCTGTTGTCCTTTGGGGAGCGTTGCGAAATGACTGCCCCAACCCCCAGATCAGAGGCGTCCACCTCCACAACGAACTGACGAGCTGGATCCGGAACCGACAGAATGGGGGCCGAAGTGAACGCCCTCTTCAGCTTCACAAATGCTGCGTCAGCTTCGGGATTCCATCTGAAAACGGACTTGGGAGAGGTTAGAGCATGCAAAGGGGCAGCCACACTGCTGAACCCCCTAATGAACTTCCTGTAGAAATTAGCAAATCCAAGGAACCTCTGGACATCCTTACGACTGGTGGGCGTGGGCCAATCCCTGACAGCACTGACCTTGTCTGGGTCCATCTGGACACTCCCCTCCGCGATGATGAAACCCAGAAAGGAAACAGACGGGCGGTGAAACTCACACTTCTCAGCTTTTACAAACAGTTGATTCTGAAGCAGTCTTTGGAGCACCTGGCGGACATGCTGGACATGTGACCTCTCATCCGAAGAAAAAATAAGAATGTCATCCAGATACACAAATACAAAAACATTGAGCATGTCACGTAACACATCATTGACTAATGCTTGAAAAACAGCTGGGGCGTTAGTGAGACCAAACGGCATCACTAAGTACTCATAGTGTCCACTTGGGGTGTTAAAGGCAGTCTTCCACTCGTCCCCTTCTCTGATTCTCACCAAGTGATATGCGTTACGGAGGTCTAACTTGGTGAATACTTTGGCCCCGTGTAATAGTTCGAAGGCTGAAGACATGAGGGGTAACGGATATCTATTACGGATGGTAATGTCATTAAGGCCACGATAGTCAATACAAGGGCGTAGCGTCTTATCCTTCTTGTCGACGAAGAAAAACCCTGCCCCAGCTGGAGATGAGGATGGTCGAATCAGGCCGGCCGCCAGGGACTCATCAATATATTTTTTCATAGCGGCCGTCTCCGGACCAGACAGAGAATACAGCCTCCCCTTAGGGGGGCAGGTACCAGGACGCAAATCAATGGCACAGTCATACGGTCTGTGAGGGGGCAGCGCAGTAGCGCGTGACTTATTAAATACCTCTTTAAGGTCGTGATAACACTCAGGTACCTTACTAAGAGCAGGAAACACCGTCTCCAGCTCCTCCGGAGAAATGACAGGAGCCACAGTGACCTGGACTGGCTTGGACAGAGGGTCAGGATCCCGGACCCCCTCACGACAGGAACCACACCTCTCTCCCCAAGCTTGGACCTCCCCCGTTTGCCAGTTAATACAGGGGTTATGGAAAGAAAGCCAGGGGTGACCTAATATGAGAGGGTGAGAGTCAGAGTGGTAAATATGAAAACTGATTTCCTCAGAGTGACCATCTTTGAACCGGACAGTAACTAGTTGAGTCCGTTGAGTCACTCTACAGATAATGTGATTGTCTAAAGCCCTCGCCTCCAGGGGCTTCAGAACCGGGAGCAGACTGAGGTGGAGCTGCTTAGCTAATTCTTCGTCCATAAGATTAGCGTCTGACCCGGAGTCTATCAGGACTGGAAGCTGCAGAGACACAGAGTTAGAGCACACACAGACCAAGGGCTGAACACGAGAGGCGCTGGACACACAGAACGTTCTGCTCAAAAGAGAGTCCTCACCTGCCGTCATTCTAGGCTTCACTGGGCAGTTGCTGACTCGGTGCCCCTCCTGACCACAGTAAAGACACAGACCAGCCACCAGACGGCGATGACGCTCCTCTGCTGACAGACGAGTCCGACCCACTTGCATCGGTTCCACCTTCGAACCCCCGCTGGACTCAGGTACTGGGTGAGGGGGTTCTGAGTGGGGCTTACTCACAGAAGGCTGGCGGTTCCATGATGGTTCTGGCTGCCAAAACGCCGACTGGTCAGAGACCCGAATAGCTGCCTCGATGACCTCATCCAGTGAATGGAGTTCCTGCCGGAGCGCCATCTCACGACCGATAGTGCGGTTAAGACCGCTCTGGAATGCAGAGATCAGAGACTTCTCGTTCCATTCAGATTCTGCTGCCAACGAACGAAACTCACTGACATACTGCCTTATGGGGCGATCTCCCTGCCTCAGCCTCATGAGTCTTTGACCGGCCTGTGGTCCACGGATAGGATGGTCATAAATCCTTTTTAGCTCAGCCATCAAACTCGAGGCTGACTGAGTGATGGGAGACCTTTGTTCATAGGCTGCGTTGAAAAGGCTTAAAGGAGGGCCTTCCAACAGGCTAGCAATATATGCAACCTTAGCTAACTCATTAGCAAAACGGCGGGGCTGGGAATCAAAAATGAGCTGCAGTTGCGTACAAAAATTACGGCAAGTATCAGGGTTACCTGTGTACTTAGATGGAGGTGGGATGTTGGGTTCCTCCAAGGCTTTAACGGGTGAGACAGAGTTAATATTCTCGACTGGCGGGACCGGAGCAGAAGCCTGGTTACCAGAATACTGGGAAAACTGAACGGACAGCTGATTCATCTTATCCATTAGGGAGTGCAAAATCTGTTCATGTCCCCCTAAGCGTTGCCCCTGGGACCGAACTGCCTCCCGGACCTGGTCTAGGTCTGCTGGGTTCATCTTATTGGCCAGTTTGTACTGTAATGGGACTAGTACAAAGGCTGAACCCAAATGCAAGACCAGAACACAGATGACCAATTGAGAGTGTTTATTAAACACAATCACGGTAGTAAAAACACAGCACAAAATTGTTAACACGTCTGTGAAGGCGTGTGATACTGGACTCTTCGTCCGGGCTGTGAGCGGAGAATATGGATGGTCAGCACGGCCGAGCCGGAGGATTCCCGTCAACACCCCGACTAGGGCAAAACAGAGGATAGTCAAAAAACAAGCCAGGTCATACACAGGAGGGCAATTCAGGAGGCAACGGGACATGAGGGAAAGGCTACTCACGGTCAAGGTCCAGGCGAGGGTCGAAACACAAGGTAACACGTTGGAGGCTGAGGTAGTCAGGGAATAGGCAGAATCAGAAGTCGATGTACGAACCAGGTCAGAACCAGACGAGCAGGCAGACAAGGAACAGGCAGGATCGGTGGTCGGAAGGCAAAAACGGGTCAAGAACGGGCAGACAGACTGACAGGTATCCAAAAACGCTGGTAAGTGAGCACACAAAGGTAGAACACAAACTGGCAAAGGAACAGGGGAAAACACAGGGTTTAAATACACAAGAGGGCGGGAAGACAATTGGACACAGGTGGAGATAATCAGGGAGGAGTCAGGTAATCAGGAGCAGGTGAAACAATCAAGGAGGGGAAGTAAAAACACCAGACATGACACAAGAGGGAAACTTAGCAAAATAAAACAGGAAATGACAGAGAAAACAGAAAAGACAGACACAGTCTGGGAGCAGACATGACAGAAACTCTTACAGCAGCTACTCTTTTACCCAAAGTACTGGGACTGGCATGTCCAGACATCCATGGGCAGGTGACAATTTACGTGGTCAAAAAGAAAAAGAGGTGTGATCATAACTAAAACGTATTAATTTAAATGCATTTAACTTATGCTACGTTCCAGGAAACCCCTAACTCGTGTTTTTCCACCCTTCTACTGGTGAAAATCCATTGGAATGGCAGTCAAACCCATGACTTCCAACCTGTGAACTCGTACTAGATCGATGTACTCGCAGTTCTGAGCTCTGACGTCATGTAGCCCGTGAAACAACAATGGCGGCCCCCATGGATACGGTGTTTATGCAAATTTTTTATTAAAACAAGGTATTGCTCTGACGTTATTTATCTGCAAATGTTCTGTATAATCAGCAGCTGCTCTAGTGTTAGCTAGTTTTCAGTCCATTGAGCGCAAGAATGAATTAATACCAAATACGTATCCAAATATGCAAATAACATAAAAGGTAGAACAGCTTCTCTTGCTTTATGTGCCGTTTTTCCTCCTCTGTTTCCCTCAATTATGCAAGGAACGAGCAGCTTTGACGATAGAAATGATTGTAAATGTGCATAACGTACGGTCCACCATGCTGGTTTGTTTACATCTAAATACCACGATTCCTTGTGCTCAAACAGTTTGGCGTGACTTGCCTGGAACGTTACAAAGTTGGGAGTCGTGGTTTGAAGTCATGACTTAGGGGCTCAAAAACCGGCCAGCATTAAACTTAGTCACACATTCAACTGTATCTACAAATGAGTTGACTATGGTAAATATTTTCTAGTAATGTCATCAAACTTATATTTTTGAGTGCATTCTAATTCATTTTTTAAGTACATTTGACATCTGGGCTTACGGTGCAGTGTTACAGTTCACAGTTCATGTTAAATGAGTGTTTTATTTAGTAAAAACCTTGAAAACTTCAATTCCTCTCTTTGTCTTTTTCTGTTTTTTCACCTTGTTTTGACACTGAAAACACACAGTAAAACTAAACCACTGAAGAGAAGGAACACAAGCACATGCTCACAGCAGCTTTTATGACACTGAAACAGAACACAATTCACAGCAGCACGTTTACCTGAAATGATATCAGGGGCTAAAGAGTTAAAACAGAAACAGAGAAAACTGAAGAAAAAGTGACTTTTTCAGCAAATATATCAATAACTGAATGTAAAAACAAGTGTCTCCATCTACTGTTATTTATCAAACTCCATGGCTTTTACTGGTGAATCAATGTTGTAGAAGATGACAGTAGTGGCTTTTCCATTGGACATCTGCACAAAACTTTACTGATATTTACTAAATGTCGAAAAAACAGAAGTGCGTAACGTCGGTTTTTCCATTATATCACAAATGCGATGATTTATTAATTTATTATCACGAGATGACATGAGAGGTCATTCCATAAACATGGCGACGAACTTAAATATCGCGTTTTTTTACAGATATATTCATTATCATTATTATTATTATTATATATTACCCCTCTATCCCGTACGAAATTAAAAAATGATTGGGTTTCCTGGTGTGCCCACACACACTGTCCCATGTTTCTTTTAAAACTCTTCTTCTTTGCTTGTTGTAACATCTGTCATCATCCGTTTTTTTTTTTTTTTTTTTTTATTCACCTGACTCTAGTTGCAGAAAAAGGTCTTTCCATTGCAGTTTTGCGTGATATACCAATTGTGTTACGCCCAAAAAACCACCTCTTGCCAGCGCAAAAACTTTTAATCGAAAAAGAAAGTTTGGGCGAAATTGTCATTTTTCCATTTGGTAAATTTTTACGTGCAAGTTATATTTGCACAATTTGAGGGTAAATAGAAAAGCAACTAGTGTTTCTACGTTCACTATGGAGCCTCTGAACGTCCAAATGGGTCATATCTGATGACCATGAAAAGATGACAAACTATTTTACATCAGTTATTTACACGGATTGACAGGATTAGTGGATCAGAAGTTATTAAACATTTTAGATCAGTAGATGATTTTGGTCACCAGTGGTTGTTTAAGTCCTTATGGGTGAAGAGGTTTTATCACAGCTCCTCTTAACAAACAATGCTGTATTTTTAATCTAACCCTACTGTGTAAAATGAACCTCCCTTGCAGAGTGCATCTACAATCCCCCCCATTCTCACTGAGCTCAGTGTGGAGGGTGGTCTGCCCTGGTTCCTTTCCTTTATTTACTGAGTAGAAGTGTTGGAGTCTTGGAGGTGCAGCTGCCACAGTCACTTGTTAGATGGGACACTTAACCCTAGATAGAGCAGCTGTCCGTCAAAGCAGTCGCGGCACTTTTTACACATGGGGTGGTGACACGAACTTCAACCAACTGCCGACGCTTGTTCAGAACTGGACACATGGCGGTGCACCTGTACCTTCACCAGCTGTCATTCACTATACAGGTGCACTTCCAGAAGCTCAGACGTTTAGAGACAACATGAAGCACATTGCATTTTATGGAATTGCATTTGTTCATGTGGATTTCTTTTCATGTTGCCGACGCATCTATCTGCCTCTGCCCTGTAGCAGACCAGTGTTGAGCTGAGGGTGTTTCCCCTTGATTAATGAATTTCATGACATACTATACGTTTGAAGATCCCTCTGAGGTCAGCCGCTGAGCAGGGGCTTGTTGTTACTTGCTAAGTGAGTCGTTTCATCTTCTAAAAGCCGCTTTTTCACAGTTTTGACGTGCTTCGGCAGTAACATGGTCTACAAAACCAGTAGGGTTCGTGAAATCTACACACTTTTGGACATTAAACATGTAAAAAGCATCATATCCCTTGGTAGCCATTAGGCCTGTAACAGTACACATACCGAACCAAACCGTTTCAGTACACACCTGTTCGGTTCGGTACACAGCTGTACTGAAATGGCACAGTATGATGAGAAAAAAAAAAAAGGAATGAAAGATGTCGTTCGATGTGGAACTTTAAATCCGCGCAAGTTTCACACGGGCATATTGAAGGACGCACACATTGACCCGAAATATGAAATAGTAGCTGATATAAGGTTAAAAAAAACAACAAATATGATGTGAACCTGGAAGGAAGAGTCTGAAGACCCTCCACCATCAGTCCAGTCCAGTTTGGATCAGTTCAGGTTCAGGTGAAAGACAACAACGAGGAAAGAGACGGTGATAAGACGGACGTTGTTTGGCCCCTAGGAACTACGGTAGTTCTAAAACACTGACACTAGCTCTGTCTGTCTGTCTGTCTGTCTGTCTGTCTGTCTGTCACGCTGTATAATAGAGGAATAAATAGAACGTTGAAAGTATATAAAGTTTCACTTTCGTTTCACGACAGCTTTCGTTACGTTAGTTATGGACCGCACCCCCAGGGATATAACCGTGCGCCCCCCCTACCCCCCAGCTCCGACAAAAACAACAAAAAAAAAATCTCCCGTGCACACAGGCACACACAAATACACACAGTGTCCTAAACAGTTTGTTCTCTGTCCTAAAATAAATAATGTGGTTCATTGTGTTGTCAAAGTTTCTCTTCAGTTTGTTTCAACAGAATACCAGTTTACCCTCTTGTTAATGTTGCACTTCATGTGGAATTTTTTTGTTATTTTTATGCAGAATGTGAACTGACAGAACTGTGATTAGATTTTTCTTGTTTGTTCGAAACTACCTTTCAGGGAAAAGTGCAATACTAATGTTTAAAATACATTTAGTAATATTAATAATTCATTTTATTTTCTATTTGATTTGTAGCAGCAGAATTATATTATTCCTGTTTTTCTATATTCTATTGTCTCCAAAAATTGGGGGAAAAATGTTACAAAAAATTCATAAATGCATTAATAGACATTTTGAGGGGTTTTCTTTCTTCCCGTACTGAACCAAAAAAAACGAACCATGGCTTTGAAAACCGAAAACGTACCGAACCGAAAATTTTGTGTACCGTCACAGGCCTAAAATATATCATACATTATTGTCATGTGCCATCATATAGCATATATGAAAGCAGTAAAGTGTGTTAGATAAAAATATGGCTAATTTTGTCACATGAAATGAATCTAACTACCTATTTTCACAAACCAATGTTGCATCCGTCAATAAAAAGCTGCTTAATTTTTTGGCCATATTAACTAACTTTCTTTTATTAGTTTCATGTATTTTTTTTTAATTTGGTAACTTTTACTCCTTACATTTTAACACAAATAACCATACTTTTAGTGAATATGTCCCACAAAAATGGAACACCCTCCCTGTTACAGTTAGACTTGCCACATCAATAGCCATTTTTAAAAACTGGTTAAAAACATACCTTTTTTTCTACAGCGTTCTGTTGAGTTGTGTGTGTGCATGTGTGCTTTGTATGTGTGCATGTGTGAGTTTAAATGTGTGTACATATATATCATTGTTTGCTTGCAATTGCACTCTCTTTTTTTATGATTGCTTTTTTTATGTTATATAGCTGTTGTGAAGCATATTGAGTCTGCCTCTGAAAAATAAAGTTGAATTAAGTTGAACACTTTTTATTCAAAACAGGCTTGATTTTTTTATTTAAGGGAAGTGTCAGCGTTTTTTTTGTTTTGTTTTGTTTTGTTTTTTGCATGATTGTGTACCTTCTCAAAATCAAGATTGATCCAGTGTGAACGGATGAAACAATAACACGTAAACATGCTCATTTTAATGGAGCATCCAGTGGTGAATGTCATTGAAAACCAGTGTAACAATAAAGGGGAAGAAAAGAGAATGTCCGGAGGAGAATTATTTTCTTTTTTTTTTTTTTTTTTACTTTATTCGAATCAATTGACCTCACATTTCAGTTCATTTTGCCCAGAAACAGCAGGAAAAATTGGAGGTTAAATCATTTTATCTTCTTCTAGTAGTTTTTTCATAAGTATCTGTGCTTCTTCTTGAGTGACTTTTTTAAAATTTATTTATTTATTTATTTATTTAATTTATTTATTTTTTTCTGCCTTTGCAGGACAAATGCCACTTTGAACTGAAGAGGGAATGCTGTCACTCAACATCTTGAGGCCTCTTAGTATCATCAGAATTATCAATCAATATGCCAATCTGCCAGTCCTGAAGGGTCTTCCTCACCTCTTTGTTGTTTAATGACATATCTGAAGGTAATGTCAACCTGAGCATTAAGTGGTGAGTTTTGGTGGATCTGTGGTTAATGGGTAATTTTGTTCTTAACAGTCCCTCCAGGACTTCGCAGGATTTTTTTTGGATTGTTGCAGCCTAAAATGCCTGATTTTCCAGCAGCTTTTCCTCAAAATTTCAATGAAAGTTGCCATGATTTGAGGCTTCTTTTATTAAAGTCACAGGAACATGGGATTTTGCAAATTACCTAGAACATTCTTTTTTGAGTTTTTAGCCTTAAAAAGCACCAGGAAGCAATGATTTTAAACAAAACAGACTTTATTTGTTCATTCTATTTATTTGTTCAGCCAATGAGAGCGCGGTGTCACTGAACATCAACCAATAAGAGTGCAGTGTCACAGAACATCAGCCAATCAGAGCGCAGCGTCACAGAACGCCAGCCAATGAGAGCGGAGCGTCACAGAAAATCAACCAATCAGAGTGCAGCGTCACAGAACGCCAGCCAATCAGAGCGCAGTGTCACAGAACGCCAGCCAATCAGAGCGCAGCGTCACAGAAAGCCAGCCAATGAGAGCGCAGCGTCACAGAACGGCAGCCAATCAGAGCGCAGCGTCACAGAACGGCAGCCAATGAGAGCGCAGCATCACAGAACGGCAGCCAATCAGAGCGCAGCGTCACAGAACGCCAGCCAATCACAGCGCAGCATCACAGAACGCCAGCCAATGAAAGCGCAGCGTCACAGAACGCCAGCCAATGAGAGCGCAGCGTCACAGAACGCCAGCCAATGAGAGCGCAGCTTCACAGAACGGCAGCCAATCAGAGCGCAGCGTCACAGAACAGCAGCCAATGAGAGCACAGCGTCACAGAACACCAGCCAATCAGAGCGCAGCGTCACAGAACGCCAGCCAATCACAGCGCAGCGTCACAGAACATCAACCAATCAGAGCGAAGCATCACAGAAAGCCAGCCAATCAGAGTGCAGCGTCACAGAATGCCAGCCAATCACAGCACAGCGTCGCAGAACGCCAGCCAATGAGAACGCAGCGTCACAGAACGCCAGCCAATGAAAGCGCAGCGTCACAGAACGCCAGCCAATCAGAGTGCAGCGTCACAGAATGCCAGCCAATCACAGCACAGCGTCGCAGAACGCCAGCCAATGAGAACGCAGCGTCACAGAACGCCAGCCAATGAAAGTGCAGCGTCACAGAACGCCAGCCAATAAGAGCGCAGCGTCACAGAACGCCAGCCAATGAGAGCGCAGCATTACAGAACGGCATCACAGAACAGCAGCCAATCAGAGCGCAGCGTCACAGAACGGCAGCCAATGAGAGCGCAGCGTCACAGAACGCCAGCCAATCACAGTGCAGCGTCACAGAACGCCAGCCAATCCGAGCGCAGCGTCACAGAACGTCAGCCAATGAGAGTGCAGCATCACAGAACGCCAGCCAATCAGAGCAGAGCTTCACAGAACGCCAGCCAATGAGAGCGCAGCGTCACAGAACGCCAGCCAATCAGAGCATAGGGTCTCACAACCTGAGAGCCTGATCCTTAGTTTTTTTCTTCCCTGTTGTGCTGTTACACAGGTATAACAAACGTTTTTTGTAATAAATAACTTATATGTACAAATCCAATGTAGAACAATATCACTTTCATCCAGATACATGCAGTAGATTTTTAATTATGATCATGTAGATAAAGCAAATGTAATTGGGGTTTTCCATGAAACTGGGTATATTTTGGTATCTGGCCCTTTGCCTTACACTCAATAATAAGACAGGAATTTAGACATATTCCCCCCAGGATGTGCCTAATGATGACCTCAGATAAATGCAAAAGAAATTATATCCTCGCTCTGAGCCATCCCAAAATTAATGAATTTTCAATAAAATACTGGGTCCAAAAATAGGACCAAAATTGGGACAGGAAAACCTACCTTAGGTGTCAGTGTATTTTATCTGGAAAACATGTTTTGAAATGGTCTTATATACCACTATAAATAAAGACACTGTGTTAAATTTGACGATCGTTGTAGTTTTTCTAATCCAGACATGTGGGCTTTTCATGAATCTCAGTCTCATTCCAGGTTTTGTGTGTAACCCATTGTGTCCACTGGCGTTACATTCAGAACCTGCCCAAATTAAACATAAATAAATTGCGAGTGATTTTGCAACACTGGTCATTTTCGTGAAACGCTCTGCCTTTTGCGTATTTACTTTGATACCCAAAATGTGCCTGTGAGAGAATAAAGATATTCAAAAAAATGGTAGCATGTAATTTTCTTGTCCTTTTAACTGTGTTACATGTGGATTTTTGAATGCGCACGTCAAATAAAAATGTGTTTTATCTTAAAAAAAGTGTCATCTCAGTAAATATTTATTTTTAAAATAGACCCAAAGCGCTTCCAAACTTACTTCATAACATTAGCCTACATCTGGTTTGAATTTTTAGCCCCTCTGTCTTGCTTTTAGGGACCAGTTTCATAAAGCACCCAATTCCAAAAAGAAAAAAAAAGTGATTGATGATGAATATGAGAAAAAAAAAACAAAAAAACAAACTGTTGCTTTAATCGAAGGCATTTCAACTGGTACAGTATTCTTTCAAATCATTCCAGACTCTCTTAATACATTGATAAATAAGAATTAGTGTACATTAATGAATGAAAATACAGTATTTGCTTGAGTCAAGCAGTGGAGTAAGATGAGGTCTGATCACAAATGTGTTCCCCTAAATCACACTCGTCCCTGGTGTAATGTCTTGCGTCAGATTAAACCTGCATCCTGCTAACCAGATCATCAAGCAGATGTTCCCTCTGTGCGCCCTGGCTGAGGTCATACCTCAGGAGAGAGGGGGGGTCTGTACATCTGGAGCTGGCAGGAGCATTGTAAGTGATAGCCATCATGACATCACCTCTTCCTGGTTTGGCCTCCAAAGGCAGATCAGCGGGGCAAAAATAGACCGCTCCTCAAACAAAGCCGATGACTGATTGTTTTCGGTGAAAATGATTACGCTAGTGGATAAACAACAAGGACATTTGAGGTCAAATGTCACAGTTAAAAACACAGGAGCTGTAAAAGTATAATGACATTACATACTTGATAAAACGTTTGTATCAAATATTGAATATAGCCTCATTTCCACCAAATGGCTTTCTGAACAAAGAGGTGAAATATTTATTTTACACTGAAAAACAGCACCAATAAAGACAAGACAAAAATTACCAAATTTTCTTGAATTAGTAAAAAAAAAAAAAAAAAAATCTATTTAGAATTTTATATACAACCAAATAATGAAGATGTAATCATCCTCAGGTGATAAACTTGGTTTATGTTGCTGTTTGTAGGATGATGCTGAACTGAGAATATGATCCATATCTGGGTTCATGTGCACTTATGAAAAAGATGAAAAGGCTTGAGAATAAAACCACAAAACCAGCAAAGCTCTCACTTCATGCGTTTACATGACAACTTTTATTCCTGGTTTAATCTGATTAAAGGTTAGATCCTATTTCAGATGCCCATGTAAACACCTTATTCCAGTTGAAAAAGAATAGTTCAGATTAAATTTAAACCCGAATAAAGTCACTGGTTTAATCCCCTTTTAATTCCGATCTAAATTATTCCTCGGACATGTAAACCCTTTATTCCGTTTGGACTTTATTCCTTCCATTCTGCGCATGCTCGTTGTCTTGTCCTGTCGCGATGACAGACACATTCTGCGCTGGCGGAAGAATATTTAATGCAGTCTAGTCAACCCAAACCGTTCCAGTGGGCTATTCTTTTTTTTTTTTTAACTTAATTTTTATTAAATTTTCTCTTTTTTTCCAGTACAGTACAATTATACATTAAAGTACAATTCAATTAATTTCTTTTCCCACTACACAGCTGCAAATATATTCTCATACACCTCCACAGGCACATATGATGAAATTTGAGAAAGCAATAACAATTATAGCAAACAATGTTCACTCCAAAAAAAAATTTTAAAAATTAAAAAAAATAAAAAAATAAAAATAAAAAAGGCTGTAGATATAAATCTTCGTCAGAGGTAGAAAGACAGTACCTTGATAACATGGAGTATTCTTGCATCACCAGTAAATATTATTGCAGTAGTAAGGGTAACATAGGTTCCCATCTTTTAGTAAATATGGTTTTCTGAAGCCTGAGCAAGTATGTGATCTGCTCCATCTGGTAGATATCCCAAACCTTTTGAATCCATGTATTATATGAGGGAGGTTCTGGTTTCATCCAACTGATGGTTATAGACTTTAAGGCAGTGGTGAATAATATATTCAAAAGGTATTTATCTGCTTTTCGATCCAGACCTTCAGGTATTACTCCCAAAACTGCCACTGTGCCAGTGGGCTATTCTGATGGGATCTACCAGCCTGGAAAACCCTGAAGGAATAGTTCACCACTTGTTTTTTTTTTATTAATTCATTTGTCATGCACTAATGAGTTCGATAAGTGGCCAAATCAGTTTGTACTGCAGTGCACCGATTGCCTTGTTCTCGCAGCCCTTCCGTTAGCTTAGCTTAGCCTAGCCTAGTTTAGCATAATCGCTTCATTCCTATGGTCAGATGTAGCCAGGCTTTTATAGGTGATCTGTAGTATTTTATGAGTGATTTTGTGAAATTCAATTCTCCCTAATCATTACTTCAGTCCGGTGGGGTCAATATGATCACAAATTGAGGCTCAAATCATGGCCATGTGACTTACTGCAGTAAGAAAATCTTGGGAAATAAAAACTAATGCAAAGCTAAAACGGTAAAGCAAAGCTAATTTAGCGCATGCATCCCTTCCAACAAAAAGATTTTCCAACTTCCGTCAACACAACAGTCCCTAGATTGTATGAGTGCTGTAAGTCGCAGATCTAAAGAAATAATTAGGGAGAATCAGATTTCAGAAAATCACTTACAAACGACAACAAATCACCTTTAAAAAACTGGCTACATGTGACCATGGAAATGCAGTGACTATGCTAAGCTAAGCTAACAGAAGGGCTGCGAGAACAAGGCAACGTGAGCACTGCAGCGCAAACCCTTTTACTCACTTATCTACCTTATTAATACCTCATGTAAACCTGTATTCTGGTTTAACATTTCCATGCAAACAGAAGAGAAAATACTTTAGTTCCGAATTAATTTCTTCTGGAAAAATAAATCGGATTTAAAAAACATCATCTAACTGTACCCACTGTAATATTGTGAATCGAAACAACTTCCACACATTTCTATGAAGTGACTGATTTGACTGATGATTTGTCTTTTTCATTTATCAGATGCACACTGAATGCAAACATTTAAATTATGCTGCTGATGCAAATGATGACTGTATTTTAAAAATCTTATTTTGATATTGTAAGGGGCGACACAGTGGTGCAGTGGTTAGCACTCGTGCCTCACAGCAAGAAGGTCCTGGGTTCAATTCCAACACCAGTCGATGGGGGGTGGGACCTTTCTGTGTGGAGTTTGCATGTTCTCCCCGTGTCTGCGTGGGTTCTCTCCGGGTACTCCGGCTTCCTCCCACCATCCAAAGACATGCACTAATAGGTTAATTGGTTAATCTAAATTACTCATAGGTGTGAATGTGAGAGTGATTGTTTGTCTCTATATGTTCAGCCCTGTGATGAACTGGCGACTTGTCCAGAGTGTACCCCGCCTTCACCCCTATGTAGCTGGGATAGGCTCCAAGCGACCCTAGTGAGGATAGAGCGGGTTCAGATAATGAATGAATGAATGATATTGTAAGGCCCTCCCCCTCTTTATTTAAAACATAGTTATTAAAGGTAGTACTCAATTTAATGAGTGTGGAAAAATGTGTGTCCATATGTGAAGAACCACTGATTTAACATCCTTTTTCTGCTGTGCATTTTATGTCCTCCTTATGCTTATACCCCTGTATGGCCTTGGTCACTGCTCCCATTATCTGTGTGACTGCAATTGAATTTGCATGTAGACATTTAATACAGACCTAATAAATTTATGTAAAAAAAAAAAACACCTGTGCATCTGTGTGAGGTGGGAAACGTTATCGATACAGTGATTAATTTCACAGCATGAACATTATTGGCTAAAAATGAAATAATATTTGAGTGTGTTTAGAGACAATAACTGAACAATATGTGATCTAAACTCTACAACACAGCTAATCCGGGAATTCCCCTGTTCTTTTCCACCTGGGAGAGGATACTGTACCCAGACCCTAAGATGATATCACCCATCTTTATTTGTGGTTAACTGTGGTTGTAGCTGTCATATCACCAGGATGCATGTGTGTGTTTCATGAGGATGGGAGGGGTTTGATTGGTTTTATTTGGGATGTGAGCAGATCAGATATTTACTCAACAGGCTCAGTTGCAGTAACTGCCCAGCTTTATTAGATAATCCTCCTTCTCATCTCCTCCCATTCCTGGTTAACTGAGTCTTCTGTAGTGTTGTGTGTTGCTTTCAGCCAGAGAAGGACTCAACGACCCACCCCCCACCCTCAGTTTTAAGTGCTGACCCACGGGAGGGGGACGCATTGATTGGGAACAGTTTACGAGTCTGTCCTCTCAGAACATCACAGACCTTTTGAAAATGCTAGTTCACAGCCGACTGTTGCATTTTCTTGAAGTGGAATCCACAGGAAACCTCAGGGGTTGGATGGGCCGAATTCTACTCCCAGCTAAAAACTGCACCACAGCAACAAGGTTATAATAGTTGTGGATTTTTCATTATAGTTTAGTTTTATTTAGTTTGGACTTTTTTTTCTCTAATTCAGTTAGTTTTAATTAGTTTTTAGAGCAGGTTTGATAGTTTTTATTAGTTTTTGTTATTTTCTAAATCCTTAGTTTTAGTTTAGTTGAACTTTTTAATATATCTTTTATCTTCTTCGCCGTCGTATTCACATAAATCCCAAACAGGATTCTGCTGCTTTCTCCCACCTTTAGTTTCCACATTTCCAGGTAGAGTGGGAACGAGAAGGCTAATCTAAACCACAAGTGACCAGAAGTGACGGACTGTTAAATATCATATGGTGCCAGCAGCTAAAATTGCGTGGGGGAAATAAATCAATTTCGTATGAATCCAACATTGACAAAGACAAAAACTAAGGGAATTTTATCCATAATTTTTATATGTTTTAGTTAGTTTTGTAAACACACAATACAGTTTCATTTAGTTATCATTTTTTTCTTTTAATTATAGTTTTTATTTATTTCAGTGAACAAAAATGTTTTCACAATTCTAGTTTTCGTCATTTCATTAGTTTTCATTAACGATAATAACCTTGGTTACAATAGTTGTGGATTTTTCATTATAGTATAGTTTTATTTAGTTTTGACTTTTTTTCCTCTAATTCAGTTAGTTTTCATTAGTGTTTAGAGCAGGTTTGCTAGTTTTTATTAGTTTTGTGGGTTTTTCTAAATCCTTTAGCTTCAGAATTATTTTTAGTTTTTTCATATCTTTTATCTTCCTCATCAGAGGTGTAGTCCAGGGTATACAGGGGTAATAGGAGTACACTACCAGTCAAAAGTTTGGACTCACCTGGTTACTTCCGCCAAGGAGGTTATGTTTTTGCCGGGGTTTGTTTGTTTGTCTGTTTGTTTGTTTGTCTGTCCGTTAGTGTGCAACATAACTCAAAAAGGTATGGACAGATTTTGATGAAATTTTCAGGGTTTGTTGGAAATGGGATAAGGAAGAAATGATTAAATTTTGATGGTGATCGGGGGTGGGGGGGCCCACGGGGGGGGGGGGGGGGGGGGGGGGCGCAGACCAGAAAATTTCATCAAATCTGTCCATAACTTTTTGAGTTATGTTGCACACTAATGGACAGACAAACAAACAAACAAACAGACAGACAAACAAACCCTGGCAAAAACATAACCTCCTTGGCGTGGGGGGGCCCACGGGGGGGGCCACTGATCAGCCTTGGCGGAGGTCTGCGCTCTCCGAGTGCTTCTAGTTTTTATTTATTTTCATTGTAGATGCTCACTGAAGGCATTAAAACTGTGAATGAACACAAATGGAATTATGTAATAAAAAAAGTGTGACATAATTCAAAGCATGTTTTATATTTTAAATTCTTCAAATAGCCACATTTTACTTTTATTACTGCTTTGCACATTCTTGGCATTCTCTCGATGAGCTTCATGAGGTAGTCACCTGAAATGTTTTCCAAAAGTCTTGACGGAGTTCCCAGTAATGCTGAGCACATACACTACAAACAAAAAGTTAAGGATATTTTTAATTTTTGGGCTATTTTTTTCAGTTTGGATTCTTGCACAGTGCTTTTTACTTTTTTTGTGAGTGAATTGAATTGAAACACATTTTTTTAATGACCAGACATAGTTTTATTTACAAATGGCAAAAATGACCAAAAAAAAAAAAAAAAAGACAAAGAAAAAATGAAATACCCTTAACTTTTTGTTTGTGGTGTAGTTGGTCATCTATGGTCCATCTCATCTGGTCATTTAAATGAGAAGGTGAGTCCAAACTTTTGACTGGTAGTGTATACTCACGTATTTTTCAGTCATTATTGCATATACCTACTTCTAAATCCCCCTACTGCGCACCATTCAGTAGTATCTGTGCCAAACTGCCCAATTTTTTCCCTAGGATGGTGAAGCTATGACCCACCCTACTCTACTTCTAATTGGCTAGTTCTCGCTTTCTTTACTAATTAGATTGGTTAACTTTAGGCATGAGGACTGATGAGCCAATCAGAGGCACAGTAGGGCGGGTCATGCTGAGGAAAATATTGCTAACTAGCGCTGCCCACCTCTGTAATCTGATTGGACACCTCCTCAGGTGCCAGTTCCACCCCAGTTGATTGACAGGTCACTGCACATCTCGTTGAAAGATGCTTGATTATTGGAAATGCAAATGAGAATAGCAGAATAAACCTCTTTTAAATGAGTGACACATATTGAGAGAACCTACTTTGATGGAATACATAATACATACATCCTGAGGTCAGTTTTAAGGTGGTTTCAGAATGAGTCAGTGTTTTAAACTACTGGTCACATGACTGCACATTTAGAGGAGAGATGGTGTCACCAATAGTTAAACTGTATGAGTAGGCTAACATTATGAAGGTTAATGTTATGATAGGCTAACGTTATGATAGGCTAATGTTATGACAGGCTAACATTATGAAAGGCTAACGTTATGAAAGGTTAACGTTATGAAAGGCTAACGTTATGACAGGCTAACATTATGATAGGCTAACATTATGATAGTCTAACGTTATGATAGGCTAACGTTATGATAGCCTAACATTATGAAAGGCTAACGTTATGAAAGGTTAACGTTATGAAAGGCTAACGTTATCCTATGTTTGCCTCATGTTAAATACATTTACATTCATGCAGCTGCTTATGTGACCAGTAATACCTACAAACTGCTCTTGATCAAGTTATGATAATTTTATAATAATGAGCAAATACTACTGATGGATTTTTGGGTAAACTAAATAGAGTAGTCTGACATGTCACTGTTTCTAAAGCAGCGTTTTTCTGGATTTAAAAAACAAAAAAAAAGAAGCCAAAATTTGAGAGTATACTTCTCCAGGAACCACTACACCACTGGCCGTCATATTCAAATAAATCCCATACAGGACTCTGCTGCTTTCTCCCAACTTCAGTCTTCATGTTTCTAGGTAGAGTGGGGACCAGAAGTGACGACCCATGGAGTGCCGTATGTTTCCACAAGCTAAAATTGCTCAAGTGAAATGAATCGATTTCATATCAATCCGACATTGAAAAAGACAAAAACAAAGGGAATTTTATCCGTAATTGTTATATGTTTTAGTTAGTCCTGTAAGCAAAAAATACAGTTTCAGTTAGTTATTGTTTTTTCTTTTAATTATAGTTTTATTTATTTCAGTTAACGAAAATGTTTTTTTCAATTTTAGTTTTCCTCATTTCGTTAGTTTTCGTAAACAATAATAACCTTGTGCAGCAGCTGCCGAAAACAGCTCCCCCTTCCAAAGTCAACCATCAAGAGGACAATGTGCACCAAATTCACCCTGTGACACCAGAATAACTCCAAATGTGAGCTGCTACAGTCATTTCACTCCTTTGGCTTTGCAGGCTTATTCTGATGGGGGATGAAGTTTTTAGGGGTACCTGGTGCCGAATTCTGGTCCCTGCTGAAAACTGCGTCCCCGACTGCGGCTGATGTAGTTTTCGGCAGTATCTGTTTTTGTTTTGTTTTTTTACACTGAGTTTTTATTAGTTATTTATCATTTTGTCATACAGAACATAACAAACAACAACAGATGACAACAGTTAATAGTCACAGTCTAATAGTAATGATAGTTTAGGTTACAGTTATGAAATAACAATCAAGTTACCTAATTGATTTAATTTTCAGAGCAGCAGTTTGTATAACATTTTACAGGAATATGAGACAAACCACACATTAATTGTATTTACAGAAACTAATCCATTTACCCCATCTTATTATGTAAAGTTCAGCAGTGGCAGTATCTGATTTTATTGTTATACTGTATATTTTGTGTCTTGTGTATCTATGATTTAACTTTTGAAAGTTTTATATACATTACAGTTTGCACATTCTTTAATATTAAACAGATTAAAAAAAACATAACTGCAATATTGTCCTCTTCATTGCTGACTTTTAAAGGGGGAGCAGTTTTCGGCAGGGAGTAGAATTCAGCACAACAATGGCCAGTGAAAAGCACTTTTTCTACATCTTTCTAAACAAAAAAAATGTGATTGTTCAACAGGTCTTGTAAATTTACAGCTAAGAGATTCTGAGCAAAAGTGAAGTTCATAAAACACTAATGATGGACAAAGTATGCATCTTCATTATTCTCTGATAGAAGCAAGAAACTACTTTTTAACACATTTACAGTGTAACTCAAAGAGAAAAGGAAAGTACCCGCCTATAAAAACAACCATGTTTTACATATTTCTTATATCACAATGATTATCTATTACACGATAAGGGGAGCTGAAGTATATGAGTAAATATATTAATGCATGTCACTGTCAGGAGACACTCTTTCAGTCTTTACCCTTTACATGTCACTCATAGAAATACTCTGAAATTCAAAAGTTCAACCTCAGTGCATTATTGGAGGACCTAAAAAGACTTTATTACTTTTGTGAAATTTTTCAGAATTTGTTATTGCTATGTAGAAAATCAGTGTCAATGAAAAAAATATAGAAAAAATACAAGAAAAACATTGTATTTTAGAACATTAGAACATCATTTTTAGAACATAAGAGCTGATCCAGACCCCTGTCCACATCCACATTCTCCCTTTGAACATCATTCCTTACATTAGTACCATTACTTCATGGTACCTAACAAAGTAGGTACACTCACTGTTCATGCAGAGGTGGACCTTACAGACCCTGTAGACCACATTGGACCTGAGATTGTTGACTCAGTGTCCTCGCTCAGAATCAGAATCAGTTTGTTTGCCATTTGCAGAAAAACTGCATTGGAAAACGAGTTGGAAGAGCCCAACATAAAAATACATAAAAGACTGTAGAAGTTAAAAAAAAAAAAAAAAAAAAAAACAATGAAAAATTACATGAATAAGAGTAATAAAAAGACAGGTGCACCTGTAGATGAACTGACACTCCCTGTAACAGTTGCTGCCACTCTCTTGCAATGTATGCGGAAATTACCAAAAATAGTCACTTGTCCGATTAAGGGTTAAGAAAAATTCTATGACATAATTTAAATTCACATAACATGTAGGATTTAAAAGATGGTAACTCCTCTTGAAATGTTAGTTAGCAGAAACCCACACTTATCTGTTAAAAAATAAATAAATAAATAAATATATTTAAACAACTAAACATGTTTTTGTTGTATTAACTTTTGTATAAAGATCAGTCGATGCTCTGTAGTAACAAAAAAGGGTCAGAGAACTGGGATAAAAAGAAGCTAATCTAAAATAGATCATGATCGCCATCTAGTGGTCAATAAAAAGAATAAGCTTTAGAGCTCAGCGACTACAAGTTTTACAAGATATCAAACTGTGTTAATGGTTTACTTAGTTATGTGTATGTCCCAAAAAGTGAGTAGAAATAACAATAATCTGAAGCAAAATGAAACACAGTATACTATGCTAATAATTATAAAACATATTTATAATGAGGTAAGGCTTTTTAATTATTTACTTTTTCTACCAGAGACATTGTCTTTAAAGTTACATATATTCCCATTTAAATGCTGTCTTTTCATTAATTCTTAATTGTCATATGATTATCAATAAAAACTACAGTAACTGAGCCTATGACTCAGTGACAGTATTACATGAAAGTCCTTATATTTACAGTTTTATTATTGGGGTATCTGTGGTGACTTTCCCATTAAAAAAAAAAAAAAAGAAAAATCTGTGACCTGTGTGGTTCTATCACCTTAATGACCAGAGTCAGTGTAAGACCTGAATACATACAGAAGTGAGACTGGCATTGTGTTCGGAAAGTATTCACAGCGCTACGCTTTTATTTATTTATTTATACATTTTCTTGTGTTACAGCCTTATTTAAAAATAGATGAAATTAGTTTTTAATCTCAATTTTTAATCACAGTACCTCAATGACAAAGTGAAAAAAATTTGTTTGAAGCTTTTGCAAATTTATTAAAAAAAAAAAAAAATAAAAAAAAAAATAACATGCACATAAGTATTCACAGCATTTGCTATGATACTCAGCATTGAGCTCAACTTCGTCCTGTTTTCACTCATCATGCTACAGATGTTTCAACGACTTAATTGGAGTTGACCTGTGGTAAATTAATTTGATTGGACATGATTTGGAACGGCACACGCCTGTCTATATAAAGTCCCATAGTTGATGACTTTCCAAATGCACTGTACAGGGTGTCCATAAAGTCACTTTACAATTTAACAAATTTATTACAAAAGCAAATAAATAGACAAATCTGTGGAAATTATCACAAAATGAAAAGTAGACATTGAAGTTTTTTGCCTTATTTAACCCTTTCATGCATGACATTCACATTTATGGACACATAGTTGAAGCTCACTTTCCAAAGGGTCATGGAATGGAACTGTCTCTTGCCTGAAAATTTTTCTAAAATGTAATGAGATCTATTCTGGGTCACCAGCAGTCTATAAGACAAATGTGATATGAATTCAACCAGTAGTTTTGCTGCTACCGACATTTAAAATGTTTCCCATTTGAAGTAAATAGGAAAAAAAAAATTTTAAAAACTCATAAAAATTTTGAACTCTGACCTACTTCTCCCAAAATGTGTGTGTGTGTGTGTGTGGGGGGGGGGGGGGGGGGGGATCATAACTCTGTCCCATCTGATTCAAGGGCAGCCCTAGTACACTAAAAAGAAAAAGAGGAAAAACATGTAAAGCATTTGCTGCTGTGTTCATTCCCTTCCCCTTTATGCTTTTGCTTTAATACAGCCTATATCAAAATGTACCAGCAGAAGATAATGTTATTCTTTTATTCTATTATGGTAAAATGTGGTTATAGTATATATACTTTATCTAATTCTGTGGAGGACCTCATACACAAAAGTGAACCGCTATGGGAATCACTGTAATCACTATGTTTGAGCCACAGGTTCCATTTGTCAGCTGATGAAGATGCACAACGACAACACAAACGACTGCTCCGATCTCTGGGAAGTGCATGTCAAAAACAGACCTGCAGTTCCCAGGTATTACCAACAGGGGGTGCAGATGAGAGCACAACAGAAGTCTTCAAAATTGAGTCTTTAATGAAGAGGCTAGGAAGTAACGAAGTAAGAGTTAAGGATGTATGGAAAAATAGATACTGGTTCATAACTCAGGAATGCAGAATTTCATCAGCTGAAGGTTCATTTGTGTAATTAAATTAAACCAATGAGTAAAAACCTCGGTGGTACAATCGACAAAATGCATCACAAAGCAAATTAATCTACTCAGTTAAAGTCAAATCAAACTAAAACTAATATCTTTAATGTCACAGTCTCTATAAATTTTTCTCCTTAGGCCTTTATTCACCAAAGTCTCTGACAGTCAGACCAAATATACTATAAACGAGGTGTAACTATCAGTGAAAAGACTGGTTAAAAAAAAAAAAAAAAGATATTATTATACATATTTTTGCTATTAATTATATGTCTGTATTTGGTTTAATTTGATTTTCATTACATGGACTTTTCACTTCATTACAGTACAAAATTTTACTCAGATTTTTAAAGTCTAATTGAAAAACAAAAAAATTATTTAACTCCCATCCAGCATGAACCACATTATGTCTGGTTTACACACACACACAGACACACACACACACACACACACACACACACACACATATATATATATATATATATATATATATATATATATATATATATATATATATATATATATATATATATACAATTGCATCCCAAATCAGATATTAATTATTAATTGGACGGGAAAGAAGAAGAAAGAAGTTCTGATGACAGTGTTTTCTCCTCTTGATTTTGAACAAGATGTTCATTTAGCCGTAAAAACTGCAATATTTGCTGTTATTAACTCTTAACAAAACCACAGACATCTGAAATATAAATCTGACCACACAATGTTTTTAATCTTTAACTATTGTTATTATCTATGGGGTAAAATCTTCATCTTAACAGTAACACATAACTAAAACTGACAAGGGGACAAGCTATGTCTACTATTATTATTATTTTTTGTTGTTGTTGTTGTTGTTATTTTTATTTATTTATTTATTTTCCCTCTTTTCTATTTTCTGTTGGCATAGTTTTTATGTTTGTACATCACAGATTTGCTACTGCTTGTACTAAATTGATTTTCTACTGCACAGAGACTTTGTTATAATGTTCTTTTTCCTGCTGTTGCCCCTTCTCGGAGGGCCTTGGGGTTGGTTTGGACATGGGGGGAAAATGATATAAAAGGCAATATATAATGTATGCATTGTAATTCCACTTCTTTGTATGTACATTGTACTTTGTATGTACATTGCTCAAAAAAAGAAAAATAAAACAAAAATAAACAAAGGGGAATACACTATTGCATGATAAGTCTACTTGGCGCATAATTATTTCCTCTGAAAAGTGAAAGAAATTGCATGAAACTGAAATTCAAGTAAAAAGTACAAGTGATTCAAGCATGTTGAACATATAGTACATGAGTAACTATATTCTGCTAATTTCCTTCACTTCACATCAGGGTGTCTCTGTTTGAACGCAGTTCTTCTTCTTGTCCATAAGATGTCATTGTTGCATCATAAAAAGTTTCCACCTCAAATTTATGTCAATGGAAGCTTTGAGGGTCTTTTGGCAGCACCTGACTCACAGCTAAACACTGGTGCATTTGGATGGAAAATAAGACTCTAACTCAGGCTTCAAGAAACATTCCATGTCAAATTATTTAAACTTTTCCATCAAAATAGACTAAATTTTTTTTCAAGAGCTTTTCAAACTGAGATGGTTTGCCAGCAATTCATGGAGCTAACATGGAGGCCAGTGTTGATTTGTACGGAGCCAAAATAGACAGTGTAAAGCCTAAAGTAAAACAATATCTCAACTGGTGGTTCATAACATCTCAGCGATGGAATAGTCTGACAGCAGTGGCTTCAGTGCGGTCAGGTTGAGGTGAAGTTTTGGGGTTGTCAGTTCTTCCTCAAGTTTAACTTAAGTGGAAACTGAGGTTCAGTTTGGCCGTGCTTATGTGGGTTTAGAAAATGGAGCGGGAAACAAGAAAGTTCCTTAAACAAGAAACTGTTTCTGTGCATTGACAGACAATAAATAGACCAATGGTTAACACAACATCAAAACCTGTTAATAATAATTTTTTTAAAAAGTCATGAAAAAGTAATGACTGAAACAGTGCAAACAGAGGAATCTTGCACAATGCTGCAGTTCAGCTGGATTGTAAAGTGGTTCTATGTATCACTGATATTCCAAACTCTCACCAGTAAGGGGAGGTCACACACCAGAACATACTTATGCCACATTTCCACTACGTGGAACCAGCTCGACTCGACTCGGTATTCCTGGAGACCGTTTCCATTACAAGATACTACTGACTTTACAGTACCTGGACGTCATAGCGATGTGGCACGTTACTTCTGTGTCGTCTGTTCACAGAGTTGCTGAAAACTTGCTCGTTGCGTGTTGTCTCGTCTGAATTTTTACATCAGCCACCAAAGACTGAATCTCCTCGACCGACCATGGTGTAGTTTTGGGCTGTTATCGTGTGGATTGATGTACCACTATATTTACTGTCCACTTCCGCATCTGTTTTTTGTAAAATGGCGGGTCACAGAGAAAACTGTCTGACCAATCAGTGGTCTGCAGTGTTTACGCGCCACATTTTAGTATCTGTTCCCCAATCCTGGAACCTCGGCGGAGGTGATACCAAAAAAGTAGTACCGGGTACCAGATTCCAGGTCCTTTTTCGTAATGGAAACACAAAAAGGCCGAGTCAAATCAAGTCGAGCTGATACTATGCAGTGGAAACGGGGCATTAGGTTGCATTTCCACCACGTGGTACCGGCTCAACTCGACTTGACTTGGCCTTTTTGCGTTTCCATTACAAAAAAGGACCTGGAATATGGTACCTGGTGCTAGTTTTTTGGTATCACCTCCGCCGAGGTTCCAAGACTGGGGAACAGATATTAAAACGTGACGTGTAAACACTGCAGACCACTGATTGGTCAGAGAGTTGTCTCTGTGACCCACCGTTTTACAAAAACAGATGCAGAAGTCGACAGTAAATACAGCGGTAGGTTAATCCACATGATGACAGCCCAAAACTACACCGTGGTTTGTCGAGGAGATTCAGTCTTTGGTGGCCGATGTAAAAATTCAGCATTAGCTTGACGAGACAACATGTAACAAGCGAGTTAATCAGCAACTCTCTGAGCAGACGACACGGAAGTAACGCACCGCATCGCTATGATGTCCAGGTACTCTAAAGTCGGTAGTATCCTTTAATGGAAACAGTCTCCAGGAATAGTACCTGGTACCCGATTTGAGTTGAGTCGAGCCAGTTCCATGTAGTGGAAACATGGCATAAATTCTACCAAAACCACCAACAAATCAATGCTATGTACCCACAATCTGTATCAGTCACTGAATAAAGCATGAATCTCATTGTTTACACACATCTGTATTATAGTATCATCAAGTTTACTCCTCAGTCAAAAATGCACTCTATCTTATCGTCTTCACATCCTGCATCAGCTGATAGTTCACATTGTCGCTCTGTTAGCTTAGCTCTGCTTTTAAACTGAAAACAGCCACAGTAAAACTACAAATCACCTCTGTTTTCTGAACAGTTTGTATTGTCAATAGCTGCACTAAAAATCTGTTTGGAATTGTCCAAATAAGATCAGAACTGTCATCGTTTAGTGTGAACCATGGATCAACAAACAGCATACTTAGTAAACTCTGTAAAAGCCTCATAATCAAACTCATTTAAGTCCATTCTTTTCATTTAATAGTTTTCATCTGGGGCGCCGTAAATGGGGGATAAACATGACAAATTCATGGGGCCCAGTATTTGTGGGGTGCCCATACACCAGTGGAGGGGATACAGATTAGAAGCTGTGAAAATTTTGTGTAAGGTTCGCTGTATAAGCAAGGCATAGAAGCCGGGAGTTGGACGTTGAAAGCATGTTAAGTTTCACTTTCGCTTCATGCCAGCATTAGTTACTTTAGTTATGGACCGCACCCCCACATATATAACTGCTTTCTTCACCATGGCAGGCCGACAGACTGACTCACTACTCCCTCTAGTGGTCACATAAGTCTGTTGAGCTGTCAGGGTAAATAAATTCAGTTTATATCTCTACAATACACTGGTATCTTCTGCTTAACTTCAGAGCTCTTTATGTGAAACACTCCATAGATCAGTCATTTTTGTAATATTTTAAAGTAGAAATACAGCATATAGCCCTTTTAAATCATTCATTCATCTTCTGAACCACTTAGTCCTCGAGAGGGTCTGGAGCCTATCCCAGCTACCTATGGGTGGAGACAATGTATACCCAGGGCATAGGACATATAGAGACAAACAACCAATCACTCTCACATTCACACCGACGGGCAATTTGGATTTGCCTGTAAAGCCATCAGTGCATGTCTTTGGATGGTGGGAGGAAGCCGGAGTACCTGAAGAGAACTGCTGTAGAGCCCGACCGATATGGGATTTTTGGGGCCAATACCAATAACAATTTTGGCGGCTAAAAAAAGCCAGGGTTTGGAGTGATGGATTAGCGGTCCATCCTTGTTGGAGTGTGGGGGCAGGTAGCGGTCCATGATTCCGTGATTGTGTGTGTGTGTGTGTGCGTGTGTGTGTGTGTGTGTGTGTGTGTGAGTGTGTGTGTGTGTGCGTGTGTATGTGTGTGTGGTGATAGTGTGATTGCCTGAGTGGAAGTGAAAGTGAAACTGACATGCTTTACTGCTCCTCTAACTCTCCAAGCAGCACACACACACACACACACACACACACACACACACACACACACACACACACACACACACACACACAGGAGTAGTGAGCGACAGAATCTCAGCAGCAAAAAAGTTAATAAATTGGTTACATATTGGCTGATGTTGATTAACCAGTGATACGCTATAATCGGTCGGGCTCTAGAGGGAACCCAAACACGAGGAGAACATGCAAACTCCACACAGAAAGGCCCCCCCGTCCTTTAAATCAAGTATGTGTAATATAATATCTATGGTAATAAAACAGTATCCACTCATTGAAGTTTTTAATCGTGCAAGGTTAACATCTGTCAGTTTCCGTCTGAAAACTGTGAGTGTCCCCACCGGCAGGGCGCGGTGGTGGCAAGGCTCTTTGAATGGGAAGGTATTACACAGCATGACTACAGTCAGTCTCTGTGTTCACGTCTATGTTCCCCGACTACTGCCCTTGTGAGATCACCGGCCACTGACAGGGATTTGGCAGCGGTCTGCTTTCACTGAGTGATTCCCCTGCGGGACAACCTGCCAAGCAGTAAGCTTGCCAGAAACCCTCTCATACATTCCTCAATATAGTATCCAGTGCCAGCTCGGCGAGTCTGGGTCGGTGCCACCCAGCTCTTCCTTAGCTGCCCCAGACACCTGAACTAGCACAAGAGTGGAAGAGAAAGAGAGAGAAACAGGGATAACTGGAAGGGTCCGCGGTGGGAGTGAGAAAGCTGTTAAATAGCCAGCAAAAAGCAACTGCAGCTGTAGCCTTTTCCACAACGATTCCACTGTTCAAGCTTCCAGTACAGCACTAATTAAAACTCTGCCACAACTTTCCTTATGCTCGACGTACAGTACGCACACGTGGACAAACATGTCCTCTCTCAGACTTATGCATACATATTCCAACATTCCAACAACTGATTCAAATATTAAAACTGTATTAATTCTTTTTTTTTTCTTTTTCTTTTTGGTCACTTGGGGGCAGCAGAACAAAATGTAATCACAACACATTATTATTTCTTTATATAGTTCTAATAGTTATAGTTCATTCATTTAGAGCCTCTGATAGTTATGTATCATTAACGTTTGACTCTGCTGGAAACAGGGTTGAACAAATAAAGCATGAAATGAGTGAGATTAAACCAGAACATTTATTCACCAAAGTAAATGAATGAATACATTTTAAATATGAGATGAGGAACTACAAAATACTTTTGTTGCAACACTAGATACATTATCCCATTATTAAATATTAAAGATGCTACATCAGTGTTTTTCAACCTTGGGGTCAGGACCCCACATGGGGTCACCTGGAATTTCTAGTAATTGATAAAAAACAAAACAAAACAAAAAAACATACTAATAAAAAATATATGTTGAGTTGACAGAGACAATCCCAATACATTAAAGACATGACAAACTGTGAAGCTGAAACTGAAGCACTGTGGTACTGTTTATCTTTCAAATGTTCATTGTGGTCAGTTTCAGATGCTGCAGCTCTTTCATAATTCATAGTTTGAGTTGTTATTTGTTCAGTATTAATTGTCAGCCTTGTAAATCCAAGCTGGACTGACTGTACATATCCTGACCTAGGAAAATAAAATTCTCACTTTGTGCAGTAATCTATACCTGGCTTTTCTGCCTCCGTCCAGAATAATATACATTATATAGGCTAAATGTTGTGTAAAATTAACATTTATTTGAAACGTAGTATAGCAAACTATTACATGATCAAAACAAATTAATTTTAGCCAAAACAATATCTCCATTTTGACTGTCTGGGGTCGTCAGAAATGAGTGATGTTAGAATGTGGTCACGAGACAAAAAAAGTTGTGAACCACTGTGCTACGTGGAATAATATGACAAATTTAGTTCTTCTCAGTTCAACTGGACTGGTTTCGCTTTTTTTGAAAACGTTTCATGTCTCATCCAAGAGACTTCTTCAGTTAAGAACTGACGAAATGTTTTCAAAAAAGCTAAACGAGTCCAGTTAAACTGAAAAGAATTAGCAAGAAGAATGATGATCTGAGCAAATGACAACCTACGTAGACCAGACAAATTTAGATGAATATGTGGTAGAATGTGTTTCCATCCTATGAGTGGATCCTAATGTCCCTTACCCACCATGCCTGGGACTGTCTCTAACCTTCTTTTACATTTGTAACAGGCTATAAACTCATTTCTACATAGAGGATCGTGTCACATTGTCCAGGAATATCCTAAGAAGATGTTGTGTGTGCAGTGCAGGACACTGACTGCAGTTCACTTAAAGGCCACTAGAGGATTTTACACAGAGTACCTTTAAATGGGGCAACTTTAATAACTGATTAATTTATTTCCTCCTACTCTTTTCTCTTCTCGCAGTTCAGGACTGTACTGATGTGTTCTGCTGGACTTACATCAGGTATTCAGTTTAAGCACATGATTGTACAGCGTTTCATTTCTATCTGATGTGACTAAGGCTGACATCATATTAACAGATCATTCACATTAAAGGGGTCATATTTTCCTAAACCCACTTTTATTATTCTTTGGTTCATTTATTTGTGTATTTGGACCCTAATAGTTCAAAATGTTTGAATTTGAACCCTCCAGGTGCTGCAAAGTTATCTTTATATTAATTCCGGCAAAAATTGAGTGGATTTCTACAACCTGTTTTAATTCCTGCTTAATTTGTTATGTTTTAAAACTAGTTACATCATGACATTTGCACATATAAGGTCAAGACTTCTGTGGAGTTGAATTAACCTGTTTAACCCTGACCATATTTTCAGGGGGAAAACGCCTAAAAAGACATACCCAAAGTAAATGAAGAATTACTTCACATTAATAAGGTTCATATGGATGTTCTTGGTGTCTATGGACATTTAGAGACCTCACAGAATCTATTCCCATTGTCTAAAATATTGTATCTATTACTATGCCTGAGTAAACTGTAAGAAACTAAAAGAGAAATTAGAATTTTTTTATCCTCGCCTGTTTTTTTTTTGGCTGGATTGATGATGATATGCATAAATTAATTGTTCGTGTCGGAGATTTTTGATAGCGTATATTTCACCCCACAAAGAATAAAAATCATGTTTGAACATTAACCCTTTCATGCATAGACCGCTACAGTGGACAATTCTTCTCCAGCTGTTCTCCTGTATATTAATTTTGATGTTTTAGTTCCATATCAGCCAACACAGTGGACACTTACGCACCATCCCATACACTGACATTCAGACCATTACTGTAACTTTTCTGTTCTTGATAAACCTGATCTGCAGTAACATGTTTAAGTGTAAATCAATTGTTATTTGTTAGACAAGATTTTTTTTTGTGCATATTATCTCCATGAAGTGAGTAATTACTAGCATTAGAATATGTTAAAATGTGAGAAGACATCAGATTGGCAGCATTAAAAATGTTTTTATTTCATTGTTTTCATATCACTTTCTGATATTGGGTTTTAAACATATATTTCTTTACTTCAAAAATTGAATGCATGGATATTTTTGTAACTCCATAGGAAAAAAAAAACTCGATCGCATTGTTTTTTTCATGCCTAAGGAGGAATAGAAACACTGAAGAAAAAAATCTTGACTAAGGTTCTCACAATTCATGCATGAAAGGGTTAAAGCTTGCACTAAAATACACTTTTGATATACTTTTATTAGCATTAGGGTCTAAACTTTGAGCAAAAGTTGAAAAAAACATCCATTGTCCTGATTTATTATATTTTTTATAGTAGATTAATATTAATATAATTTTTTTGGCCCGCGGGCAGGCTGATAGGGCTACAAATCCAGACCCAAGTATAGCATTTACAGTTTATGTAGACCACAGGGAAATGTTTTAAAATGCATAATTCCATCTAAAAAAGCAAAATATCACTCCTTTAGATTTAGTGATGTACATTGGATTCTGACAAAAACAGCTTTAATAAAGTGAATAAAGACGACAGAACTTACAGGCAACCAAATGAAACAGCTCATTACAATAAATAAACAATAATTTTCTCTGAACTTGAACATTGTTGGAAACATTTTAAATAATTGAATGAATGAAGAAAATCTGTTTTTTTTTTTTGACAGATAAGTATTTAATATAGTTGTTTTGGCCCACTAGCACAGAAACCTAGTCATATTCACAATACGATGATACAAAACCTAGAAGCACCAGAGAATATCTTGCAATTTTATTTGATCGTTTTATTTCCTTTCTATTGATTAATCTTTTAATTGACTTGAACAAAACACACTGTGGAAAAAGGACAGAAATATATTACTTTTTTTTTTTTTTTTTTTTTTTTTACAGCAGTTGGGCTCTAATTACTGCACAAAAGAATAATGAAGTGGCTTCCAAGAGAAACCTTTGGTCGCAGCCACTTCCCTTCACCTTTTCCAGAGTGGGCATTCCTATATAGATTAGCTGGAAATCTTTCCTGTTCTATCGAGGATAATCCCCTGAACAAGGGTGCTCGGCTCTCATATTAAGAATGATTTAGGCACAGTGAATTCCGCTCAGGTCAAGCCTCTACTTTCATGTTATGATGTGGCTGTTCCAGTTGTTATATGTACCTTGTGGAGAGAATAGGAGCTGACAGAAGAAAGGAGAGGAAAAGAGGGCTGTTTTTTACTGTTCAAACAAAGTTCAAAGTCATCATGTGGATGTGAAACATGAATTAAGGTCACCGATACACTTCCCAGCTCGGTCCTGAAGTGTGTGTGCTGCGGTCTGTGTCGAACAAGACCATCTAGGAGTGAACTTTTCAAGATATTTGAGGTCTTATGGATATTTCCACATCAGGTTTTCCTTTAGCCTCACACACTACCCACCACATCGCAGAACACTCATCAAGGCTGTATTAGTATGAATGAGAATTACAACTAAGCGGGGGTTCACATGTTTTTTTTTTTCCTCTCAGGGTCATAGAAAAGAGTGACTCACACCACGTAATGTGATTTAAAAGTGACTGAGAGGACAGTGCTGCCTTTAAGATAACAGGGAGCTTTAACTGTCCCTGTGGCAAAACTGAATATAGTGGGTTTACTAAGCCACTGTGGTGTGATTCTATTTTCATTTATAAACAGAAACAAATGAGCATGTTTCATGTTTTCCTGCTAGATTCATGAATACAGGGAATGATGCATCAACAGAGCCAATAAGCTCTGCTTTATTTAGTTCAGCTCATTTTAGTTCAGTAATATACTGTTATAAAAGATTATTGTAGGCAGTGGGCTGTCACACTCTCTCTGGTTTTGTAGGCAGAGGCAAGCAAGTGAAAACGGCTCTATAACAAGATTTATAATTTTACGCCAAGGGTTCAAGTTTTGGCTCGTTCCCGTGAGTGGGGTTGGTCAGCATTTATAGGTTTAATTCATTCATGGAAACATTACACTATGTTCTTCATAGTGACTATGGAGATGTGGGTCCAATAGGAACATTATACTAGAATTAGCTGTGGAAAAGCCTCCTCTAATGGAGCACAAGGGGGAAAAGGCTGGCTTATTTCAAGCCAAAGTGAAAAGGACAGTATGGGCAAGACAGGGGTTTTAGGGGTTTTACAGTTCAGTGGTAGTGTTTGAAAGCACAGTCTTTCAGCAACGTGGGTGGCATGGTTGTTCCTAGCATCTCTGCTATTGTATTGTCATTGGCTCTATGCACTTGTCAGCATCATTGCTCACTGTCTCAGGATAAATGTTGATTTTACTTTATATAAGGAAAACCGAGAAGCGGTGCTTTGATTCATGAAATTGCCATGGCCTCGGTGTGAGAGCTTGTGTCACTGCAGATGTCCAAATTCCACTGACATGTTTATTGTTTTCTTTTATTTTTGCTGAGGCTTTTCTGCGCGGCTGTAGTGCCACTGTTCCTACTCCTCCATGCAAAATCTTGTGTGTCATGTAAACAGAGAACGACAAAATAACAAGCACAAGGAAAAGGGAAAATTTCCACCTCACCGTTGTCCTCCTTCTCCTTTCCCTCACCCCCTTTCATTGTACCCACCACTTGTTGTCCTTTATTTGTAGCCTAAGTGCTTTGGCATTAAATCTTATTATTTTTTGGTAAATAAACCAGTTTCTGGTAGGAATTACACACAACTTGGTGTGAGGTCCTTTTCAGAAAGGGGCCTGGATCCTTTTATCTAAAATGTTTTCTATTTCTGCTTTTGTAAGACACTTTTGACTGCTTTGAAAGAGAGAAACCAGGTTTTTCTTGCGTTTCTGGGGGTGAGGTTGGGGATTTCTCTCAGCATTGTGGCGAGATTTATTCGAAGAGGCTGCATTTTTTCCTGATTTGCCTCTTTGTTCTCTGTAAGTAGTTCCAGGTCCCTCTCGCACCCACACACACACTCAGCTCTGTGTGAGAGTGTGTGCATGTGTGCATGAGTTTGCATACGAGTGTATGTGTGTGCAGCACATGTGTGAATGTGTGTTTGCATGTGCGTGAGGGTGAGGCGGGGACTTGATGTGACACCTGCTGTTGGGATGAATAGGGTCAGTGGCAGGGCCCTTCAGCAGGCAGCAGCTGCTTGTTCTCACTGCAAGTCCAACTCTCTCAGCGCTCCAAAGCCTCCAGGAGGCCCTGACACAACACATAGTGCCCCCTACCATCATCTCCTATCATTACAGTTATTATCTTGAAGTATTGCAATTCCCTCTCCCAGGGTCACGATCGTAATCGTTCGGAAGGAAATGTGAAATTGACTTGAGTAAAACATCAAAAACGAACTTCAATTTCAATCGTAGCACTCTGAATGCAGGAAGAGGTTTCCAGACAGCTGCTGACAGACAAAGATTCTTGGTATTTGGTTGGTCTGACCTGTCTGTGCTCTCTTGCTGTGTGGTAGTCTGCCCTGTGTGTGACTTACTGGGTCTGAAAACATTCCCTGTGGCAAAACAGAGGAAGAGGGCAGAGGATAAACTGGGAGGTATGAAAACATCAGTCTGTGTTTCAGCAGTCTCCAAACACACTGTTTTAATTCTTTTTTTTTCCAGTGGATCTTTAATTTGATGTCAGACAAATCTCAATAACCCTTTAATGACACATTTGGCTGACATAAAAAATACAGGGAACATCTTTTCACAGGATTTTGTTCCAGAAACATTCGTCAGAGCTCAGTGAGAAAAGATAAAATAGCTTCCCATAGCTATCCACCAGAGGTCAGCCTTTTATCAACAAATTCTATTTTACTGCTTTTTTTTCAGGAAGAAAACTTAAACTTAGGGACATATTTAATAAATTACTAAAGCTGCGCAACCAATGTTTGTATAATGTGTCCAGTGTTTGGGCGGATCAAATAAGGCTGTTGCACTGGCATCACTTCTGTCTGGGGATGGTGGTACCAGTGATGCCAGCGCAAAGAAAACCCTCACCGTCCATTTGGGCTGAAACACACAGGCCAAAAGTACAGAGTGGTCCGGCTGCTTTGGAAAAAGGACAAGTCATCAAACAGGCAAACAGTGGTGCTGGAACGTACTCCAGCCTGTGCATTGTTGACTGTTGAACAGAGACATAACAGCCTTAAAGGAAATACTAGTTGTGCTGAAAATTCTTTGCGTTACATAATAAAGTACTCGACCTTACAGAGTCATCTGTGTTCTTTTTTTTGTCCCAAACATTGTTTAACCCATAAAGACCCAGTGCTACTTTAATGGCAGTCCCCAAATGAATTTTTCTCTCTATTTAACCTTTCTTAAGTGATTTATCATTTATTATAATATTATCCCCACTTTTTCCAGTATAAACCATGCATTTTCCTATATTTAATTCACTGATCATGTAGATGTTCATGAAAACTCAAAGCAAATTCAAAGGTTATTATATCAAAATGGAGAAAACTGAAGAAAAAGGGACTTTTCAACCAAGTGTGTCCATCCACTGTCATTTATCCAACTCCATGGGCTTTTCTGTTGAATCATTGTTGTAGAAGACGACAGTGTTTCCACGTTCACTACAAAGCATCCGAATGTCCAAATGGGTCAAGATGACAAACTGCATTTTACACCTATTATTTACGCCTTTTCTCTTTGGCTTTTCACACCACGTGGATGTCGATTTTTTGTGCATGCATATTTTATCTGGGGTGGACAGTCTATTTATTTCTGTGTTTATTTATTAATTTATTATGTTTCATTGTGTTTTTATCTCAATATTTTTTCTTTTTATTATGTTTTTATTGCATTTATTTTATTGTACAGCACTTTGGAAACCTTTGTGTTTGTTTACATTTGTGCTTTATAAATAAAAATGGTTTGTATTGTATTGTATTGTATTGTATTGATAGGATTAGTGGATCAACCGTACTTAAATATTTTAGATCAGTAGATGCTTTTGTTTGCTTGGTGGCTGTTTGGGTCTTTATGGGTTAAAGCACCCTCTAACGCTGCACATCCTTTATCATTTAAGATGCAGGTTTTATTGGCCTGGTTCTTTTGGAGAGCTTGTAGCTGAAGTACATGTGGGCTTTGGACTGTGGGGCTCTCCTGGGCCAGCAGGTGCGTCCATTGCCGTAGTAGTTCTCCAGGCACTGACAGGTGTAGGAACCATCTGTGTTGACACACTGTGCATGGCGGCTGCATCGGTGGGATCCAGTTAAACATTCATTTTTATCTGTAAAACGGAGAAGGACACGTTAAATGACAAACAGTCGGTGCTGGTTTCTTTGAGAGCTAGAAAAGTGAGATCGAAGTGTCTAATTATAACATTACAGCATGAAGGTACGCTCAGGCTGCTTCTTATTAAAGCTGCGCTGTTTCAAGAACTGTTTGAAACCTGCTTTGCAATGCTCATCAAATGGATGAAAACAAAAACAGGTCGTGGGTGAGCCCACAGCTGAGTGGGTGAGCTATGAGTGCTCATCAAATAAACATGGTCTCTAGGTCCTCTGCTGCCAAAGCACATCTTCACATGATCCCTCTCTCTGCCAATTAACGCAGATGAGGAGAACATGTGGAGTTGTGCTGTGATCCATTTAGTCATTCACAGGGCTGACATGGTGCACGTCTGAATGTGGCTTTGGAAAAAACTCACAGAATAAATTGCGTAAAAGTCTCTGTTGGAGTTTTGCGTATCGCCACCTGCTTCAGGAAATGTGAATACAGTCAAACTGCTGTAATGAACAGTGTTTGGAAGACGCATAATTCAGTTGTAACATAAATGTACCAATGCTCTGCAATTTTTTTTAAAAGAAATTTTTAGCCTCAAAGATTAAATGTGCTAAATCTTACATATTTTAACCCTTTCATGCGTAGTGGTCACTACTTTGGACAGCTATTCTACAGCTGTTCTCTTGTATATTCATGGATTTTGTTGTTCTTTTCGTTGTTTTTTTTTTTTTTTTTTTTTTTTTTTTACACATATCTTTATTAAAGTTTTAAGACACTACATGTCTTTTCTGACATGAATTGGTAACATTATGTAGATCTCTCCTGAGGATAAACCCCCAGAATCACAAGCCTTCCCCACAGTTTTCACACAATTTATCAGTAAATACATGTTTCTGTGTGTCAAAAATTAAACATGTGTCCAGCTGAGCGGATATTTTTGCAACTTCATGAAAAATAGGTTCATAAGATTTTTTTTTTTTTTTTTGTCATTATTACTTTTTTAAATGTATTTTTAATTTAAAAAAAATATTTTTTTTTTTTTAAATTAATTAATTTATTTATTTTACTTTCAGAACAAAATTTTCTATCACATTGTTTTTTTCATGCCCAAAGAGGAATAAAAACACTCAGGAAAAAAATTTGATTAAGGTTCTCATAATTCATGCATGAAAGGGTTAATAAGATGAACTAGAAAACAAATGACTAAAGCACTGGTTAGTGTCATGTTTTCAACGTATGTGAGGAAGTGTTATTACATATATATTATATACATTTATACAATACATTTATAAAATCTTCCACTAGAAAGAACCCGTAAAGTGAATGCATTGTAATGTGCCAACAGTGATTTAAAGTAGATGTGGTAACGTTCATTATGAGTAAAGCCCATTCTCTTGTTATTTTTCATAATTTCACATTTTGACCCAGCACTGTATCTTTGAAACTACAGCCAAACAGCATTTTTTATGTAATTTTTTCTTTATTAGTGACTCAAACCTGGTAAGTTTCTTTGTTTTTTTCTCTTAACTTGTCTTGTCCAGCATCCTAACAGCAGAATGGTAGTCTGGCTGCCTTTTGGTGCTGAACAAATTTGCTTTGCCAAGGGAAACTTTATAAAGTATATGAGGCTCCCCTTGGTGTTCTACTGATTTTATTATGAGTTTTGTTGAACCACATTTCGATGCCGGACCTGACATGGGGGGGGGCAAGGAAGAAGAAGGTGGCGAAGACCCTCACAAGAAAATAACAATACAAACAATAACAACCATGGTGATAATTATAATGGAAACAAAAACTAGAGCAAGAACGGAGTAAAATGGGTAGAAGAGAAAGACAAAACAAACTAACAAAATTACACTAAAATAAAATAAATAAGACCTATTAAATGAGGAATATAAGAAAAGAAAGCATGTACAGATTATCATAAATAATGAAACCTGGTAAGTTTCACTACTTTTATTCTACAGGCATTTTACTACACTGTAATTGTAATTCATTATGGTCCCTTAGAAAAATAAACAAACATTGCAGTTGCTAAAGAAAATGTTGGTTCTTACAAAGAGGTTACATCTGAATATGTTAATTTTGGGAAAGAGCTTTTATATAGAATATAAAAATCACTTGATTATTTTTGCTTTGACTTCTTCACGTGAGCCAATGTTACAAATGTGAAAGAAACTTCATCAACAGTAGGACGGCTTATAAGGAGCTGCATTCACATTTACAGACTCATTTACGGTGTGTGTTTGATTGGTTCCAGTTTGCATCTTCATAAAAAAAAAACAAAAAAAAAAACAAAAAGCAGATGATCACATATGTAATAAGTTAGATTACTTTGATGGAGTTGTTAAAATGGTTAGATTAATATTTTTCATCACACACATAATACCAAACACAGGAAAAAAACAAAACAATGCAAAAAAAAACAAAAAAATAATAATAATAAAAATAGAATAATATAAAATGAAGCAACTGTCAGACTGTTAGTGCTTAATCACATGTTATACAGCATAAAATAGCGATTATCCATAAACACACCCCTACAAACCTGTAAACCCATACACATACAGTCACATACACATATACATACACACCAATTTATATCTACATCTATACACCAACCCACATCCACACACCAATGTATATACACACACAATATAACCTGACAATCCAAGTAATGATCACACCCTTCCATGAGCCAGATATTGTGACATTCATTCATTCATTCATTCATTTTCTGAACCCACTTTATCCTCACTAGGGTCACGGGGGTCACTTGGAGCCTATCCCAGCTATTTACGGGTGAAGGCGGGGTACACCCTGGACATTTCACCAGTTCATCGCAGGGCTGACATATAGAGACAAACAATCACTCTCACATTCACACCTATGGGCAATTTAGATTAACCAATGAACCTATGACAAAACCATTTAATTTTTTTTTTTTTTTTTTTTCAAGTTGTTTGTGTTACGTTTTGCTCTGACCAATGATTTGTAAAACTCAATGAAACTTTGTACAGTTAGGTTTAGAGAAAGATACCAGGGTTTGGTTAAAACTCCTTTAGCCCTATCAGCCCGCCCGTGGGCCAAAAAAATTATATTAATATTCATCTACTATAAAAATATAATAAATCAGGACAATGAATGTTTTTTTTTCAACTTTTGCTCAAAGTTTAGACCCTAATGCTAATAAAAGTACATCAAAAGTGTATTTTAGTCCAAACTTTAATGTTCAAACATGATTTTTTTATCTTTGTGGGGTGAAATATACGCTATTAAAAATCTCCGACATGAACAATTAATTTATGCATATCCTCGTCAATCCAGCCGAAAAAAAACAGGCGAGGATAAAAAATTCTAATTTCTCTTTTAGTCCATTACAGTTTACTCAGGCATAGTAATAGATACAATATTTTAGACAATGGGAATAGATTCTGTGAGGTCTCTAAATGTCCACAGACACCAAGAACATCCATTTGAACCTCTTTATTGTGAAGTAATTCTTCATTTACTTTGGGCATGTCTTATTAAGCATTTTTCCCCTGAAAATATGGTTGGGGTTTAACAGGTTAATACATTAAAAAGTCAAAAAGATGACTTGTAAAACAAAAAAGACCAACAATTAATATTTAAGCTAAAGCGCCATGTTTTCCTAAACTCAGCCAAAGTGCTTCCATTGCCAAAAAAACTTATAAAAATCTAAACATATTCAAATGAGATACTGAAGTGTAAAAGAGCTCACATTTGAAGATCATTTCTGCGAGACCAAGTTTTGAGAAGTAACCGTAACAAGTCGAGAAAATCCCACTCATACCTTTACTCACCACTAACAAATATGACAAACGTGACCATCTGCTTAGAAACAGTGACTGTCTGCCACGTAGTCAAGGGCAACTAAAACACTTCAAAAGCACCTTTCTTTGCAAATAAACATGTGAAAACACTTTATTTGTTTTTACCTCGACATTGTACAGAGCCCTGCAGTGTCCCCATCACAAAGCCATTTTGGCAAATGCAGACGAAGCTCCCAAAAGTGTTCCTGCACGTCCAGCGTAGTGGACACACATCAGCACCCTGCAGACATTCATCGACATCTGCAACACAGCACAAACACACAAACACAATGTGAGAAACAGCAGCGCCACAGACACACTGCATTACATCACTGAAACATCTGAATTCAGAACCTGTCCAAAACTAGAATAGACAACACTACACACATGGATGCACATGCACAGACACACAACCTTAGCCTCTGGAGTACAAAACAATAATTACCTTAAAAAAGACACGAAAGGTACAAATGACTACCTTGACTTGGCAATGCAGCTCTTTGTACTGAGGCTTTAAAAGGTGCTGCACAACAACGTCCATACACTATGACCCAAATGTTTTACTGAACCATGAAGGAGTGAGCTCCTTGTGGTGTTTTCTACATACGAGCAGCTGATGTATGTCTGATATTTTTTAATGTGCACAGGTTGAAGACACTTAAAAAATGATATGACATGAAACTAAGATGTTGGTAAAGACAAACACTTCAGTTACATTTCAATGTAACAGCCATGCTTATCGTCATCAACCTCATGTTATTCATCTTTTCTTAGTAATAGAGAGTGTTTAATGTGATAAAACATGTTATTTTAGAGTACACTGCAAAAAAGGCCAGTACAAAAATAAGAAAATTAAACTCATTATTGGGTTAAAATGTCTTATTATCTGCCAGTGCAGTAAGAAAATCGCTCTTATCAAGTTTTCTTAAAATAACAAAATATTATGTCAGGATTATGAATGCTAAATTTCTTATTTTAAGCAGAATATACTTGTTTTCAGTCTTCATAGTAAGATTTTTTTAATGTGTGTGTATATACATACATACATACACACACACACACACACACACATATATATATATATATATATATATATATACAGTCGCAGAAAAAGTTATTAGACCACCCCTTGTTTTCTTCAATTTCTTGTTCATTTTAATGCCTGGTACAACTAAAGGTACATTTGTTTGGACAAATATAATGAAAACAACTAAAATAGCTCATAAGAGTTTAATTTCAGAGCTGATATCTATCCATTTTCCATGGTTTTCTTGATAATAACCAAAATCACTTCAGTTCTTACATCAATATCTATGGCATCGTACTGACAAAAACAGTGCTTTTAGGCATTCCATGTTTTCTTTTCTGTCTGTTTTAGTCACTTGGAGTTAGTACTTGATTGCATAACTGTTGTTTTTGATGACTTGAGGGTCTAATCATTTTTTCCGCGTCTGTATGGTCTTATGAAGATGTAATTACTCAACACATATGTACTTATAGGCAAAACTGCATAAAACAAGTAAAAATGTCTTGATGGTAAATAGTTACTGTGTCCACCATACTCATCCCCCAACAATGGAGCTCGTTTTGTTATAACTATTGCTTAAAGTTTGAAGTTTATACTTCTAACACCTCCTTTTCAACCATGCAAAATTCAGACTTGCACATACTTGAAGATAGATTCTGTTCATTTAAATGTTATTTTGTTTTTGTCTTATTTTGCTTTGTTTTGTTTTATTTTCTTTCTTTGCATGTTCTAAATAAATAAATAAAATTAGTTGTAATATCTAAGTGGAGTAGCTTAGGATGAAAATTCTTGGAACAAATCGAATAATCTTAACAATAATCTCAATAAGTAAATAAATCTTAAAAAAAAAAAGAAAAAAAGATCTTTCAAGATAAATATTCCAAATTCAAGTCAGTTTATCTATGTCAAATATTCCTTTTTTACAATGAAAGGTGTAACATTTTATGTTAAAGACCTAGAATTATTTTTATGGTGGCTTCCAAATGAATTTTTCCCTCCATCTAATCTTTCCTATTTGATTTATAACCATTTATTATAATATCATCCTCCTCATTTTGCATTTTTCCAGTGAGAATCAGGTATTTTTCTATATTTAATCTACTGACCATGTTGATTTTCATAATCAGAGTAAATCCCACGGTTATTATGTCAAAACAGAGAAAAGGGAAGAAATGGTGACTTTTTCAGCAACATATATATAAAAAAAAAAAAATAATAATAATAATAAATAAACTAAAACTGTACATAATAACAAGCTACAAACTACAGCTACTGTCATTAGTCAAACCACATGGGTTTTATTGGTGAATTAATGTTGCAGAAGGTGATAGTGAACGTACAAATGGGTTTCGCCTGATGCTATTGAAAGATGAGAAACTGCATTTTATCTGAATTCTCTACATATATTGATAGGATTAGCACCTAAAAAATGACTAAACATTCTAGATCAGTCAGTCTTTGGTCACTGGAGGGTGTTTAGGTCTTTAAGGGTTATTTAATCTAAGCTTCAATTGAGAAAAACTCAGTCATGATCCACATAGTGTCCCTCAATTCCTTTTACCTGTGTGTCATCGAAAAAACCTAGAAATGTCCTCTTTCTGTCCTCAAGTGGAGTCGTTCCCACCACAGCTCTCCCACAGTGTGAGAACATCTCCTTAACAGCCGTGAGAGGTTACTTCATTACAGGACAGGAGGTGTCTGCCACCAGTGTTTTATTAGAGTTGACTTATCGAGGGGGTTTCAGTCATAAAGCCTGTTACACACTGAGGAAAGAGTCCGGCCTGTGTTTTTCTTTTACTTCAGGTAATTAAAGGCTGCCGTTGTGGACTGGTGGACGGCTGAGCTCAGAGGTCCTACTAGAGAGTTCACTCAAGGTAGTTAATATAATGTGCATGGGAAGAAGCATGTTTCACCTGCTCTGCCAGTCGAGCTAAAAGGGGACAATTTGGTAAAGTATGAAGGAGGTCAAAAATATGTCAAAAAAAAGTCAACAAAACAGAGAAGACAAGTCAAACAGAAGAATGAGGTGATCAATCTTAATGCATACAGTGCTTCAGGAAGTTTCTCAGAAAACTGTTTAGGGATGTTATAGTAGTGATATTTTGCTTTTTTTTTTTTTTTTTAAATGGAATTATGCATTTTAAAACATTTCCCTGTGGTCTACATAAACTGTAAATGCTCTGCTTGGGTCTGAATTCTTCATTAATTCAACTCCACAGGTCCATCTTCAACCCTATTTCTGAGTAATGACACCAGAAAGGTCATTTTGAGCGCTGGCCCTTTAAATGCAAATGAGCCACTTCACGCCCCACCCCCTCCAGGTTGTTGGCTGTGCTGCTCTGTCCCATTCAACCAACAACTGAACTTTTTAAGTAATCAGCTCGAAGTTTGGACATATTTTCAGTCTGGACTACAACCGCTGCTGCTGATAAACAATTATGGCGTACTCTGAGAAATGTTCGTCTGAAGTCTTGACCTTATATGTGCAAATGTCATGACGTAACTAGTTATAGATGTAACAAATTAAGCAGGAATTAAAACAGGTTGTAGAAATCCACTCAATTTTTTTCCAAAATGAATATAAAGATAGTTTTGCAGCACCTGGAGGGTTCAAATTCAAACTTTATGAACTATTAAGGTCCAAATACACAAATAAATGAACCAAAGACTAATAAAAGTGGGTTTAGCAAAATATGACCCCTTTAAAACATTACCTACTTTCTAGAGCCAAAGTGTTATTTTTATATTCAGTTACCTGAATAAAATATTGCCACTGTACTGCAGAGAGAAGATATAGGTCATCTCATTTCTGAAACAAAAACATTTTAATTTCAAAATTTTTTAAACACGTTATTGTCTCAGAAACATTATTAGTAGGGTTGGGAGTAACGCATTACAAAAGTAATGCATTACAGTAACAGATTACTTTTTGCTGTAGCACAGCAGTGTAAGACATTAGTAATCCATTTTCAGTAATATTTTACTCAATACATGTTCAATAGCGCTTGCATTACAACACACTTTTCACCCATAATTTAATTGCTCAAATGAAAAAAAAAAAAAACAGTAAGACCTTAGGGAATCAAAAATGTGTCAGGACAGTTCTATTTCCTGTTGGTGTTCAGCCAATGGGTGAAGACGGCAGAAGACAGTCCACTGTCCACATGGACGTATGCTCATTACTAACCCTAACCCTGCTTTACAGAAGCTAGTTAGCATGATCCCTGTGATCAGCAATGAAAAGGTAAGCTAACATTTCTACGACTAGTCAGAATTCTTTATCTACTGCAGATTTATCCATCTGGGCCCTCGGCGCCGTGCCCCGTTTGAACATGTAAAATGTAGGAAAAAAATGCGAGCGTTCGTGCTGGGATTCAAACATCGTAGACTGTAGCATTACTTACTGAGCTATCCGTCCACATGTACTTTGGGGTGCAAATTTATGCGTCCCAAAGCTCTCATATCTCTTTTGTTTATTCTAATGTGGACGCACCATTTAGTAGACGAGTCTGTATTTATCTCAAAAGTAATACAGGATTTATGTAACACATTACAATTCTGAGACAGTAATATTGTGAGGTAAGGAATTACTTTTAAATAACAGTAACTAGTAATCTATGATGTACTACGGTTTGGAAATAACTTGCACAACACTGATTATTAGCAAATGTTTTACGCTCAGCTTTAGCCACAGGCATCAGGGAGGGACTTCAGTCACATGACTTAAGTCATTTCTTTTATTAGGACTTGAGACTTTCTTGACTAACACTAGACACGGTTACCACCTGACTCAACTAGACTTTAAATTGTGGCAGATACTGCTCAGGAACATATCGACAGGTCACATTAGACTTTTTACAGATGATTGTGTAATTTCTAATGCAGTATGTGTCATGAAGCCTCCTACGGTGGCCGACAAGGGCCAAACACATTGCAACAGTCCAGTATGTCTCAGTTTGAGAAAACAGCTGCAAGTACAGAAACGATACAAATTCACAAACTTCAACACAAGTTTAAATGAGGTACAAAAAGAGGAACGTGGTGCAAATGAAAAAATGTGCCGCAAGACACAAAAACAAATGCATAATCATCAAATGTTCTGTAAATAGAGAAACGATGCAAACCAAGAAAACATCTGCAAACGGAAAACGCTGCATAACCATTACAACAACAGAAGTGCTCCAAACCTGCAGGGGGCGCTGTCAGCAGAACAGCTCAATGCAGAGACACACAGGAAGGAGAGAGAGAGACGGAGAACAGCTGACTGACAGTGTTTCAAACTACAGTGGGAACAAATTGAAGTTATGGCGTAGTGCGGTCATGTGACTTTTATTGGATTCTATTTGACACTAGTCTGTTGTCTATAAATGCTGCCCCCTGCAGGTTTGGAGCACTTCTGTTGTAGTGACTGGTTATGCAGCATTTTTCATTTGTAGATGTTTCCTTGGTTTGCATCATTTCTTTATTTGCAAAGCATTTGATGATTACGCATGTATTTTTGTTTCCTGCAGCGCAATTTTTCATTTGCACCACGCTCCTCTTTTTGTACCTCATTTAGACTTGTGTTTGAGTTTGTGAATTTGCATTGTTTCTGCACTTGCAGCGGTTTTCTCTAACTGAGACGCATCAGGCTATTGCAATGTGTTTGGCCCTTGTTGGCCACCGTAGCCTCCAGTTAAAATAAGAAACACAAAAGGAATGGAGAGTACTGCAGGGCCGCTCACTATTACAGTTAATATGGGATGGAATGTGTAATTGTTGACTGGACTTTTCATGTTGGATGTTTGGGGGCCGGCATGGCCTAGATGGATGGAGAGTCAGCTTGTGACAGAAGGGTTGCTGGTTCGATTTCCTGGACTGGTGGAGAGTTACTCCGCAGGCGCCTGACATGGTGAGCCCACTCCTCCTAGCATGCCGTGTGTGTGATGCATGATCTAGTGATGGAAGGCAAATTTCAGTGTGTGTGCATGTGTGTGTGACAAACTACTACTGACAAAATAAAAATAAAGATTCTAAACGGATAGATCATCAGAAGTTTGTATAACCTCACTTGACCTGAACAACGACTTATTTTGCTTATTTTTTTTTTGCTTATATTTTTGCAGGGACTCGACTTGCTTGATTTTCACCACAGACACTTAGGACTCATGTGAGACTTACAGGTTCAGACTTGAGACTTGCTTTTTGTTGCACATATGTGAGTTACTCCCCCCTCTGTCACAGAGGAGGCTTCAGGGCCTGGTTTAACACAGAAATAATCTATATGGATTTGATCAAATGACTCAGAATGTACTGAGTCATGATTTTTGTCCTCATCCTGACCAAAGTGATCTTATTGCCTTGATCTAAACCTAAATACAAATTCTGCAAAACATTTCTCAGCTATTGATGAAAAGCATAAAAAACAGAATAAAGAAAGAAATGGATCCTTCGAAAAAATTACCTTGAAATTATATGTGACCCGTGGTTTGCAGAAACGTACAATGGCAACATTTTACTCTGGCAAATAGCACGCATAGTGATTCATAGAGTGAATGAATCACTCCGATGTGTTGTGAATCATCTGTATGTTTTGAATTATCTCTGAATCAGACATAATGAATTAAATGTGAATCTGCAACATTAGACAGTTTCTTCTTCACAGCTTGTACTACTACATTCAAAGACAAAGATAGTGTTTGACATTATGGGAAACACAATTATTTGCCTTCTTGCCAGGAGTTGAATGGGAAAACAAATACCACATATCAGTTCATTACATTTGCAATTATGAGGCATTGGGCTCATGTTAGATTAGTTAAAGGGTGGGAGTTGGATGAGCCATCTATGAGTCACATTAAAAGTGCAATGTGAATATGTGACAGAGATTCAGAGATATTTCGAAACAATGTGCACTAGAAAAATGACAGAATGATTAAACACCATAAAGAAATAAATGGGGGGGGTCTGAAGAGGCCACCTTCGCAGGTCTTGTTATCAGCAGCCAGGTGGAGGCCGGGGGGACATAGACAACGCATCGCTCCCCCTCTCGCCATCTGGCAACCAAACTGGCATCGCGGTGAGAAACATGCGGCCTCTCCTGGAAGACAGACAGGGAAACACTGGCTGAGGATCGGTCTGAAAAAAACTGGCCACTGGATCACCACACACACACATGCACACGCACACACACGCACTGTCATCCCAAAACACACACATACACTCACATGAATCAATGAAGAATGACAAAAATTGTCATTCTTATGATGCAAACACCGCTCACAACAAAAATTTGTATCTTACACAAAGCACTGGTTTATGCGTTTTTGGCCTTTTTACGTTTATGACATCACTTACTATAATATAAACTGTGGATGCCTGTCATAAACATTTACATTAGCATAGAAAGGTGGGTAAACTGAGCACCATGTCCTCAGAAACTTCAGCCTCCTATTATGGTATAAAGATGGCAGATGGCCTTTGTGGAAAACTGATCCAACATCAGAAATACTGTATCATCTGTCAGTTGACAGATTTTCTTATTTTGGGTTTCTAGATACAAGGCTGTAGTTTGTAATGCTTAGTTTAAAGGAGGAATAACTCACTGCTGCAGGTGTATCCATCTGCACTGAGCGTGTATCCAGGGTCACAGTAACAGCGATAGCTACCGTGTGTGTTCATGCAGCGCTGGGAACACCGTCTCTCCAAGAAACCACACTCGTTCACATCTAGATTAGATTAGATTAGATAACAGGGAAATTCACTGCTAAAGTCAGCAACAGATTAAGTGCAAAAAAAAATGTGCATGCAGTGCAAAAGACAGACAATCAATGGCAGCTCATCCATAGAGGGCACTAGGGTGCCGCCCTACCTGCCTCACATGAAGAAGAAAATGATAGGAATCACGTAATGCAATTTCACAAAAACATTCCTATTTAAATAAATGAGCAATAAATGACACAGCCAGTTCCTGTGTATAATCTGCATTCAAGTATAATTTAAAAGTGTCTTTCTGTTTCCTGTTAGGGGTGCAAAAATCTGCGTCCGAGGACCTCCCTTTACCATATACACTCTTGTTATAAATGGTGCATGTGCAGATGAACCCCTCCAATACAAGAGATAGGAGAGCCTCTGGGTGCAAAAATCAGCACCCAAGCACCACCCACAGGAGTAAACATCACATCCCGAAAGGAATTAAGACCTTCCTCAGAAATGTAGTGTCACATCAGTGTCAATCGTCTAAACCAGGGGTACCCACACTTTTTCAGATTTTGAGTTACTTTTAAAATGTCCGATGCAAATGATGTACGTCCACTATATATTAATATACAGGGTGTAGCAAAAAAAAAAAAAAAAAAAAAACCTACACATTTTGAAAAACTACCCCCAGTTCCGCATTTGATAATTTTTGGGATTTTCTCTTATGGACGTCGGTAGGTAGGGGATTGGTGGATATTTGTCCAAATTTACAGACCCAGGTTTTTATGCATGAGTGAGCTGTCCTCAGTGACATTTTCAGGCCTAAACAAGTTGAATTAACTTTGAAAGGCAGGAACAGCTGCCATGGGTAAAGAAATAAAATTGACATGGTGGCCAAAGTGTTAATACTGTAACCTGGCAATTTTGTGGAAAACAAGATGGATGCCCATTGTCCCCTCCCATGACCTTTGATTGGATTTAAATCCCACCGCTACTTCGCGCAAACCAGTTTTAACTTGAATTGCATAATTTGCCCCTGCTCACTCATGCATGAAAACCTGGGTCTGTAAATTTGGACAAATATCCACCAATCCCCTACCTACTGACGTCCATAAAAGAAAATTCCAAAAATTATCAAATGCGGAACTGGGGATAATTTTTCAAATTACATAGTTTGTTTTTTTTTTTATACACCTTGTATATTAAAATATTTCGGTGGATATCTCTGTAGGTAATACTACTGGTACCTCTACTAGTCAATAGATAGCTCATTGGGTAAAGCTGATAACTACGATGCAAGAGACCATTGTTTGAATTCTGGAATGAGCGGCTGTCTTTTTATTTTTCTAATGCCATGTGATCTACCTGCACCACCTTCACCCCTGGTCTAAATGCACTGTCCACACTATCAGCGGAAAAGACACTTGTCAGGGACATAAATGACTTTAACAATAGAGTCATGGAAAAATGTGGATGTTTGAAGGAGTCAGGTGAAATTTAGATATAAAAAATAAATGATTGAAAACATACACTGTGTATTTTTATTTGAACTTAAATGAATATTTTTAAAATAGTGGTGCATGTACTTGGGTGTATCTCAGGGATGAAATGGGGTTACAGTGCATCCGAAAACTGACTTGCATACTGCGCCCCACCAAAAAATCACCAAAAAGAGTCAATATGAAATAACATTCTGGCAGTAGATAGGAGTCCTTGTGGTAAATCATCTAGGAGTACACAGGTAAGAGTTAAAAAATCAGAAATATTAGCTGAAGCTTTTTACCTTCATCACACTGTGGTCCTTTATAACCTTTGGAGCATAAACACTTGTCTGGTCCCACACATTTTCCATTTACACAGGGATTCTTGCACACCGCTGTTAAAGTCAATGGACATCATATAAACCATTAATACATAATTCACCAACCAGAGTCAGAACAGGATTTGGTTAAACAGCTTTAGGATGCACTGGCTCTTCTTCATGGAATGATTTATAGAAGGACCTGAAACTGTCAGAAGTTGTTACTTTGGGGGAATGTACGTCTATTTTAAAGGGTAGAGAGAAAACACTGCCCTTCAGTGTGGCTGCTTCTAGATTTGAACTGACATTGTTGTTGAACTTGTCCTTTGTAACTCCTTAATTTTCTTTATTGTATTTAACCAGATACTGTATTTATTTATTGGTATTGTATGAATGCTGTTTGTTTGTTGGGTCTTCATTTGCTATAACTATGTCCATGCTGCTCTCTTGGTCCAGGTTGCTTAGATAAAAGGTTTTTGAACCAAATGAGGATTTCACCAAGTTAAATAAAGGACATATAATAGTAATATTACAGAATAAAACTCACCATGTAATGAGCTCATTTGACCTACTTTATATAATACTGGTTGGTTTAATCTAAAGTGAACCCTTTCCCAAATGTAGGGTCAAGACCCAAAATTGGAGGCAGAAAATTAAAATATGCGAGTTAATTTTCCCAATTCAGACCGAAGCCTTTATAAATGTTGACCTCACAGAAGCCATGTGAAATGTAGAGGGGAAATGTTGGATGCAATAGACCTAACATGAGAAAAACACTGAAAAAAATCTATATTATAAAAGGGACTTGGACTCGGCATCACACAAAATCCGGAAAGAGCTGACTGCTGCAGTTTGACATACTTATGTGTTTTTGGTCAAGGAAGAGACTAGTGAAAACTGCAAGTTGATAGGACCAATATTTTGAGAGATATTATTAATTTTGGAATACAATAACCTTACAATCATGTTGCTCATAGAATCATCATTGAAGTGGGTTATGTAGCAACAGATAAACAATAAGGCCACGTTGCCATGGTGTTAAATTTCATGTGCAGAAACATACATGCCAGCTGAGAGGTTATTCAACTGAACTGTGCAGTAGAACATGGGGTCCAGGGTCAGAGTCCTGGTGGGGGTTCGAGGGGGTGAAGTGAAGCCAAATTAACATTATAAATGCTTCAAATCACATAAAACTTTTTTTTTTTAAATTATGAAATACTAATAAAATTAATACAATTGAACCTCACTAATGTGACTACTTTTGGAACCAAATCAAAAAGTTGGCTATAATAAGGTTTACCTCAGGTACAGCATTGGATTCCATTGCATTCCAAATAATTTAGAATTAGAAACAACAGGATACAGTAGAGGTATAGGCCTGTTTTACAGCTTTGTATGATTCACTCAATCACTGGCTGTGTTCAAAGATATTTAATATTCAGTCCATGCAGTTCTATAGTTCCAACTGTGTAATAATAATACATTTCATACCTTCTGTGGCTGCCCATTTGTTTTTCATGCAGACCGAAATGCTGCTAGAACAGACAGTTATCTCTTCATGATTAGGCTGTAGTCTAGTTTAGATTGAACTGCCTTTACCATATAGACTCTTGTCATAAATGGCGTGTACACAGTAGACCCCCCTCCAATACATGAGGTTGGAGAGCCTTGTGGCACATAAATTTGCACATTAAGGTTCATGTGTACGGATAACTAAGTAAGTAACACTACAGACTGTGGTACAAAACATTGGGGTTCACATCCTGGTAAAAGTCCTGATATTGTTTTCAACATTTTATATGTTCAAGCGACACTGATGGCACCGACAAATAAATCCGCCATTGGACACTAAAGGTGTCTAATCCCAGTTCACCCCTTGGCCCTACCCCTTACCCCTACCCCTCCATTTTGCGCGTTCACAAGAGGTGGTAGGGGTGTCCCAATTCACGATGAGTCAGAGGGGAAGGGCTAAGGGGGAGGGCTGTTTGGCCCTTGAAACAGAGATTTTTCAGCACAACACTACAAATGGAGGGGTATGAAAAATTTCCCATAATTCTCTTCAAGTCATTGGCAAGATAGAGGTAAACACAGCCAAAGAGTGCAGCAATGTGATGAAAGAAACACACAAATGTAATTATTTTCTTCGTAAATAACTTAATCATTTGATCATCCTTTTAATGTTCGTTTCAATGTATTCTAGACCGCATTTCTGTGGTTTGCGGTTGATAGCTGCAAAAAGATGCCCAAAGCCCATGCAACAGAGACAGTTACAGCTGCTGGTACATGGTCGATTCTTTCACAAACAAAGTCGTTATATAAACATAGTTTATAGCGGCATCGGTGACTGTGGATGACGTAACAGGTCTCGAAGGGTTGTCCCATTTCTTAAGGGAATATTTCAACCCCTACCCCTTGAAATGGAATTTCAGGGGGTAGTGCCAAATGTAAGAGCCAAGGGGCAGGGGTAAGTGGGAGGGCCAAGGGGTGAATTGGGATGGGGCATAAGTCTTTTGTACAGTATGATAACTGAAGCTGCCAAAACAATGAAGTGCAGTAAGAAGTACAATATTTGTCTCTAGGATGTAATGGAGTAAAAGGAGAATATTAGAAAATGAAAAGCATACGCTACCCATATTTGTGTACTTAGTTACCATCAAAAATTTTATCTACTGTGCATTTTACACAGCACATTAGTACCAGTAAGTAACTATGAAATATACAGTAAGGAGCCAAAGCTTCATGAATCTTTCACATAATTTATCTAAGATGTTACTGTGACAACCTGTGAACTCTACGCAACGTGCCATTGTAATTGTGCGTTCAATACATTGCCCAGCAACTTACGGAGACAAATGCCGTTAACATTCCTCCACCCCAAACAACAGGAAGTAGTTTGACCATAGCTGCAGAGCCCCGGTGGAGCACGACCCTCTGGGTGCCCCAGTGCATATTCCACTGACCTGTGGAGGCTGGGACAAAAGGTTATCGGATTATTTGAAATCAGTAAGCCTTTGGAGCTCCGACATGTGTGCACGCACGCAGGCACGCACGCACACACACCAGCCATGGAAGAAAGGGATGCAACGGTAGTTTGATCCAAGCAAAGTCTTCATTTCTGCTTCCTCTACATCTTTGATTGAAAACTTAACAAAAAAAAAAAAAACACCATGTGAATTTGTTGCGGCTCTACAGCACGCGCTAATTTAATGCAGATGTATATGGAAATGTCTTATGAAACACCTCGCTCATTCTCATGCATTCACAAGAAATGTCTATTCCAAGCTGCAATAATTCCTCTCTCATTAAAATCTCATGTCATAAACAAAAGTGCAATTACTACATGGTGTTCAGTAGACTTCATTCATAGCTGGTGTTAAATCTCCTCACACCCACACTGCAATAAGAGGCTATTAAATGATTAGATACATGCCAAGTAGGGTTATATCAAATGCTCCCACTGTACTGGAAGAGGCCACCAACAGTGAGACAGATACACAACCCTTTGTTTTTTTTTTTTGTTTTTTTTTTTTTTTTGAGAAGTGGACTGAATTCTGCTTGTTGACACCACTGCTGTTGACAGACACTTTCCACTCTCAGAGAAAATAACTGGATATTTATATAACTTCAAATACATTAATAGAACAAGAGAAAAAACACAGCACAGATACACTTTTATGTCCCTCTTACCTGTTTTGATGATGAGCCAGAGAAAGTGTAATGAAATGCACCATAACCACAAAGATCCGTCGGCTTATTTCAATCATTTTCTTCCACCACAGTTTTGATGAGAAGTCTTTATGGTCATATTAGCAGACGCTATCCTGTAAACCTTCTCTCCGTCAAACAACTCTTGTTTTGCAATGTGTGTGTTTAAAAAAAAAAAAAAAAGTCACTTCCAGAGGTGTCGTCTATGCCAAAGGGCATTAGAGCGTGTGATGGTGTTTGTTTGAGGAATGGAGAGGGGTGGGAGTAGGGTGATGTAATTGTAGGGTGTTGAGGGGTAGGTGTGACAGCTCACCTATGGATGACACAAAGAGGGACACACAAAAGAAGAAAAACAAAAAGGACAAGAAGAATAAAAGTGCAAAATATGGATTGCTTTAATAGCTAATGATCCAATCTCCTTTTACAGAGTTGTTTGTTCTGGATCTGTTGACTGTGCGGTCCGGTCCGTCTTGTTCTGTACATTGTCTTGAAGGTTGGTCTTGACATTGAGACCCTGAGAACAGTGTTAAAACTTCCACCGAAGGCCCTCTGTTTGTATTTGCTTGTTCTGGCACGTTCAACTGTGTCACATAGTCGTTCTCCGCGGTGGTTTCTACGTGAACTCCCCTTGAGTGGAGAGAGTATTGACAGATCATGAATATAAACCTTGAATTTAATTAGCAACATGGATGAAAAGGTCCAAAAGTTCATCTCAGTTCATGTTTAACATCTGCAGTACCATGACAAGATTAAAGATTTGTTATTGCCATGAGTAACAAGAACAGATGACAGTTTAATCCCTTTTCACTCCCACGGTATCACTTCATACATTAAACTAAGTACAAAATAAATTCAGTATAAATGGTTTAATAGTGGTTGTTTTAAGGGATGGGAATCGATAAGAATTTAACGATTCTGATTACCTCCGCCAAGGAGGTTATGTTTTTGCCAGGGTTTGTTTGTTTGTTTGTCTGTCCGTTAGTGTGCAACATAACTCAAAAAGTTATGGACAGATTTGGATGAAATTTTCAGGGTTTGTTGGAAATGGGATAAGGAAGAAATGATTAAATTTTGGTGGTGATCGGGGGTGGGGGGGCCCACGGGGGGGGGCCACTGATCAGCCTTGGCGGAGGTCTGCGCTCTCCGAGTGCTTCTAGTTCCATTATCGATTTTGCTTCTCGATCCGATTCCTTATCGATCCTCTTATTGATTCTCATTGGGTGAAGGAATAAAAGAGTACAAACTGGTGTGTTTGCATTAACTGTCTTTTATATTTCCATCTCTGCACAGAAAATATAACATATACAGTATGCACAAATAGCCCGGTTCTGGGGGGGGGGGTGTGTGGCACCGTACAGCGAAACCAAATGCCTAAGACGCTTGGTGTTTGCTCTACCACTAGATTGACAAGCATCACTAAGTAGCGTATCAAATACGTGACAAATGAAACATTTCTACAAATGATTTTCATACTGTGTGGACAAATGAAGAAATGGAAGCTCTGACAGTGTTACAAGGGGCTCTGGTGTCATCTTTTCGTGTGAAATATAGCCATACTTTGGAGCATTTCTACCTCAACGCCATGTTGGCTACGTTTTGAACCAAAACAATACAACGTGTGTGTGACGTCATCGTGCATGTGCAGTGAAGGTGGAATCAATAAGCAGAATCGTTAAGCAGGCAGGCAAACAATTCGAAGTAATCGAGCTACTGGGAACTGGCTCTCGAAAAGAACCAGTCCTCGATTCCCATCCCTAGTTGTATTAATAACTGACTGACAGTTCCACTTCCCCAGGGTTGGGGGTGATTGATTCGGGGTCACTACCTCCAGACTGATTCCCAGAATCCTTTAGAACACGGGTGTCAAACATGTGGCCTGGGGGCTGCCATCCGGCCCGTCAAAGGGTCCAGTCTGACCCGTTGGATGAATCTGTGAAATGCAAATTTACAGTAAGATATTATAATCATTTTAGTTCAATCTCAAGTGGGTCCAACCAGTAAACTATCATAATACCCTATAAATAATGACAACTACAAATTTTTCTTTGATGTAATTTTACTGCATTTAGAGTAAAACAAAGTACCACTTCACAAAAAAACATGAATAACTTGAACAAATATGAACAGCCCGATTTGTCTCAAGAGAAGTGTGATTTTAGCAATATTAAGTTTGTTTCTAAATGTTTTGTGTATTTGTAGATGCACTGTGATGTAGGCTACATGTGTAAATGATAAACTGAAGCATATTTTTTAAAAATTGCACTTACTTATCTTTAAAAATTTCGGTTTGTTCATGTTATTTATGTTGCGATCACTTTGCTTTGTGTGCTTGTTTGTTTGTTAGCAAGATAACTCAAAAAGTTATAGATGGATTTGGATGAAAATTTCAGGAAATGTTGATACTGACACAAGGAACAAATAATTAAATTTTGGTGGTGATTGGGGGGGGGACGACTGATCTGCCTTGGCGGAGGTCTGCGCTCTCTAGTGCTTTTCTAGTTGTTATGTAATTTTACTTTTATCACTCTAAAACATAGAGGAGCGTTTAGAGTTGACATTATTTATATATTATTATGTCATTATTTTATAGGTTTGGCCTACTTCAGATCAAATTTGTCTGAATGTGGCTCCTGAACTAAAATCAGTTTGACACCCCTGCTTTAGATCATGTGTTTGTGTTGCTCACATCAAGACGGAGGTTTTGACTTCCATGAAATACAACCATTAGATATGAGACATGATGGTTAGAGATTTTAAACTGTTGAGTGATAAATGGGACAATTTTACAGGAATGAAAGCCATCAATCAGTCAGTGTGTACTGTTTATTTGTGCATATTTTATCAAGTATGTTTCCATACTGATCCTGCTCGCATATAAATACAGTTACATGTTCAGTGTATGTAATGTGAAATATGTATTATGGTGACATTGCAGATAGAAACAAAGTTAATATTGCTGTCCTTATCCTCTGCTAAAAATGTGAGCCCTATTCCATCCAGTGTTTGGTTTATCTGTTCTGGGCTTCTTGGAAAAAGTGGTTTTGAAACCGGTTTCCAGACCAAAACCAATGTTATGTAATACAACACTAGAATCCAGTGCCTGTTGTTGTATAATTTCTTAATTTTTAAAAATAATATATATGTATTTTAATAAAAATGCCAACAAAAAAACAAAACAAAACAAATGGCCTCTTGTGTTTTTTTATGACTTGAACTTAGTTAACTTTTTTTAAAAGAAAAAAAAAAATAGGCCATACAAAATATAAATTCCACACCTTTAGAACAAATGGCCTCTTGTAAAATAAAATATCCTGCATGGAAGAAAAACAAGAAGGGAAAAATCAGATTCACAAAGCATGACAGGAAGCACAGAAAGAAACTGAGAAAGATTTTGTCTGCAGTTTCAGAGGAGTATAGTGTTGAATAATGGAGAGGAAACTTGACCTTTGACCTGTAAAATCTAGACCACTTCATCCTTTAATCCTGTTACACATCCATCCATCCATCCATCCATCCATTAGTGTAAAATTCTGCGTCAATTACAGAATTGACTTATAAAGCACTGATCTTTGTCCCCCAAAATCATGTGAAATCAAGTGAAAAGTTTTCATTTTCTTCTTTATGCTATAACTGTACTTACATTTTTATTTATTTATTTATTTATTTATTACAATAACCTCCACATAGGGTTTGTCCTTTTCCTTTCATTTTGTCATACAGTACCATACAAAGACTCACACTATAGATTTATAGGTACAGTCTACTCTCGTTAAACCGCCCGCCGTTATACCGCCATTTCCGCTTATCGCCATCCGCCAGCCCAGTTCCATGCACAAACAACACTTATACCATTGATTTCCCCACCGTTATACCGCCAGCGTCGCGGCGCGGCACCTCCGAGGTGCGCCGCCGTGATACCTCCGAGGTGCGGCTCCCAGTGTTGTCTTTTCCGTGGAAACCGGGTCGAAATGGTTCTTTGAGTGTTAAAGGTTGCCGATCCCTGCCTTACAACATAACAGAATCAAGATTTATTTAGACACGCAATTAGAACGGGTTAACGGAGGCAGCATAGACATCATATAGTAAAGACATGCACATTATGGACGCAACCCGTTGTAACGCCATTTTCGCTATACCGCCAATTTGGCCGTGAACGGAAGTTGGCGATATAACGAGAGTAGACTGTACATAAATCTTTATCAAAATAGTGAATGACAGACACAGATGAGGGCTAAGTGTTTCCCATAGGCTGAGACTGGGAACTCAAGGGTCGGAAATAACTGCTGGCAGCCTCAGAGGTAGAGCCTTTGAAGCTTTAACTATTACCAGCACTGATCAGACTGCAATCAGCTGTATTAAGCTCAAAGGCGGAGTCCATGTCTGGTGGTCCACTCACTAAGCAGAATCACACACACACGCACACACACACATACACATCTTGCCTTAACCATGCATGTGTCTGTTGAATGAACATCAGCTGTTAAAAAGTTTTTTTTAAGTCATCTATGTGAAGTGTTAACCTCCCTACAGCTGCAGGGAAGGCCCAGATCAAACTAATTATACCTATTCCCACCAAAGCTCAACATTATTCTGCTTGTTTAGTCACTTTACAGCAAACCAGACATCTCTGCTTTCAATTGACACCTCAATTTGTCTGACCCCAAAACAACAAATGGCACATTTTTGGCAGGTTCTTCCAAACCCATTCAGCTAATTATGAGATTACTGCGGGTAGGTGGCCCCAGGGTGCCACCACTGCAGAGGAGAACATACCGTATGTAAACCACACAGATTCAACCTATCGCAGTCGTAAAAAACTGACTGTATGAGGTGCTAGTTGGCAAAGATGAAGGTACAGTTGAGGGTGATTGAAAACTGAAAATTGGTGCGTGTTAAGGGTTTTGTCTGAGTTCATTTTCAACTTTTCCTTTTTTACACACACACATAAACAGACACACACCCAAGCGTCTGCCATGGATGGTTTTTGTCAAATGTGTCACCACCACACATCAGCAAGTGAGGTGGAAAGAAACCATAAAATGGCTGTGCATGGTTTGCCTTGAATTTGTGCCAAACCTCACTGCGGATCTGTCATATACGATACTATTAAACTTAATCCTGCCTGCCAAAAAGGAAGGGAGTGAAGAAAATCAAGAAAAGAGGTGGCCATCAGCAGTAAAGCAGAATGATAAACGTTGTCGGTGCTAGCTCAGTGTGTGGCAAGTGCAGGGGCTGATCAGAGAGTTGTGCTGCGCTCTCTTCCATCTGCCAGCATGGACTCGGTGGAATCGGATCAAGATTTCAATGTGTGTCTGCGCCAAATCTGCAGATCCTTCTCCTCCTCCTCCTCTTTTGACCACATTAGAGGTGTAACACACTGGTGGTCTTTGATTCTTTAACTTGAAAAGGGATGCCCCACAAAGAGATCAGATGTCAGTTAAAGCCCCTTCCCCACCCCCACCTGCTCAGAAACTATAACATATTCGTCACAAATGATGAGGTTGGAGTGAATCCCTTGATGTGAAAATGTGATTCCTGGAACAATGTTGGTGGTCAATCATTCAGGCCATGAGTCTTTCTGCTCTTATTAAATTGCACTTGTACTTATTTAAAAGTGACATGTGGCTGCAAACTTGATGATTTAGACACATTCTTAAATTTACTTAAATGATATTCAAGATATATTTTTCAGATGTTTCCCAAACAGACAAAAGACCACCAGCGCAATGCAGCTGCAACGCACGAATGCAATTGATTATTGTAGCCGTATTAAACTATTATTATTATGATTAATCATTTTTAGGATAAATTCATCCCAAACTTTATCTGGCTGTTTGTAGATGTTTCACGGGTGTTTTCTGACTGATAAACATTTTGTTGTTGTTAAATTTCCACAGCTGTGTGACTCTTTACCTTCTAAAACACAGAGTAGGAAAATGATTTTAAAAAGTGACAAAAGTATAAAGAAAAATGAGGTCATGACTAAATCTTCCTCATCTTTGCTTTAGGCTCTTTTCGTTTTTACTCGCAAAGCTGACAAAAACAACACTAAAGCACCAAAAAAGCATCTGAAGCTTACCACAATTTTATGATTAGGACAATTTAAATCCTTAATCCAGTGGTTCTCAACCATTTTTGGCTCGTGACCCCATATTAACATCACAAATTTCTGGCGACCCCAGACATTCAAAACAGAGACATTTTTTTGCTGAAATTAATTTGTTTTTGATCATGTACTATGTTGCAAATAAACATTAATTTTAGACACATTTAGTCTATATAATGTATATTATTATGAATGGAGGCAGAAAAGCCATGTTGAGATTACTGCACAAAGTGAGAATTTTATAATCCTTGGTCAGAATATGTACAGTCAGTCGAGGCTGCAAATTAATACTGAACAAACAATAACTCGCACTATAAATTATGAAAGAGCTGCAGCATCTGAAACTGACCACAATGAAAATTTGAAAGATAAACAGTACCACAGTGCTTCGGTTTCAGCTTCACAGTTTGTCATGTCTTTTATGTATTGGGATTGTCTGTCTCAACTCACCGTATATTTTTTATTAGTACGGTTTTTTTTGTTTTTTTTTTAATCAATTACTAGAAATTTCAAGTGACTCCATTTGAATTCCAGGCGACCCCATGTGAGGTCCTGACCTCAAGGTTGGAAAACACTGCCTTAATCACTTCTTATTTTACCTCCAGCTGCTCCTGTTTTTTAGTAGATGTCCTTATTTTTAGTTCATCATTGTCACTTTTACTTTTTGGTGCTTCTGATATGTGCATTGTATGTTTCAAATATTTTGTGTTTTAAATCCATAATTGCATCTTATTTTACCTCCAGCTGCTCCTGTTTTTAAGTAGACTTCTCTGTTTAACATCGTCTTTGTCACTTTTCCTTGTTGGTATGTCCATTGTATGTTTCAAATGTTTTGTTTTGTCTCGGCTATACTGTAAATGAGGTTGCGTCCTCAGTATATCTCCGAGTTTAAATAAAAGTTATGAATGAATGAAAATAGACAAATGAATGGAGTCATGAAAAGTGTGTACATGCATACACTGGGTTGAAACAAAAAAGTTTATCTTAAAATGTTGTGTTTTTGCTGACCTCCAGTGGTTTAACTTCTCACCTTTCCACAGTTCAGAAGATGTGAACTTCAGTGTCAGTCTGTGACCTCAACTTCAGTGAAGGCAATGAAACAAGCAATGTTTTTTATGGAACAGAATTGCATTATTTCTATAATTAAAACTTAAACTGTGATATACAGTACTGTGTAAAAGTCTTAGGCCAACATTAGGTTTGTTGTTTCATTAAAGTTCTCATGACCACACATATGCATTTCTCAGTCTTTGTATTAATTAAGATCCAATCTGATATATGTGAAGTATGTACAGCAGGAAGAACTAAAGTGTCAAGGATGAATCAGCTTCTATAAACCAGAGAGGTAGTATTTATGTGACCTCCCTTTGCAGCTAACATGTCTTTAGTCCTTTTCTTCAGACGATATTAGATGTAGAATTTTCTGATGTTTTATACCAGATTTCATTCAACACATGTCAGATGTTTCTAACTGTTTGTGCTGCTTCATGTCATGGGGTCAGAGGTCACACTAAAAAGTCACTCTAACCTTTACAATCCTTTTAGTTCAGTTTTTTTTGTGTCTTTCAAGGCTGTGCACAGATTCCCTGTATTTTCTTATTGTATTGCATTCTTGTATGAAACAAGAACGATAAATTAATATGTACGATCATTTCAACCCTGCGAAAACAACAGACCTACAAGTGGCTGAACTTTTGTACTGTACTGTATCTGTAAATAACAGATTGTGTCTAATTCATCATTCAGAACTCATATCTGTCTTTATTGTTGGACATAATATAGTCATCTTCATTTGTTTGCTGGTTTGTTTTTCAAAAGGATAACACAAAAATCACTGCACCAATTTGCATGAAATTTGGTGGAAAGGACATTGTTACTGGATCAAGGACGAAACCAATTACATTTAGTAGCAGAACCAAAATAGATGTGGATCCTTCAGTTTTTGTTCAACATATCAGTTAAAAGACTGCGTGGCCTTGGTGGACGTATGGATTCCACTAAGGCTACATTCAGACTGCAGGTAAATGTGGCCCAAATCCAATTTTTTTGCCCATATCTGACCTGTATCCGATCTATTAAAGACAGTTTGAACAACACAAATCTGATTTTTTCAAATCCGACCCAGGACACTTCCAGATGTGGTCCTGAATCCGATACGTATCTGATATTTACCTCTGGCACAAGGAACAAATGATTAAATTTTGGTGGTGATCGGGAGGGGGGGCATTTTTTATTTGTTTGTCTGTCTGTTAGCAAGATAACTCAAAAAGTTATGGAAGGATTTGGATGAAATTTTCAGGAAATGTTGATACTGGCACAAGGAACAAATGATTAAATTTTGGTGGTGATGTGGGGGGGCTGATCTGCCTTGGCGGAGGTCTGCGCTCTCTGAGTGCTTCTCTAGTTTGCAATGTGACTTCAGTCTGAACGGCCAGGTCGCATTAATCTGATCTTTACATCATTGAAATGCGACAAACATCAAAACACAGTGCGTGCCTGCGTGATCACGTATTACGTCAAGACCTCTTTTGCGCATGAGGATCACTTCAGGGTCGCATTCAGTTCATACTCAAAACTGACAGAAGTCGCATTTAATGTGTAATATGAACGAGCACACAAAAAAATCAGATTTCTCCAGAAATTTCACCATAAGTGTCTTTGTAGTTCTGACAGTTCAAGTGTTCAGATTTATTGCTAAGGAGCTACATCTATAGATGTCTTTTCTTAAAAGGCTCATATTTTGCTAAACCCACTTTTATTACCTCTGCCAAGTGTAACGACGGAGGTTATGTTGTATCGGGGTTTGTCAAGATACCTCAAAAAGCTATGGATGGATTTGGGTGACATTTTCAGGAAATGTTGATACTGGCACAAGGAACAAATGATTAAATTTTGGTGGTGATTGGGGGGGATGGATCTGCCTTGGAGGAGGTCTTTGCTCTCAGAGTGCTTTTCTAGTTAGTCTTTGGTGCATTTATTTGTGTTTTTGGACCCTAATAGTTCCAAAAGTTTGAATTTGAACCCTCCAGGTGCTCCAAAGCTTTCTTGAAGTGGCTCATGTGCATTTAAAGGGCCAGCGCTTAAAATAACCTTTCTGGTGTCATTACTCAGAGATATGGTTGAAGATGGACCTGTGGAGTTGAATTAATGAAGAATTCAGACCCAAGCAGAGCATTTACAGTTTATGTAGACCACAGGGAAAGGCTTTAAAATGCATAATTCCATTTAAAAAAAAAAAAAAAAAATGCAAAATATCACTCCTTTTATGTCTTTAACAGACAGCCCCAGGAGCGTGTGATGGACAGTCTGAGGTCGGAGTTCGGAAAGGGTATGCAAAGGAGTCACCCAGGTGTGAGGGGTTAAAGGTTAGAGGTCAGTGAAGAGGTCACCAAATAAGACACCTGCACAGGCCAGATGAGGACAACAGGAGGAGGATAATACAGCAGATTCAAGAGGGATTCTGTCTGTCTATTGTAAACTGAGTGAATTTTAGTTGAGTATTTAGTGTTTTTATATCGATTATATTTATTTACATTTTCAATAATAAAAAAAAGCTGTGGTCTTCATTACTAATAACATGACCAAGGGCGATTTAAAGGTTTAGTGTGTATGATATATGGGGATTTCAGGAGTACAACAGTAGAAATCTGATATAATATTCACATTAGTTTTCATTAACAGAAGTGGAAGTCAAATGTGAAGTTTTAACCTTTGAATCTCAAGCAAGTCCTGTGTTTCTTTGGTGAAAATCAAGCAAGTCAGGTTGGATGATTGCAAAAAGTTATTTGAGTGAAGTCATTTGAACTTCTGATCTGTCTGCCATGAAGCATTGAGTCTCTGAAGTGAACAACAATTAAGTGGTGTTTTAGTAGTCCAAAGTTTTTTTGCTTGATTCAAGATTTTTTTTTTTTTTTGCTTAATTCACGCAAAAAAATCTACCAATGGAACAAGTGAAAATTATCTTGGTAAGATTTCTTGAAATAAGATTTTCAAGATCTATTGTCTAAAAATAAGTTCTTATATCTCACTGAAAAGTTACTCTTTAGGTGATTATGTCTAATTTTAAGCGTGATGAGCGAGGTTATTATTGTTAACGAAAACTAACGAAATGACGAAAACTAGAATTGTAAAAACATTTTCGTTAACTGAAATAAATAAAAACTAGAATTAAAAGAAAAAAACGATAACTAACTGAAACTGTATTGTGTGCTTACAGAACTAACTAAAACGGATAAAAATTATGGATAAAATTCCCTTAGTTTTCGTCTTTGTCAATGTCAGATTGATACGAAAGCGATTTATTTCCCTCAAGCATTTTTTGCTGCTGGCACCATAGGATATTTAAGGGTCCGTCACTTCTCGTCACTTGTGTTTTTCCAGTCGTTTTCTCGTCCCCACTCTACCTGGAAACATGGAGACTAAAGTTGGGAGAAAGCAGCAGAGTCCTGTCTGGGATTTATTTGAATACGACGGAGAAGAAGAGAAAAGATGACAAAACTAAAACTAAACTAAAACTAAGCATTTAGAAAATAACAAAAACTAATAAAAACTAGCAAACCTGCTCTAAAAACTAATTAAAACTAACCGAATTAGAGAAAAAAAAGTCAAAACTAAATAAAACTAAACTATAATGAAAAATCCAAAATGATTGTAACCTTGGTGATGAGATATTTTGACTAGAAATGAGAAAAATACACTTGGTAAGATTTGGATTTTTACAGTGTATGGACTCCAACCGCTGCTGCTGACAAACAATTATGTCGTACTCAGAGAAATGTTCTTTGGAAGTCTTGACCTTATATGTGCAAATGCTGTGACATAACTAGTTATAGACGTAACAAAATAAGCAGGACTTAAAATGGGTTGTAGAAATACACTCTGTTTTTGCCCAAATGAACATAAAGATAGCTTTGCAGCACCTGGAGGGTGGAATAATCTGGAGCAAACCTTAAAATGTCTTCTTCAATCTGTGCATTTAAAAGGTTGTATAAATCCACCATAATAACAAAATATAGAACGTTAGAAGTACGCATAAAATAAGATATTATAGTTAATTGGTTATCATGATAGGAAGATACTATTATATTTATTGATCATTGTATTTGGAGTAAATATTTGGGGTGGATATGTATATTATAGTTTATATTGAAAACGGTTGATTATTGCAAATCGGATTGTGTATGAGGTGACTAAAAAAAAAGTGTATATGAATGGTTTTTATAGATGTTTTGTGTTATTGTAAAAAATATACAGAGGAAAATGTGTGTTAACAAAGCAAAGGAGGCAGATCTAGTTTGATTATTAGTTTGTAAAAAGGGGGTGGGAGTCAATAAGTTATACTTCTTCCCGCTCCTTTTCGAGCGCAAAAATGTATTTATTTATTTGTTTGTTTTGACCATGTTGTATGATTTTTTGTTATCTGATGATTCTATGTGCTCAAAATAAACTACTATTACTACTACTACTACTACAAATTCAAACTTTTGAAACTATTAGGGTCCAAATACACAAATAAATGTACCAAAGACTAATAAAAGTGGGTTTAACACAATATGACCCGTTTAGTTAAAAAGCCCAGAAAACGGGGGTTAGACTTTTGGCCAGTGTAGGTGTATATACGTGAGGGGGTATTCATTTGATTACACTTTATTCGTCACTAAATATCACACACTGACCCTTGTGTGATATTTATGTATGAGAAAGCTTGTTTGGAGACCAACTGCGACTGCCAAACTAACTGACAGGCCTTACATGGTGCTGTGTTAGAACTAAAACCCTGAATGTTTGCTTCCATAATGCAATTTTGTCAACACGAGTAAAACAATCCTATATTGTCATGTATGATCAAAGTCAAACTGCAGTAATGCACTTAAAATGTTATGGTCGGAATTAGCAAATTACGCCTTTAACTCCTTCCTTCCTTCTTTAATTCTCAATCTGTTTGTGTAACAATTTCTTCCTGTCACCACTTTGCTACGGTTGTTAGGCTACAGCTAAAGTAAGAGTACACAGTGTACAGAGAGGCAGTGCAGCCATTAGACACAGAGCTTTGGAGAGATTAGGATGCACACAGTACACCACCACCACAGGCAGTCTGTGTACCAAAACAAGGATTAGAGCTTTGGCAATGGTGGGAAGAACACTTTACCATGCAAAAGACACCAATCGCCAAGGAAAATTATGCACCATATGCTTTTTTTTTCTGGTTTGTTTTGTTTTTTTACCTTATGGCACTGACGAGAATGAATAGGCAATATTTTAAAAAAGGAATGAGCAATTTTTATTCAGTTGAAGCGGGACATGTTTATTCTATAAAGCTCCATTTCTGAAATACCTTAGACTTGACTTATTTATAGTTCATTATGTTAAGTGCATTCTGACGCTGTAGTTTGAGTTTAGGAGATGCATTTGTGTGGGTGTGTTTGGTCTTAAATAAAAAGGCCCACACACTGCTGCATTTTATTGTGATAGCAAAGCCATAAACAATCAGATTTTCATCATTTCATTTTTATTTTTTTTTTTTTTTTAATTGAGCCATTCTTTTGCTTTTGTTTTACAGTAAATTTTGAGTAATTGGAAGAGGCAAGGGGGAGTTTGATTTTGGTCTTAAACGCTGATTCATTAAGATCTTTGCAGAGATTTTATTTCATACATCTGTGTGTTAAACATGAAGCCAGAAGGTGACCGGGTTAGCTTCGAATAAAAACTGAAAGGAAAGGAAACATCCTGGCAGGAGTCAAAAGTTATATAAGTTTAAAAATGTGATCATTAATTAGCACTTCAAAGCATTTTCAGTCCAACGTTGCCATTGTGTAGCTCTGGAATGAATATGAATAATTAAACTTTCATCAATAGCGGGTCTTTCACATTAACTCCACTATAACAGAACTGATGCCTTTGTGTAACAGTAAAAGTAAGTTCCAATGTAAACTTAATATCTTGAGTTTATGTTAATATCAGATTCTATTTCATGTGAATAATAAGATTACCCATTAAACAATCCTCTTGTTTAACCCATAAAGACCCAGTGCTACTTTTGTGGCAGTTCCCAAATGAATTTTTCTCTCTATTGAACCTTTCTTAAGTGATTTATCATCATTTATTAGAATATTCTCTTCTGTGTTTGATTTTTTTCCCCCAGTGAATATCAAGCATTTTCCTAATAAAATGATCTAGGCAGGACGTTAAGAGGTAAGAAGTAAATTTTACATGATACTGCAGATGTGATGGACGATGAGGATGGTGATGAAGAGCCCTATGTGCACAGATGAGCTTCTGTCTTAAGTATTTATGTGCATTGGGTTTGTGTGTGTTTGCTATCACTAGTGCAAGACCCAGTGTTCAGCTAGTGGTGTGTGATAAACTGTTTGGCCCACACAGCGCAGCAGAAAGGCCCATGCCTGTACAGATAAAGAGGCGGCAGGCATCTGGCAGAGTTCACTGGCCTGGACACACAGACACACACAAACGGAGCTGATGCAAGCTGTGGACACACTTCAGTCAGAGAAAACCACATCTCTGCAAGCGTAGAAAACCAACTGTGCTTTACTTTCTTTTTCTGTCGAAGTTTTAGAGGAAAGTCGGTGTTTGAGTAGTAAATATGTCTTGTGTGTACGGACACAGTCATCAGAAACGGTTTCAGGACAGTTCTTTAACCCATAAAGACCCAAACAACTACTGTCAACTAAAACCGTCTACTGATCTAAACTGTTTAATACCTGTTGATCCACTAATCCTATCAGTACGTGTAAATAATTGGTGTAAAGTACAGTTTGTCATCTTTTCATGGTCATCAGATATGATCCATTTGGACGTTCAGAGGCTTCGTAGTGAACGTGGAAACACCATCATCTTCTACAACATTGATTCACCAGTAAAACCCATGGAGTTGGATCAATGACAGTGGATGGACATAATAGTTTTATATTCAATTAGCAGTAAATTTTGTTGAAAAAGTCAAATTTTCTTATTTTTTTCTGATTTCATCTGGAGCTGCACAATATATCGTTTGAGCATCATCATCTCAATAAGCGTGTGCGCTGTAGTCAAACTGCAGGTCCTGCGATGTAGGAGGCAAATAAACTCGACGTATTCTCATCTAAGTTCAACCTGACACACACTGGGCACAGCGATCCACCAATCACAATCGTTCTTAATCAGTTTGCCGAAGCAGACCACGCCCCTGCACATGGAGTGAGTCACTGGTAACAACATTGAAAAATGAGCAACGAACAGGAGAAAATCACCGAAAACAAAGACTTGGTGCCAAAAAGAAAAGCAGCGTCAGTTATCTGGAATTATTTCGGCTACAAGAAGGATGAAACTGAAACACGTGTTCTGTTTCAACAGTGCCTTCCACCTGTCACCACAATGAGAGGAAACACAACTTATTTGTTTGAACCATTTATGTTGGCACCACACAGCTAATATATCCTCCTGAGTATTTTTTCATAGCACAATATATATCGCAGGGTAAAAAAAAAAAATCGCAATGTCAGTTTTTTCCAATATCATGCAGCCCCAATTTCATCAAATAATCTTTGAATTTACTGTGAAATATTATGAACATCTACATGATCAGCAAAATTAAATATAGGAAAATACCTGATTTTCACTGAAAAAAAGCAAAATACAGAGAATAACATGACAATAAATGGTGATAAATTGACTGAAATGGTTATTTAAAATATGAATGCAAAAAAAAAAAAAAAGACAATGGCTACTGCCACAGTACTGTGGCATGAAATATTGGTTTGTATATTGTCACAGAGTCAATCAAATGATCCAAATTCTGCACTCTGATCATTCTCCCAGTGGCTGATTTATATTCATCAAAAACCTAGGCAAATTCTTCATGAGGCAAAACAGTTGCCATGTTTCATATTGTTTGTCTGCATGCTGAAACTGAAGGTGTGAATAGGCGCACAAACCAACTTGGCTCTGTGGTAATAGACAAATGAGAAAGCAGTCCCACACTACTGTGGCAATAGCCAGTAAACAAACAAAACATTTAAACATAAGACATACAATACACATTTGAAAAGGAGTGAGAAGTATAACTTATAAACTCCCACCCCTTCTCCTTATATAATTAATAACAATAATAAGCTTCCTAGTCTAAACATATCTATACTTTAATGCATGGTACTTATTGTTAAATAATTTTGTTTCTGACTTCATATTATTAAGAAGAAATAGAAATGTAATTTACATAAACCCATAATACAATGACACATATATATATATATATATATATATATATATATATATATATATATATGTATATATATATATATATATATATATATATATATATATATATATATATATATATATATATATATATATACAGGGTGGAGAAGCAAAATTTACAATATTTTGAGGCAGGGATTGAAAGACAGTGTATGACCAATTAGTTTATTGAAAGTCATGAGAATTTATTTGCCACAAGAAAATGTACATAATAGAAAATGTTTTTATTCTATGTGTCCTCCTTCTTTCTCAATAACTGCCTTCACACGCTTCCTGAAACTTGCGCAAGTGTTCCTCAAATATTCAGGTGACAACTTCTCCCATTCTTCTTTAATAGTATCTTCCAGACTTTCTCGTAATAGTTTTGCTCATAGTCATTCTCTTCTTTCCATTATAAACAGTCTTTATGGACACTCCAACTATTTTTGAAATCTCCTTTGGTGTGACGAGTGCATTCAGCAAATCACACACTCTTTGACGTTTGCTTTCCTGATTACTCATATGGGCAAAAGTTTCTGAAAAGGTATGAATAATAGTGTTAGGTATGATTATGACATCAATATATGTTTGGTTTCAAAGCAATTGACGTAGTGCCTGCTGAGAAAAAACAACTAAATGTTCATTGTAAATTTTGCTTCCCCACCCTGTATACACACACACACACACACATGCATATATACATATACACATACCACATATGTACTTATACATCCTTTTATCACCCAATGATACCCAACACCTCCTTCATCCCTGGACCTCTTAAAGATCATATCTGTACCTCATTTTAAATTGTTTCCTGCTCAAACATTGCTTCAACTCTATATTGAACCTGTTCCACAGTCTCACCTCGTTGACTGAAACACAAAAACTTTTCCTGGTCGTATGTATTTAGTGAACATTAAAGTTAAATTTCCATCATAAATTATAACATAAATACTGAATAATTTCTGTATATTTGTCGGTAATATATTATTTTAAGCTTTGCGCATTAGATGAGCTGTTTGATAGTCCACAATGTCTGTAAATAAATGATTGAACAAAAGGTTAAATAGAGAGAAAAAAATCATGTGAAAACTGCCACCAAAGTAGCACCGGACCTTTATGGGTTAAGCTGGAGATGGAGAACAGGAGCTACTGCAGTGGTCAGGCCCCTGTAATAGAGTGGACACTGCAGTGATGGTGCTGGGCTTTTTTGGCTTTGCTTGGTCTCACTGGTTGACATCCACACACTGTTTGACCCTAGTGTTAGCTCTAGTGTTAGCAGGAAGGCTTCAACGGATGTCGCTCTGTTGACTCGGGGTGATGTAAGCTTGAGATGAGCGCTGCAGATTAAGACTGAAGGTAAACAAAGGGCCCTGCCAAGATGAGCCACAGTGTATACAGATTAATATAACAATACAGCCACACGAGTGCTGCCGTAAACCATTTGCATAACTCTTTTTAATGTGTTTCGGAAAATGTACTTGCTTTGCTTTGAGGAGATATCCCCACATGGAAACTTAAACCTAGGTGGTCCATTCCAGCCGACATCAGTTGTTTACCTAGCACGGCTCATAGAGAGCGAAAGCAGACAAAGAACGATGTGTTGTCTTTGATTGTCACATTCAGCACATTCAAGATCAGACACACACACAGAAATATGTGATACATGCAAACATATAGAGATGTCCTCCAAAGCCATGTACATTAGCACACAAACATACAACAACTACATCAGACGTGTTGTTTTTCTCTAGAGGTTAACAAATACTGAATAAACTTAACAGACTTAAGAAAAAATTAGGAAACACAGACACTTCCCACCCACTTAAAAAGGCATCGAGAGGAGGTTTACTGCTGTTTGTATGCTGTTGATTTCAGTGCTCCCAGTAGACTGCACACGGCTGCTTCTTATTCGTAACACATATGCTGAATTAACCAAACAAGTCGCCAGAGGAAAATGTAGCCATTATACACTTCTGCAAACCATAATACATAATTTGTCACTGAAATTTTCACTATTATATATATATATTTTTTTGCATTCCTCAGTTGGCAGAAGGTAACTGGGGTAAATGATGGATGCAGAGAGGCTCACTCCTTCATAGGAAACTTTGTTTCAGAAAAAAGTGTTTTATATCAGACCAATCACAAGTCTTGGGGGCAGGTGTTTCACAATACGCCATGTGGACCGACTTCTTTTTATTTTGAGTCAAAGGCCACGTTCAGACTGCAGCCAAATGTGGCCCAAATCCAATTTTTTGCCACTATTTGACCTGTATCTGACCTGTTAAAGACAGTTTGAACAGCACAAATTCAGTTTTTTCAAATCCGACCCCGGCCACTTTCATATGTGGTCCTAAATCTGATACATATCAGATGTTTTGCAATGCGACGTCAGTCTGAACGGCCAGGTCGCATTTGACCTTTACATCATTGAAATGCCAGTACAGCCTGACTGCAACACGCTTGTGAACAGATGTAAGTCGCGAGAGATGAGTGTCTTGTCGTGAGAGTGTTCACAGATATATTTAAATGTTCTTCTTGTCATTTGAAAATTATGAATGAAGTATGTGTCAGTGAAGCCGCTAACGTCACCATTCCATCACTCCTGCCTCCGCATCCAAATACTCCGTTGTACAGACGTAGCAGCCATTGCACCACCAAAGGCTAGAGCAAAAAACCTGGCTCTACTCTTTTTTAATCTTCTACTTTAGATTATTTGACTGTAATGGTGCTGACTTCAGATGTACAGAAACTTTATCAGTGCCACAAACACACGCCAATTCGAGATGCCTCCATATTTACTTCCGTAAGCACAGTGCGTGCTGCGTGGTCTTGTATTACGTCAGGACCTCTTTTGCACATACGGGTCACTTCAGGGTCGCATTCAGTTCAGACTGAGAACTGATAGAAGTCACATTTAATTTGTAATATGAATGAGCACACAAAAAATTTCATTTCACAAAAAAATCCAAATCGTACATTAAAACCTGCAGTGTGAACGGAGCCAAAGTCAGTTCCAAGTCTGCAAATCTCTTTACAGCCGCTGTCAGTTGTTTGATTCAAAATCTAGAAAAGCACTCAGAGAATACAGACCTCTGCCAAGGCAGACCGGCGCCCGCCCCCCCCCCCCGATCACCACCTAAATTTAATAATTTGTTCCTTGTGCCAGAATCAACATTTGCTAAAAATTTCATCAAAATCCTTCCATAACTTTTTGAGTTATCTTGCTAACAGGCAAACAGACAAACAAACAAACCCTGATGAAAACACAACCTCCTTGGTGGAGGTAATAAGGATTGAATTACAGATCACACCCTGTATTCTTAAGTTTCTCTGACAAAACCGTCACGTCCGTCTTATTTGTGATTGATTAACTCAGCACCTGTTAGTCCTGCCTTCATAGTTCTTTGGATTTCTTGTTGACAAAGACAGATGGCTGACCAGGCTACCAACAGGGTGCTTGCTCTATAAAAAACAAAAATTCCAGACTTTTTTAAAACTGCTATTTTTTTCCTCAAGACCTTGACTTTATGTACTTTTATACTTGTGTGCCTACTTTTTTTGGTTGAGATTGTACTGTACCTGTTTTACTGACAGAAACGTTCTCAAAACATGAAAATCACGAAAGTGCATGAATATCACACAAACAAGTTTCACTAGAATCATTCCAGCACCGACTGGTTAGCAAAATCATATCCAGTTTTTTATATGCTTTCCTCATATATTTCTTATGTTACAAGATGATGTGTACTCTAAAATTCAACTATGAGAGAAACTTTTTTCCATACTTAATTAAGACTTTCACACAAAATCCCAGACTTTTCAAGGTCTAGGAAACAGCGTATCCAAATTCCATACTTTCTAAGAATTTCAAGACCTGTGTAAGCACCCTGCCCAAGTCCCAAGTCAGTTAAAAAGTTAGTTTGTTGAACTATCTGATCATGAAAACATGTAAAACTAGAAGCACTCGGAGAGCGCAGACCTCTGCCAAGGCTGATCAGTGCCCCCCCCCGATCACCACCAAAATTTAATCATTTCTTCCTTATCCCATTTCCAACAAACCCTGAAAATTTCATCAAAATCTGGCCATAACTTTTTGAGTTATGTTGCACACTAACGGACAGAGAAACAAACAGACAGACAGACAGACAGACAGACAAACCCTGGCAAAAACATAACCTCCTTGGTGGAGGTAATAAAAATACGGCACAATAGAGAGCTGACATCACATTTGTCTCTGTCCTCAATCTGTTCAGAGTCACTGAAGGCATCTGTGCAGCTTCAGCACAATGAGACTGTGATGATTTCAACCTCTTTTAATACATTTTCACCTCATCTCTCAAAGATCAAGCTTGATTATTCTGAATTAATGTTGGTCTTGGTATTGGTTTCATCTATCATGTGCGATGAAAGATGCGATCCAGACGTATCTTCGCAACAAACTACGACTTTCATAACTCATAAAATTCACTGTTAAACTGTTGAACATTTTGTCATCCATCTCTGAATGATGGTACAATTCTAACATGATCAAAACTTGATGTGTCTTTCACTGACTGCTGTTATAGATTCCATGGGGCAGGACTTTGTCCTTCTATAGGTTTAATAAAAACAACATATATAAAAGTGAAGTCAATAAAAGTGTTTTAGAGGTGTTTTCTCTATTTTATTTATGAATTACACCAAACCATGAAATATTTCTTTAATTGACTTGACATGAATACAAAAAGTCTAATAGGGCTATTATCACAACCCACTGATACTGTAAATTAAGTTGGTTTTTGTTTGGTGGAAAATAACAAATATGTATCTGTGTAAATCTATATTCATGAAAGAACCAGCAAATATTAAAAAGCTGTAACACTGATATGCAAGTTATCAAGAAATGTTGTTATATAATATAGTCACTATTTGCAGAAATGTACAATGGCTGTACTTTATTTTGAAGGCTGGGTTTGAATGACCTAATGACAATTTTAACAAATTCCCCATGTTAACACAATAGGAACTGTCCTGCAAACCTGAATTTAAATATGGGCACTCTACAAAATAAAGCACAAATTTATTTACCTCCGCCAAGGAGGTTATGTGTTTGCCGGCGTTGGTTTGTCTGTCTGTCTGTCTGTCTGTCTGTCTGTCTGTCTGTCCGTGTGCAAGATAACTCAAAAAGTTATGGACAGATTTGGATGAAAATTTCAGGAAATGCTGATACTGGCACAAGGAACAAATGATTAAATTTTGGTGGTGATCGGGGGGCGGACTGATCTGCCTTGGCAGAGGTCTGTACTCTCCGAGTTCTTTTCTAGTTTAGAATGAAAACAGTGTTTTAGTTGGTATTTAACTTTGGAAGTGTAAATCCTCACATAAATTCTCAAAAAATAACTCAAAAAACTAGGTCAACTACAGAATCAAATACAATACAGTACTACTGAAATGTGAAGCATCCCTGGAGATGATGTATGTTGTTTTTTTCTTTCAATTTTGTCATTTACAAACCAAGAATCATCTAATCAATTCCACATCATAATTCCTTTGTTACACATAAACTTGAAATAAAATTTTTTTTTTTACCTCTTTTCATGAACTGACTGTGACAATGTAATTTATTCTTGACAGATTAAGTGTAACTGGGGCTCATGTTTGTAATCATTGCACCTGGTCAAAGCAGATTACTGGTGTGTATAAATAGGAATAAAAAGTGTGTACCTGAATGTCTCTGAAAACAAAATTATTACAACTTTATGGGCAACAGTGAGTAAACATTCCCTCATATAGGAAAGAAATGTAGAAACTTATCGTCTACAATGATGCTCCATTTCCATTTATCATTTTACCGTCTGCACTGTGAGACATCACAGTCTTTTTAACCACCCCTCATCCCCATCAGTCTTACCTGTCGCCCAACACTCAGTGCTGCTCCCTGCTCTCTGTGGGGGTTTTGCATGTGTTAACATGACAGATTGAGCCCCAGTGGGAACCTTAATTGCATCATTTCATGGATGCGAGTCAGTGCTGTGGTCTGGGAGAGTAAACAAGCTCTAGATCCAGGAGCGGGGGAACGAGGACGGGGAGGTGGACAGGGAGTGATGGAATGAGGAATGGATGGGGAGAAAAACAAAGAAGAGAGTAAAAACAGAAGATAAAAAAAACTGGATCAGATTTAACCCATAAAGATCCAGTACCCTTTTTTGTAGCAGCTCCTAAATGAATATTTCCTTTATTTTTAATCTTAATTGATTTATCATCATTTATTCTAATATTATGCACTGTATTTTGCATTTTAAGTGAAAATAATGTATTTTCCTGTTTGTTGTACTGATTGTGTAATGTTTATAAAAAATTTGATTAAAATTGAGGGTTTCTAAATTGAAAACATCGAAAACTGAAGAAAAAGTGACTTTTTCAGTACAATTTTTCAGTTCATTAACTGTACATAAACCCAGTGTCTTCATCCACTGTCACTTATCAAACTCCATGGGTTTTACTGGGTTTTACATATCTGATGACCATGAGATGATGACAAACTGCATTTCACACCAATTACTAACATGTATCGATAAGATTAGACCAGTGGTTCCAAAACTTTTTTGGCTCATGACCCCATTTTAACATCACAAATTTCTGGCGACCCCAGACATTCAAAATGGAGACGTTTTTTGCTAAAATTAGTTTATTTTTGAACTGTAATAGTTTGCCATAGAGGGTATGCACATGATGTCACCGCTAGCGGAAGTCACCGCGGTTATGTCCATTGAGTGGCAGAAAGAGGGAGATGAGTAGTGGCTTTGGCTTGAATACTGCGAAAACTTTAGAACAATCTAAAAAATAGGACCAATGGCCCTGTAGCTTACCGGCCAAATTAAAAGCTTTGGGAAATGTATCCAGATGCCATTTATTATCACCCAGTTCTGTGTATTTATTCTATTACAGAAATAGCCCATGTTTTGGTCATATTCCAATCAGATCTGTAAAAAATTCAAATTCCAACTTGATATCATTGATACTTAGAGATTTATTGGATCAATCCACTTCCTATCTGTTATAATGGGGACATTTTTCAAAGTTGCACCAAATCCAGAATCAGATCCGGATCCAAATAATTTCACTAACTTTTGTTGACATGATCATACAGAAGCTGTATACCAAGTTTGAAGTCAATCAGAACTGGAGTTTCAGAGAAAAAGACAATTGAAATTTTTCCCCATAAGAGGCCATGTTAAATTTTCTGTAAGTTCCCGGATCCAGAAGAAGATCCTGATCAGCATGTGGACATTATGTTTTGGTCATCTCCCCATCAGGGCTGGACTGTAGAAATTTACACTGGGTATCATTTATATTTACTGAGTTATTGCATCAATCCACTTCCTATCTCTTACAATGGGGACATTTTTCAAAGTGGCACCAAATCCAGAATCAGATCTGGATCCAAATAATTTCACTAACTTTTGTTGACATCATCATAAAGAAGCTGTATACCAAGTTTGAAGTCATTCGGAATTGTAGTTTCGGAGAAGAAGACGATTGACATTTTTGTAACAGACGACGGACAACGACAACAGATGCCGGATGACGACAATAGCTTACAGCCTGTCGGCTGGTAAGCTAAAAATCGGGAAGAGCTGTTGTGTCATTGATTGCACAAATAGGTTTAAAAAGCACTCGGAGCTATTGTTTTAGTGGCGACCTAAAGCCAAAGTCAGAAGAAGCAGATGGATCGCTGCAATTCGTAGAAATAACTGGAATCCAGGCAACGAAAGGATGGATTTGTGGTTGCCATTTCGTGTCAGGTAACATTAATTTATGCTGTATTCTTGTGTAAAATCATACCTTAAATTACATATCGTTTTGGCTGACGGTACTTCTTGTAAAGCTCTTAATGTTAGCATCTGTCATTTAGTTCTATATTTCATAACTGAAACGCTTTTGTCTTCAGGTGTGTGATTCTGAACCTTGTGCTCTACATGATTTGTAAACTAGCTTAAACTGAGGCTAACCTAGTTTTCCAAATAAGGGGGTACTCTAGCACAAAGCTGTTGTAGCTGTGTTGTATCAAGTATTTGATGTAAACTCTGCTTAAATCTCCACAGTACCAGTAGATCATCCACTCACTTGGGTCAAAACTAAGGGTTCAACTCCAGTAAATCAGTAGTGAACTGTGAGCACTACTGCTGGGCCTTTACTTTGGCAATCACCGCCAAGAAAATACATCTGCACTGACAGAAAACCTCCAAAACAATAGTATGTTGAATTGAAAGCACTCACCAGCTGGAATCCTCTAATTAACGATGACGAGGATGTCAACAACTCTTTGTCTTTTGTATGCTTTCAGCCTTTGCATTGGGGATTTTCCCGGCGTTGAAATCAGGTTCGTATAAATGTCAGGATACGTGATTTCCGGCCACATATCAGTGTTCGTAGACCACTTCCACTTGTTGTTTGGTAGCTTGTATGGATCCATGTCCAGTCCAATTGTCTTTAATTTCATGTTATATTCCACATTTTTCCGGGTCTCGCTGTAGTTACTGCTATATTCCGCCATGTTGAGCCGGTTTGTTTTTGCCACTCAGTCTGACTTAGAGGGGCGTGGCCCAGGGGGGACGTGACGTATGTGCATTTCCTCTATACTATGTTGCAAATAAACGTTAATTTTAGACACATTTAGTCTAAATAATGTGTATTATTATGGACGGAGGCAGAAAAGCCAGGTGTAGATTACTGCACAAAGTGAGAATTTTATTTCCTTGGGTCAGGATATGTGCAGTCAGTCCAGCTTGGATTTACAAGGCTGACAATTAATACTGAACAAACAAGAACTCAAAGTATGAATTATGAAAGAGCTGCAGCATCTGAAACCGACCACAATGAACATCTGACAGATAAACAGAACCACAGTGCTTCAGTTTCAGCTTCACAGTTTGTCATGTCTGTTATGTATGTGATTGTCTCTGTCAACTCACCAGATATTTTTTATTTGTAAGTTGGGTTTGTTTTTTTTTTTTGTTTTTTTTTTTATCAATTACTAGAACTTTCAGGTGACCCCACTTGAATTCCAGACAACCCCATGTGGAGTCCTGACCCCAAGGTTGAAAAACACTGGATCAGAGGTTCAACTCGTATTAAACAGTTTAGTTCAGTAGTGGTGGATATTTGGGTCTTTATGGGTTAAAGAAGAAAAGAGGAAATACCTCAGGCTGGGAAATTGGTGTAAATAATTAAGGGTAATGAAATGAAGAGAGAACCTGATATATTCAGACATGTTAAGACAACAGCGCAAGTGTGATGACGATAAAAAAGAAATTTTAAGACACATCTTGATGAGAATTAACAGCCTTGCATAAATCTACCCA